>NC_020493.1:11669834-11681686 GCF_000184155.1 Fragaria vesca subsp. vesca | reverse complement strand
ATATGTGTTCCATGGAAAAAGACAAGCTAGCCTCATTTCCTTATCGATAATTAGCATAAAAATTTGACCATATAACCAAAACCATAGAGTCTACTTCTATGAAATGGTTTTCATGATTCTCTTTGCTGTCATCTTTCGATTCTCTCTATCTCTTTCACAATTGGTTTTTCAAGGTAATTTTTTTTAGGAATGGTTTTTCATTGTTTTGTTTTTATGGAAAAAGAGATGCCTCATTTCTTTATCAATAATTAGCCTAACAAATTTGACCATATAACCCAAAGCATTCACTAGTCGTTCGTCATTTATTGTTTTGTTTCCATCGAAAAAGAGAAGCCAATAACCCAACAGACACGCTCATTTTATGGCCTAACTCAACTAACAAAAAAAGTCGTTGCAACCATTATCGTGATTTGTGGATTTTGACGCCAATATAAGAGGGTGGAGTGCTATGTACTCGAAGTCTTCCCATATTCGCAAAAACCATCATAGTTCAGTAAGCAAAATCAAAACAGACTTTAACCAGGCACGTGTATAACACTAGCTAATGCCACAAATGCACACACAGAGGTGAGGTGACAGAGCACGATAAATAAAGCCCTCGAGTACTAAACGTTTCATACAGCCAATTAAAACATTCAAAGCCATGAGCACATCAACTTCTTATGGTGAAGCTTGTTTTCTAGCTTTCATTATCTTGTATGCTCAGCTGGTTTCATCACCAAATAATGTTTTTGCTTCTGCCAGTTCTAGTTTTAGTTCCAGTGAAGCAGAGGCCCTTCTAGAATGGAAAGACAGTTTTCAAAACCTAACTCGGAATAATCTGACCTCATGGTATTACATTCCCAGTAATTCCACCAATCCAAAAGAAACTACAAGTCCATGCAATGTTTGGACAGGCATTTCATGCAACACTGCAGGAAGTGTATACAGGATAAACCTCACCAATTATGGTATTCAAGGTACGCTTCATGATCTATCATTCTCGTCCTTCCCTAATCTTGAATGCCTTGAACTTGGCTTCAATGAACTCCATGATGTCATCCCACCTCAGATTAGTTCCCTCTCCAAACTCATCTATCTTGATCTGTCTAGGAATCACTTTTCCGGTCATATCCCACCAGAAATTGGTCTTCTAAAAAATCTTGAGGTCCTTCACTTAAATGAAAACCAATTAAATGGCTTAATTCCTGACGAGATTAGTCACATTAAGTCTCTTTCTGATCTTGCTCTGAGCCAGAACATTCTAGAAGGTAGGATCCCGGCTTCTCTGGGTAATTTAAACAACCTGACATCATTATACCTCCATGAAAACCAACTTTCTGGTTCTATACCTGCTTCTCTAAGCAATTTGATCAACCTGAACACTTTGAATGTACAAGTAAATCAACTTTCTGGCTCAATCCCACCCTCATTAGGTGATCTGACAAATCTTACCTCTCTGTATCTGTATCGAAATAACCTATCTGGAACCATTCCTGAACAAATTGGGAACTTGAAATCAATTGTGGAGCTAGAGTTGGGTCAGAATCAACTCAATGGTTCCATTCCCCCTTCAATTGGTGGCTCGAGTAAATTAGTTGTCTTGAAACTCAGTGATAACGAACTTTCTGGCTCCATCCCCCAAGAGATAGGGAATCTAAGGAAGTTGACTGTACTCCAATTTGACAATAACCAACTTTCTGGTCATTTACCCCAAAATATTTGCCTTAGTGTATCACTGGAAAGCTTTACGGCAAAAGCCAACCAATTGACAGGTCCACTCCCCAAAGGCTTGAAAATGTGCAAGAGTTTAACAAGTTTGTCCCTTCCAAATAACCATTTGACAGGCAATGTATCTGAAGTATTTGGTGCCTATCCAAATCTTCGGTATGTGGATCTTAGCCACAACAACTTCTACGGGGAAATTTCACCCATGTGGGGACAATGTCCTCAGTTAAGAACCCTGCGAATCGCAGGAAACATCCTTACTGGTAGCATATCACCTGAGCTTGGCAATGCAACGCAGATTCATGTACTGGATCTTTCTTCAAATGGTTTAGTTGGGGTGATTCCTAATGAAATTGGGAGATTGACTGCTCTATTGAATCTCAGTTTGAGTGGTAATCAACTTAGTGGTCGCATACCCTTAGAGTTTGGTTCATTGAAGGATCTTGAATATCTTGACCTGTCCAACAACAAATTCAATGAGTCGATTCCAAGCATTTTGGCAGACTTTTCCGAAGTACATTACTTGAATTTGAGCAACAACAAATTCAGCCAAGAAATTCCATTTCAATTGGGGAAATTAGTCCATTTGTCCGAGCTAGACTTGAGTCATAATTCACTTGAAGGTCAGATACCATCAGAAATGACCCAGATGCAGAGCTTGGAGATTCTGAATCTCTCTCACAATAATCTTTCCGATTCAATACCCGAAAATTTTGAACAAATGCAAAGCTTGTTCAGATCGACATATCGTACAACCAGTTGCAGGGACCCGTCCCAAAAAACAAACCATTTCAAGATGCTGCTCATTTGGAAGGCAATGACGGATTGTGTGGCAATATTGCAGGACTTCAGCCCTGCCCCTCCCTGGAAAATAAGCATGCCACAAAAATGGATCGAAAGCTCATGTTTATAATTGTTTTCCCTGTTTTTGGGACACTTTTACTTTCACTTGCCTTCCTTGGAATTGCCTTGGTTAGGAAAAGAAGAAACAAAAGGCAGGACACAGAGCAAAGCAATGGGCAGTTGAAAGACGTTTTTTCCATATCTGAATTTGATGGAAGAAAAACTTATGACGAAATCATCAAGGCAACGAATGATTTTGATGACCTGTATTCCATTGGAAAGGGAGGATCCGGAAGTGTCTACAAGGCAAAGCTGCTATCAGGCAGAATAGTTGCAGTGAAGAAACTCGATCCAGTACTTGAGGGTGAGGAGTCGTCTCAGAAGGAATTCCTTAACGAAATAAGGGCGCTAATAGAGATACGGCACCGGAACATTGTCAAACTTCGTGGTTTCTGTTCACACGCCCATCACTCGTTTTTGGTCTATGACTACCTAGAAAAGGGTAGCTTGGCTTCAATGTTGAGCAAAGAAGACGAAGCTAACAAACTGGATTGGAGCATACGGGTGAGGATAGTGAAAGGTGTAGGTCATGCCCTGTCTTATATGCATCATGACTGCTCACCGCCTATAGTGCATCGAGACATATCAAGCAACAACATTTTGCTCAATCACGAATATGAGCCTTGTGTTTCAGACTTCGGCACTGCTAAGCTTCTAAATGTAGACTCATCAAATTGGACTGCCCGTGCAGGCACATACGGATATATAGCACCAGGTAAACTAGTTAATTGGCACATTCCTAAATTTTAAGCTGTAGTCTATATATACATACTTATATATGAACGTATGTTGTGTCTTTGGCAGAGCTGGCTTACACAATGAAGGTAACTGAGAAATGCGATGTTTATAGCTTTGGGGTGCTGGCACTGGAAGTGATAATGGGGAAGCAGCTGGGTGAAATCATCTCATCCTTTTCGTCTCAATCCGATAACGAGGACATTTTGCTGAAGGATGTATTGGACCAACGCCTCCCCGCTCCAACACCTCATGTTCAGGCTGAATTGGTAACCATTGCAAGGCTGGCAATTGCGTGCAAACATCCCCATCCACAATCCAGGCCAACAATGAACATGGTTTCTCAGGTCTTATCATCCCAACCTGCAAATTCCTCAGGACAAGCAGAGATTACACTTGCGCAACTCATTGGTTAATTCTCTGAATATTGTGTGGCCTATTAGTATGGGATAAATAAGATGCTCTTGTTTGACCACAATCATGTACTGATTAGTTTGATCATTTCATTTCGTGTAGACTTGAATCTTCTAGTAAGAATTTGCAACCACTTAATAATAGGTTTGACATTATTTTCTTGGGCAGTCTTTCAAATTGGGGAGAGTTCATTTGCCATCGTTGGAAAAAACCAGCACTTGTTTTTGGTAAGGGTTAATTTTCGACATTAACAAGGATGAAAGTATACAATTAATTTCAAGAAAAAAAAGAAGAAGAGTAATTTGTCTCTAGTTGAGTTGTAAGAGAGATGAACAGAGAGGACTTGGTCAACGTAATCGACATGAACATATTGCTGGAAATCAAAGCTAACGTGAATCTTCGCATCCAAAAAATTTCTCCTAAATACCGGTACCATTGGAGTCTTAAACTAAGCTGCTCCGAAAGCAAATGATCTTTGAAAAGCAGAGCACTTCCCCTGTTTTTAAAACAGACATCACACTGATATAGAGAGAGAGAGAGGAACATTTTGGTCATTTATAGTCTGTACTTTTTCAAGGAAGTTGGACATTTTGGTCATTTAATAGTGCAATTTTGTATAACAATTATTAGAAATGAGTTTTTTTCTAATACAATGGTTATGTGTTACCATGTAATTTTCTCTTAAATTAAAATACAATGGTTATGTGCTATCATTAAGGCACTCAAACTCTATTAAATCAATAGATGAACATAATTCTATCGAACTTGAACCATTCATGTTTATAATAGAAAAACACAGTTTTAAGTGCCTTAATGATAACCAAATTGGCTGAAATTTTACAGAGATGATTTATACATTAATATCTAAATATTAGACGGTGGAGATGTGAAAATTCGATTGAAAAGTAGAGTGTAAAATGGAAATTCGCACCATAAGAATAAATGCGGACGTCCGCAGCTAAGAAGGACTGTGTATGTGTGTGTATATATATATATATATATATGAACCATTTTAATCATATATAATCGTATAAATACTACATGAGGTATAAGAAGTGTTTGTTTCTGCTTTAGTTATAACCTGATGTTCATGCACGCTACCTAAATCACGACCAGGTCTTTGTGAAATTGCGACCGCATACATATTCGATCATGTCCAAAGTCTGAAAGTCAATCTGAGTAGGTAGACTACTCGTGTTATTAATTAATGTTATTGTCCGAGCTACCTTAGTTCTAAAAATGAGGTTTCTTAAAGATAAAAGAAATACATAGCAAAGAAGTTTACAGACACAAAAACAAACTCACTAGCTTAATCTCAACAATGGACACTGAGTCGCTGATACGTACCTTGCATATATGAGTACGTACGTACTGTTTGTTTCTGCTAACATATTGCCTGAATGCCTGATGTTCATGTTCAATCACCAACAGATTGATCTTAATTTGTAAAATTATGGAACCTCGATCTTTGCTAACTTCTTAGCAAAGAAGAGGTTAGCAAAGAAGTTAGCAATGAAGAGGTTTCCGAACTTCTGAAAGTCAATCACATTTTGTCAGGTCTTGTACGTAGACCTCCAAATCCAAGGTTATAATATAAAGAGCAAAATTCTTATATGCACCGCGGTGGCATGATCTTAATCATTTATATGTGAGGATTACTAAGAAAGTACACGATGTAATCTTAATCATTCATATGTGAGGATAGCAGTGCGTTGTTAGGGTTATGAGATTTCTAGCGTTTAATTTGTTAGTGACAATTAGGTTAGAATAATTAGCTGCTTGATTGGTAGTTAGATTAATCCAACTAGTGCTAATAAATTGTCTCATATGGACCATATTGATTTTATGCTGCGTCCCTTAAGTTTGTATTTATGTTATTGAAAAGTTTGGTATAGTATTGTTTAGAAAAGAGAAGTCTGGCGTAGATTTTTTATTTTTCAACATAAAAGGATAAAAATATATTTTAACAGTAGTCTAAACATGTAAAACACAACAAATAAATTAAGCCTCTGGAAGTCTCAAATGATACTGCCAATACTATAACAAAGAGATAATTGAGGTCTTGTCTGGGTTTCTTTTGGGACTTCGCTGTACATGCTTCTGAACTCCATAATAAACATCGTAAGAACTAAGAAGTGGTGAACGTCTCAATACTGTATTAAGGTTCAGAACTTCAGATGGTTCAACAGCGAGCTTAGCTTGTTTCCCCTTTTTCTCAGTCAACTATTATTTAAGGATACGTCGGGCCAGGACGAGTAACTACATTTCCTCCACTGGGGGTGGTCCCTTTTTGCAGAATTCGACGATAGATCCTCCCTGCAAACGGTTCGGTCGCGTTGTAACTACCACCAAACTTCATTAGCAGATCCATCCTGGTTTTCTCTTCTACAATGAGCCAATTAATGACAAAAAAAAATATGTTAGCATATAGATATACACCGATCCTATCATATACGTCAATCAATTCAGACTATGTATATATGATTCATTAAATTTTCGATAGGAGATATGGACTAATTGACTACGTACTGTATTTTGAACATGTAGAGAGTCTAGCAAATGCTGTCTCGGAAGAGATGAGTAGCAACAGGAAGAAGAAGAGAGTCGAGTAAAGAACAGTACAGGGTTTGCTGTGATCCATTTTCTGTAATATCATGCACAGGTAGTGCAAGGATAATAAGTTTTCGTTTTCCCCAGCCACTTAAGCTGATTATAGAAAACTATAGTACGTAATACGTATATGACTCGTGGAACACGGTACGTAGACATCCCATTCTTAAATGTCATAGCAGCGGATTTTAAGAGAGAAAACGTCTTACCAAGATATAATATTATATCTTAGTGGTCTTGTGTTCTCACATGTTGTTCATTAGTGGTTAATAATATTAATTAGGCTGTCATGTTCAAGATATATAGATGCCCCAAATTGGGATTCTGGACTTGCATAAATGCACCGCGTCAGAAATGTTTTTCATAACTATTAAGACACTTATTATTGTTGTCGTTAACTCTATTAATTAAGACAATTTAGATAAGTACATGAATATAAAACTGATGATGCTATTAACAAACCTTAATTTGATATTCATACAGCCTATTTATTTTCCTATTACAACAAATTTGATATGCGCATTGCATTACTTTTCTATTATCTATCTTATTTTCTAGTTTATAACAAATTATATTTACAACATTACCTCTTAAATTTGCTATATGATTACTCTTACATAGGGTGGCTATGGAGGGCACGAATAAAGAGTTGGAATTGTTTGGATTAGTTTGCTGGTGGATCTGAAAGTGTAGGAATGATACTATACATGGTAAGGAGGGTCTGAAGCCTGATATACTTGTCCAGCGGTGCAAGGAATGGCAGTCAGAATTAGCTCAGACTCAGAGCACTAACAAACCGATTACTGGTATTGTTGTAAAGGAGATAGTGCGCACCCCACAGGTCAGTAATACTTCTAGTTCTCTATTGTATTTTTATGGGGTTGTGGATAAGTTAAATGGAAGGGTGGGAGTAGGAGCTGTGGTGTTGAACCCAGAACATGGCCTTCTAGGTGCCTTATCAGTACCACTTCCTTTTTCTCTAAACCCAAAAGCCACGGAAGCACTTGCCTTGTGGTATGGAATTGAGTATGGAAAGAAGCTGGGATTATTAAATGTTGATATAAGAGGTGATGCTCTTAATGTGCTTAATGGCTTAAATACTCGTGGCTGGGACTTCAGCGAGATAGGAGGCGTTCTTGATGCAGTGAGGTTGACTATGACTGAATTTGAGATAGTTTCGTGGAGGCATGTGAAGAAACGCTTCAATGCAGTAGCACATGAACTAGCTAGAAGGGCTTTGTCATTAGCAGAAGGTTGGTTTTGCAAAGAGCAAGGGCCTGAATGGCTCCTTCAGTTAATTGCTGTAGTAATGTTTGATGTACTGGGGGTTCTCTTTTGAGAATTATTACCCATATAACTTTTGGTCTGAAGTTAATAAAATTCCATTTCAATCAAAAAAAAAAATTTGCTATATGATTATCTCACATCATGGATGAAGATGGTGGTCTAGGGGCCTGGCCCCCTGGCCCAACCCATTCTTGTTGGGCATGAGTTTAGACCTCTTCCTCTTCATGTTGCTTTTGGGCTAGCTAATTTGGGCTGGGCTCTTTTTTATTGCTCTAGTGAGTCTAGTCATTCTATGTTAAACACAATAAATTCCTCTTTTAGGAACCTAAGCACATGTCGTGCCTCATGGTGTCTTGTAACGTTTTAAGTCTATTTTCTAAAGTTAATTCTTTAGCGTTTCTGGAGTAGTACCGAAAGAGAATATTCGTTACCTCTACGTATTTACTTGTAAAATGAGTAGGTCTATTTCTATGTATCACTAGTGGCACTACTAGGATAAGCAGTTAAGCCGACGAAAAAGTTTCGTCAGCCTATTAGATTAATTCGTCGGCTAAAATCTTAGCCGACGAGACTTCGTCGGCTATAGTTTCGTCGGGAAAAGGTCGTCGGTGATGACTTTAGCCGACGAACACAGAACACATCGTCGGCTATAGTCTAAGAGTTTAGCCGACGAAAAACCAGTTGTCGGCTATAGTCTATGATTTTAGCCGACGAAACAATAGTCGTCGGTTATAGTGACGAATATATAAATTATTTCGTCGACCATAGTTTAATGTTTAGCCGACGAAATATTCAGATATTTGTCGGTTAAAAATATGTAATAAAAAAATTTAAAATAACTATAGCCGACGAAATATAGTCTGTTTCGTCGGCTAAACCCTTAAATAAAAAAATAAAAATACTATGGCCGACGAATATCTTACATGTTTCGTCGGCTATAAGTCCATTCCAGTATTAAAAAAAACACGAAATTTCTAAATTACCATTCCAAGCAAGCTGCAAAATACACCAAAACAATTCCATATAACCAACAGCAAGCACATAAAACTATATAGTTCATCAACTACACAAAATCTAGATCGTCTAAATTAATATTCTCTTCTGGGGGCTGCAGGGGCTGCTGCGGAGGTTGCGGTATAGGAGGTAGAGGTATAGGCGTAGACATGGGCGGAACCGGAAGTCCCTGAAGCTGGGCAGCTGTAAACTCTTGCATGTACTGGAACATCTGCCGCTGCTGAGCCTGCTAGATGACATTTACCTTGGCATTATAGGCTGTCTGCGCGGCATTATAGGTTGCGCGGCATTATAGGCAACCTGAGCAGCTTTCTGTTCTCGTAGTCTCTGAAGTTCCGATGCTAGCTGAGTCGTCTTGGTGGTTGAGGTCCTCCTGCTGGTTGAGGCTGTCTTTCGTTGAAATCCTGGAGTGGTCTTTAGGACCTCCTCGCCCTTCTTTCCTAGACCCCGGCAGTAGAAGTTGTTTGCTCGCGGCGGGAAGGCTGTGCCCATGATCCTCGCCCCAACCGTCGGATCCGAAGTGTCGATCTGGGACATGGCTTCGGACATCTCTTCCTCCTGCGTGTCCGGCCATGTCTCCCTTACTATAGCACTCATCACCTCCTCACTAGCCTCCCTCACCTTCGCCTAATTGGATAGGAAAAAAATTATTAATTAACATTTTGACATATATAAGTAAATTTAAAAATTTAAAAACGTAAGATGACTTACAATATCCTCATGAGAGTCAGGATATGCCTTCTCGTACGTATAAACGTACCGGTTGATTTCTGGATGTTCCCTGGCCGCCTCGTCCATGTAGATAGCGAACGGTCTAGAACCGGTATGATAGTTTCTCGTGTTGCGTTGCCGGTTCTGAGCGTTGGCCCGGGAAATGGCCTTCAAAGAAAAAAATAAACTATTAGTAAAATATTTAAAAACGCACGTACTTAATAACAAATTAAAATATTAATTTTTTAAAAACCTGTTTACGAGGGTTGTTAAATTCTGATGCCAGAAGCCAACGCCACTCGTACTCCCTGTACTGGAACTCAGCAGGGGTACCAAAACGTGCGTTCACATGCGTAGTCAAGTGGGTCCGTAACTCGTTCTTCCACTCCTTGTACCTACAGACACAACAAAAATATTAGAAATATTATTAATATCACATACAATTTTGTTTTTTCATTAACTTCCCAACGTACCTTCCCCCATGCACAACGTCCGCCCAGCTGCTCTTCAGGTACTCGGGAACCTCAAACCACACCTGCATTTAACCGTTTATTAGTTTAGTTTTTCGAGAAATCAACAATGTAATACATAATATTATTGAGGCATTTTGTAAACTCACCGACATCGCGTTGTGGACCATGTCCTTAACCTCCTGCGGGACCTCGCCCCAGTCTAACCACAACATAGGGACTCTATCCCTAATGAGCGCTCCCACGCGGCCGGAGTACGTCCTCGACTTCCCGCCCGATACTATGTCGCCATCCCCATCAGTACGGATGACGATCCTCCCTGAGGTACTGACGATCTTCTCGAGAGCCTTCCCTGTGACGGGGCCTCTCTTCTTCTTTGCTGGCTTCGCTCCGACGGTGCCTATCACATGATAAACCAAATTGATTATTAAAATCGGAGACCCTTTATAAGAAAACAAATCATTCATCACTGATTACCTGAGGTGCTCGCGGCGGACGCGTGGGATTCCGTCTCTGTCGCCGATGATGATCCCTCGCGAAAATAAGAGGCGTATCAAAAGGCAGGAACCGGTACGCCACTGATGGAGCCAATGGCGGGGGCAATGGATAAATCGGCGTCCCTGAGTCATCGACTGCAAGTAAGGCCGGTATCATCTGCGGAAGAAACAGATGAGGCGGCGGCATCTGTACCCTAGATGACCCACCATACGAACCAGTAGGACTCGGAGTGGGCGCCTAGTGTATCTCAGGCAAGGTATTAAAAAACGCGCCTCAGGCGCGCCTCAAGGCTCAAAAAGCGCGAGGCGTAGGAGAAACTGAGTAAGCTTTTCTGCCAAGGCGCAAAGGCGTTAAAGGCGCTCATCAAGGCGTCAAAGGCGCAAAAAATGAGTCTGAAGGCATGAAAAGCCAACGCTTGAAAGTTTTTTGTTTTCTTTTTCTTTTTCATGAAAAACTGAAAAACACAAATGTTCTAATAAGCATGCTCATTTGTATTCTGGTACTCTCAAAGCCTAGAAGAACACTCGTTATTTGAGAGGTCTCACCACAACATAGCAGAGCTTCATTCCCCCTTTGAAAACAAACCTACATAACTGTTGCATCGTGAAAGAGATGATAGATAGAAGACAGATACAGAAGCTAGTGTAGAGAAGATGTTTGTCTATAATAGAACTCATTTGATTCACGTTTGAAAGATATATACTTGATAGATACCTTTCATATAAGGAAACAATCCCTACAATTAAGGTATAAATAAGGAATAATTGAGTAATTTTCATATATGTAAGTTTTTTCCTAATAATTACTCGTAGTTTTAGGATTTTAAGTCTAACTATATAATTATGCAATCAATTTACATTAAAAAAATTATGTTGCAAGGCTTACGCCTTATGCCTTAAGGCTTACGCTTTGCTAAGGCTCTCCCGGCAATGCCTCGGCTACGCCTTAGCCTTTTAAAACATTGATCTCAGGCATACAGGGTGCAGACACCTCCGTCTGGGTCTGAGGCCACAGCTGCCTCGAGGAACGAGGGACGCCTCCCTGCCCCGATGAAAGGGGCACCTCCGGCTGCCTCTGCGCCGTCTCCAGAAGGGTCGCATGTCTGGCTGTCATGGGGCCCTGAAACGACGTTTGAGGGTTGCTAGAGGTTCCCTCAGACGATTCGGACCTTTGGCCCTTCGAACTCTTCGTCGATCTAAAATAACGGCTCATCCTGTTTAAAATATTAATTTGAATTAAGGTTGAGGCATGGGCGGATACACTCATTCAATGTTGAATTAAGGCTCTAGATTATTTTCTTTATTCTATAAAAATATATTTGAAACCATTTTTTTTCATTATGCTTATGCTTAAATTTAAACACTTAATATAATGTGAAATATATATATTTTTGAAATTATACTTGTTCATGCGATATGAATTCAATTAAATATATATATATATATATATATATATATATTCATCTGGTATTTGTATATTAGGTTTTTCTTATTTTGTTATTTT
>NC_020493.1:11664742-11669814 GCF_000184155.1 Fragaria vesca subsp. vesca | reverse complement strand
GGAGGCGTAGACCGAGAGAAGGAGAGGGAGGAGGCGGACTGGAGGGAGAGGGAGGAGGCGAACCGGAGCGGGAGAGGAGGCGGAGGAGGCAAAAACGAAGGACCGCGAGAGGGAGAGGAGGCGGAGGGAAGGGGAGCTAGGGTTTGTCCGCAGTCGAGCCCTGGGATCTGTATAACCCGACAACTTTAGCCGACGAAATAATTATTTCGTCGGCTAAAGCTAATAATATCGTCGGCTAAACATTGAAATTCGTCGGCTAAAGTTTGAAATTCGTTGGCTAAAGTTTGAAATTCTGAAATTCGTCGGCTAAACTATTTAATTCGGCATGTTGTGATTGTGATGATCAAACTTGAGAAACGTAAATCCGCCCGTCAGATTTGACCATCATGATAAAATACATGTATTAGAAAAAATTCAACTTGATCAGACAAGGTTAAGGGCTCGATCCGGACGGTCAATCCCGTAAGTCAAACCCCTAAACGCACGGAAAAGGTCATTGGACCGTCCAAATTTCATATTTTTCCCGAACCTTCAACTGAAAATAGTTTTAAATCAATGAGACACAACAAGTCGTATAAAAATTTTACGGAAAATAACCATCGACATTAGGGCTACTCATAGGGAGAAAGAATGAAAAATTGCATTGACCGCAACTATCGGCACCGAGACTTTACCGGAATATCTTGATTTTTCAACCGTAGATGTATTTCACCATTCTGGTCATATCTTATTTCAACGACTTTTTTGCGTTTGAAGGTTCTACGTTTAGTTTGTTTTTGAAACGGAACATTTACTTAACACTTGGTAAACAAGTTATACAACATTAGTAGGCATGTTGTGATTGTGATGATCAAACTTGAGAAACGAAAATCCCACCGTCAGATCTGACCATCATGATAAAATACATGTATGGGAAAAAATGCAGCTTGATCTGACAAGGTTAAGAGCTCTATCCGGACAGTCAATCCCGTAAGTCAAACCCCTAAACGCACGGAAAAGATCATTGGACCGTCTAAATTACGTATTTTGCCCGGACCTTCAACTGAAAATAGTTTCAAACCGATGAGACCTAACAAGTCATATAAAAATTTTAGGGTTTAGGGATTAGGGTTTAGCCGACGAAATATTTGGGTATTCGTCGACTAACCTCATCTTAGCCGACGAATTAAGACTTATTTCGTCGGCTAAGATGATTTAAGCAACGAATTATGGTATATTTCGTCGGCTAAGGTAGTTTAAGCCGACGAATTATGGTATATTTCGTTGGCTATGATAGTTTAAGCCGACGAATTATGGTATATTTTGTCGGCTAAAGTATAAAAAATACATTAAAAAAACAGAAGGTTTAATGTAATCCATACTGACTTCCTGTTCATATATCACCAAAATTCATATAAAATAACAGAAATATGCATTCAACATATGTAAACTATAAAAGTAATACATTCATTTTTATTACAAATTAATGGATTACATCCTCTAAATTAAAACTAAGGCTCGTAATCGGAATCATCCGATGAGTCTTCTTCGGTGTCAAAATTAATTTCTGGTAATCTATACATTTTCTCATCGCCAGAGTCTTCGTCTGTTTCTTCATTTGGATCAACATCAATAAGCCTTGGCTCTTCATCACGAATTCGCACCGAACGACCCGCTTTAAAATTATTAAGGCGAACTGTAGAGGAGTTAGGAATACCTATTGCGTTAGGCTCTTGATACGCAACATCTTCTTCCTCGTCTTCGGCCTCTCCAAGTGTAGCTGCCCGGTAAATGTTTCGAGGGTGCACAAGGTTGACTACTTTCCACGCGTCACCCTTAGCAAGGTCATCAAGATAAAACACTTGTTTTACCGATGTGGCAAAAACGAACGGGTCATCTTCGTAACAACTTGTAGCAGTGTTCACCGATAATATTCCGTACTGATCGGTCTTCATACTCTGCGGCCTAGCATCAAACCATCTACCCTTGAAGAGGTGCACTGTCATGTCTTGCCCATAAACGAGTTCCACCACTGAATGGAGAACACCGTAATAGTCAACTCGATTCCGCCCATCATGCGCCATGACCCCAGAATTTTGTGTTCTCCGTCTGCTGTCTCTCTGTTCACATATAAATTGCACGCCATTCACCTTGCACATCGGATAAACTGTTGACGTTATCGGCTTCATCGCTAGAAGTCTTAGTTCGTGCGACCAATTTGGGTGACCATCAAATTGAATATGATTCATCTGCAACCAACCAACGGCTAAAATTTGTAAATATGGATAATTATGCAATAAACATAAACATGTACAGAAATATTGAATTGCGTACCCAGCCGCCAAAATAGTCTGCGAACTCCCTGTTGTGGTACTCGAGGGGATCACCATGAATGGCTGGACAATTTAGATGGATGTCTTTCCAGTATTCAACTTCTGGACAGTTAATCAATACCCACCAGTGGGCAATGACTAGCTTATGCGGTTTCAACTTGTAGGAGTCTGGCAAAATTCCATAAACTTCAACATCACTAGAGAGTATGGAAATATTGAACTTCAGTACATCTACCGGTATGGTTTGCGGAGTTTCCTTCAACGCTCCTAAATACAACTTCATGTAGGTGACGCACTCGTGCGCAATATATGCTTCAGCTATACATCCTTTAGGCGCGGATTTATTACCCACATAATCTTTGTAGTTTCCAAGTTGCCTATAAATCAAGTTGCAAAGTGTTATGATTACTGAACATGTATATTGAGGAATTCAGGTGTAAAAAACGTACCTTTCCATGAGATACATCCAAGTGTAGTGTACTGGACCGGTAAGCAACAATTACTCAAGAAGATGGATCATCAGGTGAGGCATGATGTCAAAAAAATTTGGAGGAAATATCCTCTCAAATTTACAAATGATAGAAATGATGTCCTTTTGCATTTCCCGGAGGTCAGATTTTTTCACTTCCCGTGTGCATAACTTCTGGAAGAATCTTGCCAACGCTACTAACGGCTCCACCACCTGACGGGGAAGGAACGGTCGAATGAAAACAGGGAAGTGACGTTGTAGCAGAATATGACAGTCATGACTCTTCAACCCGTACATCTTATTGTCCTGGAAGTTCACACACCAGGCTATATTTCCTGCATAGCCTGAAGGATACTTCACACAACTCATCCACCTGAAAATTACGTTCTTCTAGTCAGGCTTCACGGTGTAAGGAGCTTGAGGCATTTTTTTCTTCCCTTCTTTCAACCACAGATGTCTTCTTAATTGCATTTTTTTTAGATCAATGCGTGCCTTAGGACAGTCTTTCGTCTTTCCCTCCAAGTTCAGCACTGTGCCCACCACACTATCGCAAACATTCTTTTCTATGTGCATCACATCTAGGTAGTGCCTGATCTCCAGTATTGGAGTTCCCAGAATATGCTCTTATGTGTCCAGAATTTGTACATGTCGGGTCTTTCAGGTATTGCCGCCACAATATTGGGATGATTGCTGAGCTGCCCAAAATCGTACTCATTAAGCACTGCTAAAATTTCTTCCCCCATCCATCTTCTGGGAGGCATACCGTTTTCTACGGTTCCATCAAATTCCTGTGCATTGAACCGCCATTCGTGATCATATGGAAGGAGAGCCCGGTGACCCAATTTGCGTATTTTGTTGCAATGACTGTTGCTTCCCTGATAGCGACCGAAACCGGGCGTTTCAATTAAAAACCCTTTTGTGTCAATTATAGTATATAGCAAATAAGGGTATCGTTACAAGCCGGGGATTGAGGGTACCTTTACAATTACGTTAATTACAAAACAAAAGATGATAGTACTAGAGATATGGGGTTTTGTAATTATAAACAAGAGAAAATAAAGAAACAAAATAAATCAGAAAATATCAAATGGATGAGACGTTAGAGACTTGGAAATCCACCACCAAGTATGTTTCAAGACATGTTAACAACCAAAGCTTCAATCATTAAGTCACAAATCGGTATCAATCAAGAACAAACTGTGAACGTACTGCGTAAGTCCTTATTACTTCCCTTGAATACTTAAGTAAGATGAACGCACCATTACTAAGCCTTTAGAATAACCGATCAAGGTATAGACGCTATCCTATCAACAAGTTATTCTAAGCATTAAGATCAATGAAAGTGATTGAACAAGTATGCAAAACTAGTGTGGAACGCCTACCTAGCATACAATCCTTTTTATTTGGTTTCACCTATTGTCCTATAGGTTTTACTACTTTGAACTAAGCCGTATTAACCGTTTAGGAGATTAAACAACCTAATTCTAGCCCCACTCACAAGTTCATAATGTTCTATGTTGCGCATACATGAACATAAACAAGCAAGAGTTCTCCATAAACCAAAACTAAATAAACAATTTGAAAGACTTAATAATTCGAAACCAAGGTTCAAAACAATATCTAAAACATTCTTGGGGCTTCAAACCTTGCCCCTAACTAAGAGAATTCAGCCACACATGGCTGCAAAGACACACAAGGAGAATAAAAGATGACAAAGGAAAGATAAACCGTGGATGATGGAGAAATCAATGATGGCTTGGCGGCTTCCTTGTGCGAGTCTACAACTATGGAGGTTCTGATGATGGTGAGATCGTTGGCCTCCTCTAATCTTCACGTCCTCTTTGGCCTTTTTCCTCCTTAGCCTTCACATCTGTGATTAGGGTTATAAAACCCTCAAAACTCGTCCATGGGCTTGCCAATGTGGTCTGGGCCTCAAAACAGAAGTTTTGGTCCAAATAAGAAATTCGGGCAGACTGACCGTCGGTCATTTAAACGGTCATAACTTCTTCTCCAAATAGGTATTGACGATCCGTAAAAAGTTCTGGAAAGTAGACTCTTGTAGCTTTCCATTGATATATGGCACATCTCCTGGATCATTGTGAGCTAATCACAATCTTCTGTCGAAGTTGACTGACGATTTCTGGCAGATTTTCTGATTTCTTTCCTTGCACAACATGGATTCCTTTTCCTTCAAGATTTCTCCTCTTTTGTCTCTTTTAGGCTCCTTGGCTTTATTTATGACCTAAAAACACAAACTTAGTTAATATGAATATTGTTAAGGGAATTACATA
>NC_020493.1:11663537-11664722 GCF_000184155.1 Fragaria vesca subsp. vesca | reverse complement strand
ATATTCATCCCTTAATCGTCAACGGAAATCACACATTGTTACATCATAGGAATAGGCATATGTGTGTTAAGCTTTTGAGTCTTCCTCAACTAGTTTTGCCTATTGAACCTAGACCATGGGATCTTCAATGTTGCTAGGTTAGGTTCCCGCCAAGTAGTGACTCATTGTATTGGCTTGAGACCCATTCCCCTCGATGTAAATACAACTTGCTCTTTAGGTAGGCCTTTAGTCAAAGGATCGGCTAGATTTTCCTTTGATTTGATGTAATCCAATGCTATAACTCCATTGGAGAGCAATTGTCGTATTGTAGCATGTCGTCGCCTTATATGCCTAGATTTCCCATTGTACATTTTGTTTTTGGCTCGATGTAGGGCAGCCATACTATCACAATGAATACAAAGGGGTGTTAGAGCATCTCCAACAGCTTCTCCATAATTTCTCTATTATAGGGAAGCAAAAGTCAATGCTCCAAGTAATTTTTCTTCTACAACTCCAACAGATTCCCTATTTTGGAGATTTCAAGATGATTCCCCAAATCCTTCTATAAAATTAATTTGGAGAATGCTGCAGATTTGGGGAATTTGGGTTTCTCTTTCATCACATTCCCCATTTTGGAGAAAGTTTTAGAGAATCTGTTGGAGCAAAACACCCAAAATCTTCTCCAAATTGGAGAATTTCAAGAATTTGGGGAAGCCGTTGGAGATGCTCTTAAAGGCTTAGGCCACAATGGAATATCTTCAACAAAATTTCTAAGCCATTCGGCTTCTTCGGCAGCTTTATCCAAAGCAATGAATTCCGATTCCATTGTTGATCGTGCTATACGTGTTTGTTTGGATGACTTCCATGACACGGCTCCTCTACCAAGTGTAAACACATAACCACTTGTGGACTTACTTTCCGTACTACCCGAGATCCAATTTGCATCACTATATCCTTCCAAAACAGGAGGATATTTTGTATAATGTAGACCATAGTTCATTGTATACTTTAAGTACCTTAATACTCTTATCAAAGCATGCCAATGGTCTATACTAGGATTGCTTGAATATCGACTTAATCGACTTATTGAATAAGCCAAATCCAGTCTTGTGCAATTCATAACGTACATCAAGCTTCCTATGATTTGTGTGTATTCCAAATTGAGACACACTTTCACCATTGTTCTTTGCAAGCTTATATGTTGGA
>NC_020493.1:11662159-11663487 GCF_000184155.1 Fragaria vesca subsp. vesca | reverse complement strand
GCTCTACTAAGCCTTAAGGACAAAGGTAGAGATATATCACTACACTAAGCTCAAGGTGAGGATTACATGGGTGATGACAGAAAGGCTTAACGTAGGCTCAAAGGGGGTTAACTAAGGGGTGTGCCGCGCACACAAATAGGGACATATGGCAATTTGGCAATGGTGGAAATCCTAAGTCATTTTAATCCCTTCCAAAATCAGAACATATAACGATAAAAGTCTCGACTAGCACAAAAGTGAGTTCTAGCACTAGAGTCCGTTAAACTTAATCTGCGGCAAGCAGTCAATCAAGGCGAAAGATAATGAGATCGCTAAACATTGCCAAGAAAATAGATGATGATTTATTCAATAAGCACTCAGAAAGAATAGCACAATAAAGCTCAAATTCTCACCAGGGTAATAAGAAATTCGGGCATAACTTCTGCCATGGGCTTGCCAATGTGGTCTGGGCCTCAAAACAGAAGTTTTGGTCCAAATAAGAAATTCGGGCAGACTGACCTTCGGTCATTTAAACGGTCATAACTTCTTCTCCAAAATAGGTATTGACGATCCGTAAAAAGTTCTGGAAAGTAGACTCTTGTAGCTTTCCATTGATATATGGCACATCTCCTGGATCATTGTGAGCTAATCACAATCTTCTGTCGAAGTTGACTGACGATTTCTGGCAGATTTTCTGATTTCTTTCCTTGCACAACATGGATTCCTTTTCCTTTAAGATTTCTCCTCTTTTGTGTCTTTTAGGCTCCTTGGCTTTATTTATGACCTAAAAACACAAACTTAGTTAATATGAATATTGTTAAGGGAATTACATAGCTAAATAGGGTCGGAAATACATTATAAACGTAGCATTTTGTGCTCATATCATCCCCTCACCACTAAGGCACTCTAGACAAGCCTTGTATCCCTTAACAACGTTGCCCGACAACATCCCACGGGCAGGAAAATCACTGATGGTACCAACAACCATGACATCCATCTGGAACATCTCGTGCATGTACTTGTCATAAGTGGGATGACCAACGTCCCACAAAAACTTAAGCTCTTCAATCAAAGGTCTCAAATACACATCGAGACACTTCCCTGGATAACCGGGCCCTGGAATCAACAAACTCAACATATTGTACTACAACTAATTAATAACAAATTAATTAACACACACATATATATATACTTAATAATTACATAACAATATTAAATATATCAACATCATTACAAAATCATCATCAACAACTTCGATCATACCATCAACACAATATTATAAATTAATTAACATATATATATATATATATCTATTACTTAATTATTAACAACAACTTCATATATATTAT
>NC_020493.1:11659733-11662139 GCF_000184155.1 Fragaria vesca subsp. vesca | reverse complement strand
ATTGGAGTTGTGAAGAAAGCACATTAAGGGGGAGTGTTGGAATTAATGTACTTTCTACTTATCTCTAGAGTATTCTGGTTTAGTTGTTAATGAGGTAGTTAGCTGTTGTAACAGCTAAGTTAATGTTGTATTAGAGTTCCAATGCAACTCTTCAGTTTCTAAGATAGAATTGTCTAGAGACCTAGGCTGCATATAATTTTCCCCTGCTGTTGTATTGTGGCAACAATTCAAATCAATAGAAAACAAGAGCTCTGCAGTAGCAACTCAAAAACCTTTGTCTCCATATCACTTTTGTATATAGATTTCCTTTTTCCCATCTGTTACCAGTCTAACAAGAACTTCTCTGTCCTCCACTCCTCCCATGACTGCAGTATGAAGAATGGTTTGCCCTTTATGATTGACCAAGTGACAAGAATCAGGTCGACGTCGAATAAACTCTTCCATTACTTTGGTTTGGCCTGCATAGGCCGCAACATGGAGAGCGGACATTCCAGATCTGTCTAACATATAAGTAACAGAAGTACTACCTTGCACCAGCACTCGACTAGCTTCAACGTTCCCACTTAATGCAGCATAATGTAAAGGTGTCCACCCAAGTTGATCAGTTTTTGTGATTGTCTCAGGATACTTACCCACCAGATCCTTCACGATTACTGAGAGGTGATAACATCCATCAATTAGGATTAACTTGGGATCGAGAATGAATAAGTTAATTAATCGTCAAAGTAGAAACATAATTCTGGAGTAATAAACGAATAAGCCTTTGTAATTTATATCATAATCATGCAATACCTTCAGCTTCTTTATCAGTAAGATTAACGGCGGCATGCAGAGCTGTCACACCATTGATCCCTTCAAAAGACGGAGGTACTGAACTTTTGATGAAAACATCAGCTGCCACTAGAAAGTCCTGACGAATAGCGACGAACAACGGGGATTCGTTGGAGTTGTTAGTTAGTCCACATAGTTGAGGATTGGCCTCCACTAACAGCTTGACAACTTCGAAGTGACGATATCGAGTAGCAACATGCAGAGCCGTATCTTGATTCTTATTAGTCATTTGAAGCAACTCCTTTTGAGCTTCACCATCACTTTGTCCTCTTTCTTGATCAGCTCTTCCATTGTGCAGCGTTTTCGGCTGATCAATCAGCAACCTAACTATTTCATTGCAACCGGCTCTGGCAGCAACGTGCAGTGGAGTGTCACCCTTCTTGTTGACGGCCCAAAAGAGCTGAAATGATTGCTCGTCCAGTGGGACTTTTTTGAAGAATTCTATTTGCTTGAATTCAGCGGCGATGTGAAAAATATTGCTCTCGTTTGGCGTCTTCCACTGCTACAAAAACGTTATCATATGACACTTATCAGACAACTTTTTAGGGTTCCCTACTTGTCTGATGAAGTGAACTGTTATATAAAATGTAAAGTTACAAAGTTTTGTTGTCTGACGACACAAAATTGTCATGTTATATTTCAAGAGTTCAAAACACAACAATGATGCTAATTTTTTGTTGTATGATTTATGAAAATTTTGGCGGAAGGATTCCCCCCATCACCAATTTGAAAGTCGTGCAAGATGCAAAATGTTTGGACAATAGACTTTTATTTTTTTGTTGTATGATGTTGTTACAATTTATACTAGGTAATACCTAGTGCAAGTTTAGAAAATATATACAGCAGTTTAAAATATTCTGTTGTGTGACTGGAAAATCTGGTGGCATGCCAAAGTCGTTTTGGCTCCAAAGTTTGCCTCCATTGATTTGGTGTGCAATCAAATCAATAACTACGACTCAACCAAAACCTATAGCTCAACCAAAATATCCCTCTCTCGACATCACACTCTCTCAACCATTCAAGCCACATATAACATTCTTGTTCATTCCCTCGCGCCTCTGAGCTCTCTCCATCCCAAAAACACATAGCTCTCTCTCTAAACACCCAGCCTCTCTCTCTCAGCAAACTCTCGAGCCCTCAGCTATCTCTCCCTAACACCCGCGTGAGCCCTCAATCACTTCTCTCTCACTCAGCCCCTAACCATAACATTCTCAGCAATCTCCCCTAATTTCAAAAACCCAATTTTGATTTCAGATCGATTCTTTCCTGGACATGATGATGTCGCTGATGTCGTCGCAACAATCTTGATATGGAATCGTATGTGTTTTTCATCATCATCGTCAGAGAATCTAGTAATCTTCTCGTCATGGTCTCCTCTTTGCCCTAACATTTTGATTTTCTAAATTTTGGGATTTTGATTTCTGATGCTATTGCTTCCTTTGTTGCAGATGAAAATCAAAATTGTGGTCGAAGACAGAGGAATAGGAAGTTGCAGTGCAAACCAGAGCCCCAAATTGAAGAGTTGAAAATGGAGAAGGTGAGGCTGATACCATGGTACCCTTCTCTCTCTCTCTC
>NC_020493.1:11652924-11659713 GCF_000184155.1 Fragaria vesca subsp. vesca | reverse complement strand
CACACACCCAAACAAATATGAATTCATGAACAGGCTCACCTGATAGTTAATTCTAGTGTGTGGTAAGCATGATTATTGAACTCCTTGGTTAGCCAAATCAGTTCTCTATTGTAGAAAATCAAGTTATGCAGTGGTTGTTGTTGTTAGGATCCCAGGTCTTGGAAACTTGCCTTAAAATTTGAGATAGACTTATATCAGCAATTTTTTTTAAAACAAAACTAGAGCTGTATCTGAAATTCGAAATTCCATAAGTAATTGTAGAAAAATCCTTTTTGTGTGATTCCAGTTCCAAATTGTTCTTTGGGATGTCTATTTCAAATGTTGTGAAGACACCATCTTTAAATTCCCAGCCAAACTGTGTCATTTTTAGCCTGAAAGTTTACCAGACAGAAAGTCAAGAAGTTATCTTGTGATATCAGAATTTTGTTGTTTTCAGTTGCATTTTTTGTTTCTTTGTATCTTTGTTGTTATGCAATCATAGATGTATTGAATTTAGAATATCATGTTTGTGATTTCTGTTCATGTATCTGACATGGAGGATTATATTAGTATGAAGTGATTAGGATTTTTTTGTTGTTACTGGGAACTATCTTTGAAAAGGAGAAACATGATTTTGAGTCAAAATCTGTTATTTTGCTGATTCATATCAGTAACTTTGAAAAATCATAAATAATTGTAAAAAAGTCTTTTTGTTGCGATTCCAATTCTTGATTGATCTTTAGGATGTGTACTACAATTGTTATGAAGACGCCAACCTTGTATTCCCAGCCGAACTGTACTGTTTTTGGTCAAATATATTTATGGTCAGATACTTAGTAAGGCATTTTCTTATTTCAGTCCTTTGTTTTTAGTCTTAGTGTTTGTCTTTGATTCTTGCTCGATTTGATATGATGTTATACAGATGTATAGATTAGATTATAAGGTTCTTATACATGTTATTTGTTTTTCAAATTGAAATTAGAGATCAAAGATTTGGGTTGCTTAAAGTTAGTTGAAAGATGAGAAATTTATGACTTACATGTTGCTTCTTTCTAGTTGTCTTTGTGTCATTTAATGTCAGCCTTTTTCATTGAATGTTTCATGTGCTTTCTGTATGTTAAAACATTGGAGTCTTTATATTTAGTTGCTAGAAGCTTTGTACCATATAGTTTGTATGTTTTGCTTTCAATTACTTGAAATAGGCACTTAGCAAGAAATTTCAGAAAAACCTGAAGCTGTACTGAACTTTGAAAATCCATAACTAATTCAAGAAAAATCGTTTTAAGGTGATTCCAACTCTCAGTGTTTCTTTACTGTGTCTACTGTAAATCTTTAGAAGAACTCGAAGTCCAATTCTAAACAGTTTTGTACAGTTTTTGAAGTTAAGGTGACTGGTTCAGAAAGTTAGATTGTGTTGTTGTGTAATTATGTGGAACTGTTTTGGTTTGTTATTGTATCTTCTGTTTAGCATCCTAGCTGAGTCTTAATTGGAGTTCTATGTATTTGATTGCTTAAACTATAATGTGTATGGCTTGATTAACCCTATAATGTGCATCTCCCCTGTCCAAAATAGAAGCTGGCAGCTAAGATGAAAACAAAGGATAACACATAGGTATTTGGTGAGCCAATTAGGTTTCTATTGTGTTACTGATTTTGTTTATTTCATGAGCTATCTGACTTGCAAGTTTAATGACCTTGGTAGAATATAGGTTTCCTCGATAATATA
The DNA here is from genome assembly GCF_000184155.1 of Fragaria vesca subsp. vesca. NCBI lineage: Eukaryota > Viridiplantae > Streptophyta > Magnoliopsida > Rosales > Rosaceae > Fragaria > Fragaria vesca. Next base: position 11,658,008 of record NC_020493.1, on the reverse strand, counting down.
TTGGTATGGTAAGGCCTATATTCCATACCAATATTTTAGCTTAGGCATATTCTACTTCCAAATTTCTCTTTAGTAAGGCCTTCTAGTGATACAAGTAGTAAATATATATGTATTTCCATTGGTTTGTAAATTGGATATAGTTATATCCGGCTCATAAGATGCAAATTTCTTGGCTTATCTATCTCAAATTCTCAATTAAACCTTCTTTTAATAATTTGTGCAGGTATTCGTGTTCAGAGTCTTAAAAAAGGTCAAATAACAAATTAGTAAACCTTGTTTCTTGAAGGGGAGCTTTGCGCTTCTAACTAATTGTATTTTCTTTTGACAGACAAATACCAATTCTATTTGTTGGAATCCAATGGAGCCATTCAACTTCACTGCTGTGAGTGCACTTATTTACATTTTATCTTTTGCAAATTGTTCGGAGGAATGAAAAGTTGTCTAGTATTGGGTAGATGTGCTTTGCTGGCTACCCTTTAGATGATTTGGAGGGATAGGCACAAATAAATTTTTGAGGAAACTTGTGAGGATGTGGGAAAGGGTTCATTTTTGGGCATCTCTCTTGGCATCGGTCTTTTCAAGAGTTTAAAGATTACTCTCTTCAGGCCTTCTTTATTATTGGGATGCAGTTGTGTTCTAGTTCTTAAGTGCTTATCTTTATTCTTTCCTTTGTATTCTATGTGGATATAGTTATGTTTTAACATTTGGTTTTACCACTTTCAGTCCACTTAAGGAAAACAGACTTATTTCTTGTTTCTGTACTACAGTCTGTCAAACTGTATTAGATTGTTCTTTAGTGAGATAGTTCCTGACACCGTCATTTTCGATGACTTCGAGAGGTTTTTTTTCACTCTTCTTTCACTCACAAACAACTAGTATTTGAAATTACTATCATTTTATTGTTTGCATCCATGTTTTGTTGAAATGTTGATACTTTATTTGCTTGTTTGAGTTGATGAGAGTGACTTGATCTTCACTTCACTTGCCTGTTTTCCGATTATTTAACTACTTATTTTCCTTCTTTTTTTGTGTTATCTGATCAACTAAAAAAGATCTCGTAAAATCATCCATTTCCCCAATTAATTGAAGGTTTGGTTTACTGATTATCTGTAAATAGGTTTCCTCCACTAGTAGAAGTATATCATGGCATTATTTGGCTATTCTTGTGTCTTGAACCTTGGATATGATTTCAGACTTTTCAATATACACATGGTTTTCTTTTATGGATGAGCAGATTGTATATATGGATTATTTGATAGAGTTTGCATTCATTGGTATGTTAATATCATTGCATTTGCTAGATGTATCTCATATCATTGATATGTTAGACTAAAAGTGAGCAAAATTTGTGTTACCCTTCTTTACTCTTTAGAAATTTGAACTACTATTTGATATCTCATATCATAGATGTATCTCATATCATTGATATCTATTTGTGTTTGTGTTGGGAATCAGATTTTTGGGATAATGTCATGTTCATGTCTAACTTTAACATTATGTTTTTCAGTGGGACAAGAGAAACAAACTTGTCTATGCTGAAGATGATTTGGATGTGTTAAGAAATGAGTGGGCAAAGTTCATCATCAGCAAATACTTGTATGGTGCATGATCTGGTCTGTTTTGGTGAACTTGGTGCTTTCTATATGTATGTGGTAGTACTTTGCTTTTGAACTTGGTGTTTCTATATATTCGGAACAGCTATATGGTAGTACGTACTTTGTGCATTTCTCATGTTGGAATGCTTTTGGACATGTAAGACTATCTAGGAGCTTAACTAGTTGCTTGTTTTCAGTTTATTATTCAGCGGTAATGTTGTTTGTGGAAGTTTGAATGATATATATGGAACCTGAAATGCAATGTTTTATGGTATCAGTCAATTTGTGCAGCAGTTTCTTTTGTGATGTTTGTGTGTGTAAAACTTGGACAATAAAGTCTGTCCACATGAAAATACAACTGTTGTATGATTCTCATCAAACAAGAAAGCAGAATGCTATATCTATTGTGTGATACAACAGTCCAAATATTTCAGTTGTAGGTTATTCAACGTCACACAACAATAAAGATAGGAAATAAACCGTTATAGCTTACTGAAAAACACACAACGGTAGAAATAAAAACCAACAGTTGTCTGAAAGGGTAAAAATACAACGAAAATGTTTTATTGTTTGTTGTTTGAGTGGACTTGTCGATGCCACGCATGCCGCACATGGCATCGATCTGCGCAGCAACTTATACAACGAAAGTATTGAACTGTTGAGTAAAATGTGATCACACAACGGTGATTTTCACACTTGTCTGAAGATTCAATCAGTCAAGCCCGAGATATACAACGAAAAACCTATAGTCACACAACGATGTTTCACCGTTGTGTGTTGACAAATTTGTAATAGTGTTCTGATGGTAAATATCAATGGATGATACTTCGCCGGCGCCTCTAATTCTTCCCAAGATCTTAGTATCACCTAATGTCACAGCCTCATATAGCTCAGGATCCATGGCTGTAAGTGAGATGAATTTTCTTTCACGACTTTGTCGATCAAATTTAAGCCGGAAAGTATTGTCCTAAATATGAATGAATTCGTTGACATTTGAAAGTCATGAGCTAGGATTAGAGGATGCTATTCAAAAATTAGAGGATGCTATTTTGTTTTTGTAAAACAAGAGGACAGTATTCAAATAATTAAGAAATTATTATTTGTATATAAGAAAATGAATTTACCCATGAACTTCAATATCTTAAACTTTACGTCCCTGTCACTGGTATGCAATGTACCTAAGCCGCTAATAAGCATCTATAATTCTAGGACTTGACTAGGATCCTTGTGTATTACCAAGAGCAAGTAGATTGCATCATATCAAGTGGCAGGTTTAGAGTATTGATATAGATTGCTAACTTGATAAGCCTTTTACATGCTTATAGATATAGCTCATGAGTAACTACCAATTATTTTTCAATTTTGAATATGGCAGTCGTATGACTTACCAAAATTTGGTGTAAGACTCCAACCTGATACTCATTGTCAGCTTAAAGATTGGAACCCGATCTCCGTCTCATTGTCACTTCCCTAATTATTCATATATTCCTCTCTCTGTACTCTCTTTTTTTCCTTTATTATTAAATAAAAATAGAGGGGCTTTACCCCAAAAAAAAAAAAAAAAAAAATACTTCAATAGTAATCATGTCAAATCAGCCAGTGTATTTCAACATAGATAAGCTGAATGATTTTTGATATCGATGGTAGTTTTAACTCCTTTTAAGTACTGAAACGGCAAACCATAGGAGAAGGATGCAGCTGAAATTCCAATAATGAGACCAACTAATAATCGCCAGAAAGAGGTTCACGAATGTACGACCCGTAGCTAATAACGATAAACCAGTGGTTACTAAACATATCTAAACGTCACCAGAGGTCAATTTCACACTTTTCAGCATCGTTGCAGCCGTGCCGAAAAGAAATGCGAAAATCATTGCGCAGAAGGATACCGAAATGTTGAGGCGTCCAGGTTTCAGTCGATGAAAAAAGGGGCCAAAATAAGCTGAAAGAGATTCCCAAAAAAGAAAAAAGAAGGAGAAAAGGAATGACATCGCATTGAAAGCCTGAAACCATTTAAAATTTGTAGAGTTTGCAAGAATCATCTTTCTGTCGTCCCCATATCCACCGGGCGCTGCGAGAGCCGCTGTAAATGTAACTGTTGCTATAAGTGTAGCTATCAGTAGATCATCATCAGTCGTGCGATTAATATATTTATTGTCAACAGCGGCCGATCGATGTGTCTGTGCCGGAATTTTCAATCTTTGAGTGATATTTTAACTTCTTGAAGTCACAACTGATTTGTTCTTGCAATAATGACACGCCAAAGAAGCGTCTCTGATAGCTTCTGTCAATGATCTCCTACAAGTTTAACAACGTAGTGTGTCAGGCATACGAGAGATATATAGGATAGGTGGTGTAACTAATCACATACTCACAGTATGTATATCATGATTCGTAGTCGTATATCGAAGGATCATAAAACTAGGACTTTTTGCGGCAGAAAAACCACAAGATATATAACATATACAATGTAGGGTGGTGTTATTCACACACGTTATCTATGATGAAAGCTAATCATGAAGCATATTTACTTTGTAAATAAAAATGAATTCTAATAGAAAAATAGATAGGGTGTGTGCGTAACAAAATAAGATGTGTGAATAACATTATTTTACAACGTAATATCGTGTTATATGTTGTGTGACGGGGACATTTAGTGTCCGTATATACCTGAACTTCAATACTGTTGCCAAGAAAACTGTCAAAAACAAGTGAGAATTCCTTCTTGATGGTCGAAAATTATAGAGCGCACCCGGGTGCGCGGCGCACCTGGATTATCCACCGTCCATTTTGACGCATCGATTAAGGACGTTAGTGCGGCGTTTGGAGGATGTTTGTACGCGAGTGAGGGGGAGAAAGGGAAGAGAATAGGTGTGCATCCATCTTCAATGCAGTCCTTGTAATGACTTTTCTGGTTTGGCGCACACCACCGCCGATGATGCAGCCCCTTCCTTGCCGGATTTTAGGTTCGGGTTTCCTCCAACATAACGACATCAGCCCTTCTAGCCTCCCTCCGTGTTCCTTTTTGTCTCCAGGAGAAAAAGGCGACGCCGGGAACGAGAGGGAGGCGCTGGAATACCTTGCCGGAGACTCTCCGTGAAAATTTTCAGAAAAGAGGTATTAAGGATTCGAGCACCATTCAAGGAAAAAAAGACAAAGGAATTGAACAAGAAGAGAAGAGGAGAGAAACCCTACCCACTGCTGTTACAGTCGCCATCGGATCTCGCTAGAAATTGAAGAACACAGTGAAGCACCCTTGAATTCGATCTCCATTGAATTGGGTTGCATGTCTGATATATGGATTGGGTTTTGTAGAGTGGAAGAAAAGAAAGATTTTGATGGTGGTCTCGCCGCCTGGGGTGGCCGGAATCGGGCGCAGGGCGGCGGAGAAGATGGCTGCGGTGGAGAGAGAGGAGGAGGAGAGAGAGAGAGAGAGAGAGAGAGAGAGAGAGAGAGAGAGAGAGAGAGAGAGAGAGAGAGAGAGAGAGA
>NC_020493.1:11649162-11652904 GCF_000184155.1 Fragaria vesca subsp. vesca | reverse complement strand
ATAAAGACGATAGACAGCGTTTGACGAACAGAGGTGTAGATCGGTCGTTCTGGTTAGAACCCAGAAGTTGCAATGGTCTGTTCCAATAGAAGTTGCAATGGAGTTGCAATGGTTCTTCCAACAGATACACCCGTTGATATTATTATCAAAATAAGAATAGTTAAAACAGATGGTAAAAAGGTAAAGTAAAAATGCAGGTGGTTAATTCTGATTTTTACCCCACATTCTCCAACAATGCAATCATCATCCCTGCGATAGAATACTGAATCAAATCGTCCGGGGTAGCTATGATGGATCGTAAGACAGTTGCTGCCACGAAGTGTTCAAAGACCACAATCATCGAAAAAAAGGAGAATGCGTTGCAGATCATAAACAGTTGGAAAGATGTGTTTCCATGTAAAGCAGCTATTCCATTGCTTTTATATCCTCCTGGAACTGTGAAAGCTGCTGCAAATGTGACTGTTGCAATAAGTATTGCTACCACTAGATTGGTGTCAAATGCTTTCAAGGCCTCATGCGAGTAAGTTTGTAACTTATTTTCTCTCTGTTTGTCAGCAATGGCTGATGTGCCGGGTATTTCATGCATGCTTCAGAGAATTTAGTTTCAGGAAACTTCTGAGGACGTTTTGTTCAAGATATGGCACGCCAATATGTGGAACATCAACATCTGAAGCTAAGACCTAAAACATAGAGAAATTGCAGCCACTATTCATGATCATATGGAATTAACAATAACTCTAGTGATAACTAATTCCTTTTTTTTTTTCGAAAAATTAACAAGGGATCATACCAACCAATAATGATCGATCTCTAGAGAGATATTGAAACCGCCAATTAGCAACTCTCCAACAATTTTTATAGATAGTTACATTTAAATATTACGAAAATTCTAGAGCGCACCCGGGTGCGCGGCGCACCCGGATTATCCACCGTCCATTTTGACGCGTGGATTAAGGACGTTAGTGCGGCGTTTGCAGGACGTTTGTAGGCGAGTGAGGGGGAGAAGGGGAAGAGAATGGGTGTGCATCCATCTTCAATGCAGTCCTCGTAATGACTTTTCTGGTTTGGCGCACACCACCGCTGACGATGCAGGCCCTTCCTTGTCGGATTCTGGGTTCAGTTTTCCTCCAACACAACGACAGCAGCCCTTCTAGCCTCCCTCCGTGTTCCTTTTTGTCTCCAGGAGAAAAAGGCGACGCCGGGAAGGAGAGGGAGGCGCTGGAATACCTCGCCGGAGACTCCGTGAAAAATTCCAGAAAAGAGGTATTAAGGATTCGGGCACCATTCATGGAAAAAAAGACAAAAGAATTGAACAGAAGAGAAGAGGAGAGAAACCCTACCCATTGCTATTACAGTCGCCATCGGATCTCGTCGGAAATTGAAGAACACAGTGAAGCACCCTTGAATTCGATCTCCATTGAATTGGGTTGCATGTTTGATATATGGATTGGGTTTTGTAGAGTGGAAGGAGAGAAAGATTTTGGTGGTGGTCTCGCTGCCTGGGGTGGCCGAAATCGGGCGGAGGGCGGCGGAGAAGATTGTTGCGGTGGAGAGAGAGGAGGAGGAGAGAGAGAGATGGGTCAACACCCGAAATTGGCTTTTGACCAAGACCAACAGTCTCTTCCCTTTTACAGAGAAACGACGACTAAGATTAAAAGGTGGAAAACAATGAACAACCTAGATTTTAAAATGCTATTTTCTAATTTTAGAAAATTTTATAAATTTCTGAAACTAAGATAAATAATAAAAATAGCTCGATGTTCTGAAAATTAATCTGAAGACTGGGGTAAATTCGTCTTGCCGCGTACTTTGACACCAGGTCCTTAAAAGTGGAATATGACATTTAGAGAAAAACTCAATAATAGACTTAGGAGTTAACTTAGAAATTAACCAAGCGCGGTTACTAACCTTCGGTAACTCATCGAACACTCGGTAAATTTCTTTAGGGCGTCGCAATAAAGTAGAATTCGACGTATTTCACCATACCGATCACATCTTATTTCAAAATATTTTTAAAAATTTGTTTCTTCTGTATAATTGGTTCATAAAGATAAACACTTTCAAATAACCTACTAAACAAGTTATATTACATTAGTAGACACGTTGTGATGGGGTCTTACACGATGTCGGTCAACCAAATTTCGTGTAAAAAATAAGGTTGAATTAAAGTTGACCAATTTGATGGGTGGCCTAACAAATCCGAAACGAGATGAATTTTTTTCAGTAGACCTATTTAATCACCATGTCTACATTTGAAGGTGAAATTTTTATTTTCACATATTTATAACCTCGGATCGCCACGTGTCGACTAAAGCGGTATAACTTGTTTAGTAGGTTATATGACTTGTACATCATTGTGAACTAACTATACTGTTAAGACAAAATTTTCAAAAATCTTGTGAAATAGGATGTGACCGGAATAGTGAAATATAGATAGTGTTAAAAAATCACAAATTTTCGGTAACGTTTGCTTCCCGATAAAAGTAGTCAACTCTAAATAAGCTTAGGCACTCCTAAGGGGAGCCTAACCACCAGAAGGTCAATTTAACAATTTTTTTCATGCATTCCTAAATCTCATGTATACGAGTTTTACGTTACGAAAAAAAAAAAACGGTTTACACACGATGCCAATCAACCGCTTTTCATGTAAAAAATAATGTTGAATTTAGGTTGATCTGTTCGATAGAGGGTCTAACAAATCCTAAACAGGAACAGGGTGAATTTTTTTCAATAGACCTATTTAATCACCATGTCTACATCTGACGGTTTAATTTTTATTTTCATATATTTATGACCTCGGATTGTCACGTGTTTATTAAAGCGGTATAATTTGTTTAGTAAGTTATATGACTTGTACATCATTGTGATCCAACTATACTAAAAGGACAAAATTTTCAAAAATCTTATGAAATAGGATGTGACGGAATAGTGAAATACATATAGGGTTAAAAAATCACAAACTTTCGGTAATGTTTGCTTCCCGATAAAAGCAGCCAACTCGAAAAATGCTTAGGCGCTCCTAAGAAGAGCCTAACCACCGGAGGGTCAATTTAAGAATTTTTTTTCATGGGTTCCTAAATCTCATGTATACAAGTTTCAAGTTAAAAAACGAGGAAATATAGGGTTTTGCACGATGTTGGTCAACCGCGTTTCATGTAAAAAAATGAAGTTGAATTTACGTAGACCGGTTTGATGGGGGGGTCTAACGAATCTGAAACATGGTGAATTTTTTTTCAGTAGACCTATTTAATCACCATGTCTATATCAGACGGTGAAATTTTTATTCTGATCGTCATATGTCTACTAAAGCAATATAACTTGTTTAGTAAGTTATATGCAAATGCACATTATTGTGAATCAACTATACAAAGAAAGCAAACTTTTCGAAAATCATGTGAAATAGGATGTGACCGGAATAGATAAATACGGCTAGGGTTGAAAAATCACATATTTTTAAAAATGTTTAGACCTCGATCGAGACGGTCAACCCTATTAACACTTATGTTTCCTATTAACACTTAAACCCTAAACCCCAAATTTAAAACCAAACACCTACATAAACAGAAACACAAACAAGAAACTTAAACCAAACCTATTTTGGCCTAATTGAGATCAACTAACACAAATCCATGTGTTTGGATTTAATAATAATAATGATAATAATAAAATTGCCTCATTATCTCTTCTTTTCCTTTCATTTTTTCCTTTTCGATGAAGTCTTCTCCTTTGAATTGAAGTCTTC
>NC_020493.1:11641989-11649142 GCF_000184155.1 Fragaria vesca subsp. vesca | reverse complement strand
TTGACCGGTTCGATGGGGGGTCTAACGAATCCGAAACAGGGTTAGATTTTTTCTCTATTTAATCACCATGTCTACATCTGATGGTGAAATTTTTATTTACATATATTTATGACCTCGGATCGCCACATGCCTACTAAAGTGGTATAACTTGTTTAGTATGTTATATGACTTGTACATCATTGTGAACCAACTATACTAAAGAAACAAAATTTTCAAAAATCTTATGAAATAGGATGTGACCGAAATAATGAAATATATATAGGGTTAAAAAATCACAAACTTTCGGTAACGTTTGTTTCCCGATAAAAGTAGTCAACTCTAAATACGCTTAGGTGCTCCTAAGGGGAGCCTAACCACCGGAGGGCCAATTTTACAATTTTTTTCATACGTTCCTAAATCTCATGTATATGAGTTTTAGATTCGAAAATGAAAAAAAATAGGGTTTCGCACGATGCCAGTCAACCGCATTTTGTGTAAAAAATGATTGTTTTCCTCCTTTTAATCTTGGCCGTGCATTTCCCTATAAAAGGGAAGAGACTGTTGACCTCGGTCAAAAGCCCATTTCGGGCGTTGACCCGTCTGTCTCTCTCCTCCTCCTCTCTCTCCGCCGCATCCATCTTCTTCGCCCCCCTCCGCCCGATTCCGGCCACCCCAGACGGCGAGACCACCACCAAACTCTTTCTCTTCTTCTACTCTACAAAACTCAGTCCATATATCAGACATGCAACCAATTCAATGGAGATCGAATTCAAGGATGCTTCACTGTGTTCTTCAATTTTCGGTGAGCTCCGACGGCGACTGTAACAGCGGTGGGTAGGGTTTCTCTCCTCTTCTCTTCTCTTCTTGTTCAATTCCTTTGTCTTTTTTTCCTTGAGCCCGAATCCTTAATACCTCTTTTCTGGAAATTTTCACGGAGAGTCTCCGGCAAGGTATTCCAGGGCCTCCCTCTCCTTCCCTGCGTCGCCTCTTTCTCCTGGAGACAAAAACGAACACGGAGGGAGGCTAGAAGGGTTGTTGTCGTTGTGTTGGAGATAGGAAGGAAGAAGTCAGACCAAAAATTCCACAATTGCATAAACAGCGCGTGCTACCCACTCCTCGTTAAATTTCCAGGTGCGCCACGCACCCGGGTGCGTTGAATAGGCTCTCCTTGATGGTAGGACTTTGCACTCCACAATCAACCGTGAGAATTCTTATAATTTCATGATCTTGGCAAGTGACAGCTAAATGCAAAGGAGTGTTTCCTTCCTTATCGACTTGATCTACAAGTCCTGCTAGCTCAGGGGTCTTCACTATGTACTCGACAACATTGCTTTGTGCACCTAAAACTGCGACATGAAGAATCGTTTGGTTTTTGTCACCGAGTCACTCACAAGAATCGTGTAGCCATTGCAGCTGCTCCTTCATTACTTCGATTTGACCTTTATATGCTGCGACATGAAGAGCTGACATTCCAGATTTATCCAAAATGTAAGAAGTACTAGACTTATCCCATTTCATCAACAACCGAGTAGCTTCAAGGTTCCCTCTAAATGCTGCGTAGTGTACGGGTGTCCACAGCCCCAAGTGTATCAGTTTCTTTAATCATATCAGGATATTTGGACACCATGATCTCCACAATCCATGTGATATTACCATTCAAGTTAAAACTCATATGCCTTTAATATATAGTACTAACATGATTCACACAGGTTTAAAAATACTAATTTTTTTAGACAACTACTATTTCCGAACCTGCTCGTTGCTTTACTTCACAACTGATAGGTGAATTTAAAAAACTTGTATAAATATGTACATAGCCAGTGACATGAAGTCAATTTATGCAGGAAAAAATCGATCAAACAAACTACGTATTAAGTGAAATCTCAGGTGCCAGGTGCATATGGTACCTTCAGCGCTCGGGTACTTGTGAGTTACGGCGCATGTAAAGCTGTCACACCATCAATTCCTTGGAAAGAAGGAGATATTGAAGACTCATTCAAAATGTCACGAGCAATACTTGAAAAGCCCTTACAGATTGCCAAGAACAATGGTGACTCCTTAGCGCTATTAGTAGAACAACACAGTTTTGGATCTGCTTTCATCAACAACTTCATCACTTCACTGCGACCATATTGAGCAGCAACATGCATCACAGTATGCATTTCAAGTTGGTCTTTCGTAGCAACTTTTTGTAAGATTTAGCATAAGTTGGTCCCCTTTCCTGATCGTTGGCTCTTCGAACATGTAGGGCTTTTGCACGTTCGATGAGGAAGTCTATCACTTCGTCACATCCTACTCTGGCAGCAATGTGTAAGGGGGTATCACCCATCTTGTTGACGGACCAGAACAACGGTGAATGTTTGTCAAGAGGGATGTCTGTGAAGACATTGATACGCTTGAATTCAGCTGCAAGATGAAGAACATTGTTACCTTTAGGGGTTTGATAACTGAGAAGATCAACTGATACCTCACCATTTCTAATCTTTTGCAAGATGCCAACATCACCACAAGTTGCTGCCCTGTACATAGAAGGATCCATCAAGCCTTTGAACTCTCACACTCTCAATTAACTTTCTCAAACTGCACTGAACTCTCTCACTCTCAATTAACCTTCTCAAACTGCAGAATCAAGCTGAAAACTAAGCATAAAAATGTTCTTTTCAGTCAGACTTGCCATTTCTTTTATCATGCGAGTATGAGATCTTAGAGTTTCGAGTACAGTAAACAATGGTACTTAGTCAGACTTTCTTTTTAAAATAAAAAGACTTTTTAGACTTTCGAGTACACTGCACATGAGAATCAATAAGGGATCCAAGGATCTGGATCTTGTCCTTGAATATACTGGTACTGGCTTATCAAAAATTCATCCACCATTCTATGTACTTCGAGGTGTTTGCAGTCAATCTTCTTTCTTCTAGCAAGTTTAAAACCAATCAGAAGCGACTCCAATAGTTAGGCTAATGTTTTCCATATCTAGCAGTCTAGCACATTAATTTGCTCGAACTAATTTGTTTTGGATAAAGCTACATGATGACCACCTTGCTGTGTGAAGTTGTATGTAAAGTATATACCACGCAGATGATAGCTAGGCTTCCGCAACCAACTTTGAAAAATAAGAATAGATCCATGCTATACACATCAATAGATCCATCTCTGTAAGTTTCTTTTACAGAGACAAAATTGACATAGTGCAGGAAGAATTAACTTCAAACGGTAGTGCCATTAGATCACACGGTTTCGGAGCCAGTGAATCCTATTTCCCCTGCTTATTTGAATCAGAGACTTCAGCACAGGGATAACAGCTAATATCAATAAAATGCCACAAATTACTGCGAGCATGATATCAACCCAAGTTGTACCAAATAAAAATTCAAGCACATTTCCATCGTAGTGTCTGGGCTGCACTGCTAACGTGCCTGAAAAAAATGCAACCACCATTCCTCCAATCGAATACTGAATGAGACTTGATGGTGTAGGTAGATGGATGGATAACACAGTTATCGGCGTTGATTCGTTGTAGATTGCGATAATTGAGATGTAGAAGGACACTGCGTTGAAAAACTGAAACACTTTGAAAGTGGCCTTGTCATATAAAACCGGCATTCCATCTTCTTTAAATCCTCCAGGCACATTGGTGAAAGAAGCTGCAAATGTGATGGTTGCAATCAGCGTTGCTACAAGGAGTTTGGTGTCATTTCTTTTCAAAGCGTTACGATCATCGGGAGGAGCTTGCTGTTGGTTTTCTCTGGTCTTGTGACTCTTGTCAGTATCCTTCTCCAGAGATTCCAATTTGTCAAAGTCTCGACTGATTTGTTGGTGGAAGAATGGCACACCAACGGAGCACCCCAGGTTGTGCAAAACCATACCACTGCGAATTGTTTCCTTTAAACATCAGGAGAGCACAATCTTTAGTCTTTAAATACAAATAAAATGACTTACTAAGAGCTTCGTACAAGTTGTGTTAATTTTGCATACCTGTTCACCAATATTGTCACCAAGAAACATGTCAATAGGCTTTGAGAATTCCTTATTGATAGCGATCATGTCCACTCTACGATCGCCTGACAGAACTTTTATGATCTTATGATCTTGCTGAAGGGCAGCCAAGTGCAAAGGAGTGTTCCCATCTTCATCTGCTTCGTTTATAATTGCTGCAAGCTTAGGTGTCTTCAATATGTACTCCACAACATTCACTCGCGCACCTAATACTGCAGCATGTAAAGCCGTCTGGCCTTTGCCATTCAGCAGATCACAAATATCAGGCCGCCACCGAAGCAGCTCCTCCATTATTTTGGTGTGCCCTGCATGGGCTGCAACATGGAGAGCTGACATTCCAGAGTTGTCTAAGATATAAGACGCAGAACTATCGCATTGCATTAGCACTTTAGTCGCTTCAAGGTTCCCTCTAAACGCTGCATAGTGTAAGGGAGTCCAGCCAAGTGCATCGACGTTTTTAATCATCTCAGGATTTCTGGACACCATAATCCTCACAATGCCTAGCATATATTAAATTAAAAACTTAGAGCTAAGCAGTAAGCAGTGCCATACTCTTTAACTGTTCAAGTTACAAGTCCAAACATGAACAAAGAGAGCTGTCATTTTAACATGAACTACTCACGTACTAAACACATAGTAATGTAAACTATTTACTACTGTACAGGATTTAATAAAATTCCATATAGGAAAGTGAAATGAACTATGCATATATAAGGGGACAATGTAGAAAATTACCTTTGCTGGTGAGGTTGCTGCGAGTTACGGCCGCGTGCAGAGCCGTCACACCATTAGTCCCTCGAAAACAAGGACACACCGGAGACTCATTCAACAAATACAGAGCAATCTCTACAGACCCTTTCCTAGCGGCCAAGAACAAAACCGATTCATCTGCGCTATTAGTCAAACAACACAGTTCAGGATCGGCTTCCATCAGCATAACCACCACCCCAAGATGACCGTACCTTACAGCCACATGCAACGCCGTATCCATTTCCATATTCGTAACCCGAAGCAGCGGCTTCCGGCGACCGATTTCCACGTCAGCTCCTCTAATGTGTAGGGCTCTTGCTTGATCAATAAGGAAGTCGACTATTTCAGGACAGCCTACTCTAGCGGCAACGTGAAGAGGAGTGTCACCCTTTTTGTTGGCGGCCCAGAACAGAGCAGGGGAGATGTGAGTTGGGACTTGTCGGAAAAACTCAATCTGTTTGAACTCAGCTGCGATGTGGAGAATGTTGTTGTCTTTAGGAGTTTTCTGGAGGAGAAGGTCGTGGTTTGACAATACGTCGCCGTCTCTGATTCGTCTCAAGAAGCTGACATCTCCGAGCATGGTCGCCTCATACAGGTAAGGATCCATGGTGGTTATCGATCGATGCTTAATTCCTAATCCTATCTGGGATTCTTTATCCCACCCACCAGTCCTGAATTATTACTGGTCGAATGAATCAAAGGGGTGAGAGATTACAAGAGGGGGAAGAAGAAAGAAGCAAATGATATGAGGGATAAGATTGACGGATTGATTTAGTTGAAAACTGAAATATGGCTGTGGTGACTGGTCAACTACCAAAGAGGCTTGACTCACGGTAGGTGACTGGTCAACTATCAAAGAGGCTGTCAGTCAAAACTGGCAGCGATGCTGATTGATACATTTCAAAGCGAGGGGCATATGGAGAACTCGCAAAACTAATATGGGCCGCATGTATGCGGATCACTGTCTACGGTCGAATTACTAGGGATTGTCTCGTCCGGATCTGCACCGTTCAAGGGGGGTGGGGGGTGGGGTGGGTGGGTGGGTGGGGCAGGGTAGGGATCTAAGGGTGGAAAACCGTTCGACATAACATGCCGTTCGGTACAGAAGAATTTTCCGAATTACTACGTGTTTCACACAAGTTTATAATCCAAACCCAAACCCTTTTAACCCGCATGTACACCTTTCTCAATTCACACCCTCAATACCCAACCATTGTCAGAATTTCTTTCTAAATAAGAGACTACGTACGTACAATACTCGGATGCCACACTACATAATGTTAATGTCTCTAATAACTGTGATATCTCGCTCCTATAATTTCAGACTATGATAACCATTCTTTATTGGAACAGGTATGTGAAGAGGAGATTTATGAAGCAGTTTGCTCCATTGGAGCCCTCAAAGCCCTCCGAACCAGATGGGTTTCATATTCTGGATCCGTCACTGTGTAACATTGAATACAAATAGACACAGGAAATTAGAAACGTACGTATACATAATTTATATAAATGGAATTGTAATCCAACCCAAACAAAACAAAAAAGACGAAACTGTAAGAGATCGACACTACTAGAACAAAGGACATATGCGACGAAGAAAATTCCCTTCGTCGCTTAGGTAAATACTTAAGCGACGAACCATAATTCGTCGCTCAGTAAATACTTAAGCGACGAAAAAATTAAACCGTCTCATGAGATGTTACCTAAGCGACGAAACTATCGCTTAAGAGACGAAAAATCCTTCGTCTCTTCAATTCAATCCTAAGCGACGAATTTATAAATGTCGTCGCAATAATCAAGCGACAAATTAATAAACCGTCGCATAAGATATTACCTAAGCGACGAAGTTATCACTTAAGAGCCGAAAAATTCTTCGTCTCTCCAGTACAATCTTACGAGACGAATTTATAAATTTCGTCGCAATACTTAAGCGACAAATCACTAAACCGTCGCATAAAGTATTACATAAGCGACGAATATTTAACTTAAGAGACGGAATATTTTCGTCTCTTGAGTGTCATCTTAGGCGACGAATACATTAGATTCGTCGCATAAGATATGAGTTATGCGACGAAATTTAATACTAATACGACGAAGTGTTCGTCGCATAAGTGTTTTCGACTTTATATCTGCTTCCTCTCTGCCCAGATCTAAGACGGAAAAAAATTTGGTAGAGCTGAAATCTGGCGACAGAAATCATCAAATCTGGCGATGGAAAGCTTTGTCCATATGAATCAAGATCATCATTAGCTAGCTAGCTAGCTATAACTTGGTATAATCTCATTCTCTTCTTTTCACCATTTATAGTTATGAGGCTGGATGATACATACCTTGTTTGTTGATGATAATTTTGGGTTACCCATCTTTAATGATGATAATGTTGTTGTTGATGATATACAGCTAAATCTCCTCCTTGTTTAGATGGATA
>NC_020493.1:11598093-11636154 GCF_000184155.1 Fragaria vesca subsp. vesca | reverse complement strand
CTAGCCTCAGTGAACAGACTTATGTGACGAACATATATGTTTTCGTCGCATAAGTGAGCCATCCTTTCGTCGGCAATTGCACCCATGTTTCGTCAGTATAGAATTACGGACGACGAAAATTTTTTCGTCGGAACACACATGCGACGATATTCGTCGTATAAGTGGATACCAGTGTCGTTGCTTCTTTCTGTGCGACAACGATTTATTCGTCGCATTATATAGAGTGTAGCGACGAATATGTTGTTTTCGTCGCATAGATTCTTATGCGACACCACTTATGCGACGACTCTTATGCGACCGACTTGTCGTGGCATAGGTATGTATGCGACGAATATTGTATCTTTTGCTTCGAAATGGATTCGTCTCTTAAGTCGGCCGTCCTAGTAGTGCGAGGATAATTTTCATTACAAGAGAACGTAGACTAATTGTTCTCGCGGCGGGGTGGGAATATCTGCTTCCAACATTGTTTTAGCAACCAGACGTACATGGGAAACAAAAGGAAGAGCAAAGGTACTGCTATAGTTACGAATATGAACTGCATGCTTTCAGCCGTAGTCGGTTTCCGGAAACCGGTCTGCAGTGCACTATAACCAGCAGCAAGAGCTACCACCATTCCTCCAATCGATAACTGAATGAGCAAGGCGACTAGACGAACAGGTAACACTGTTTTCTCTAATATTTCATTGTAGATGACAAAAGCTGAAGCCAGGAAGGAAAACCAGTTCACTAGTGAAAACGTTTTGTAGTACATACTTCCATTTAGAACCGCCTTCCCGTCGCTTCTTGTTCCGCCGGGAACGGTGAAACCTGCAGCAAATGTCACCGTTGCGATAAGAGTTGCTGTCAGCAGTCTGGATTCACGTCTTCGATTCAATTCTATGCTGTTCGAAGATTTCGATTTCCAGTAATCATGATTGAGCTGTTGGAAAAGTGGCGGACCAACGGAGCACCCCAATTTTTCCTAAAATATAAAAGAAAAGTATACTCATTATAATCAATCTAACACACAAATTAAATTGAAGTAATGCATGCTTTCTACTCAAGTATCAATTTTGACATTTTTAGTCCAACGAAATATTGGCCAGAGGTCTGAAAAGAAAAAGAAATGTAACGCAAAGGATGTGAGAAAATTATGAAAAATCTCTACTGATATATATTAACCCAACATATGCTTTTAAATCTGTATTTGTAAACATGCATGTATGTATGAGCCTGTATATTGTACCTGTTCTCCAGTATTATTGCAAAGAAAAATGCCGGCAGCCGTTGAGAGATCCTTATTGATAGCCGTAATATCCACTCTTGCGTCCCTCATCAAAACGTTTATAATTTCTCGATTTCCATAAATGGAAGCCATATGCAAAGGAGTGTTTCCATTTTTGTCTGCATGGTTTATAATAGTCACTTCTCCTGTTATAGGAAACATCAACATATGCTTGACAGCGGTTACTTGTCCACCGGCTACTGCTGCATGTAAAGCCGTTTGGCCTCTGTGATTGAGCACATCAACGAGATCAGGGCGGCTCATAACCAACTCATCTATTACGTCCGTGCGACCTGCATAGGCCGCAACATGAAGAGCTGACATTCCCGATTTATCCACGTTATAAGGAACATAATAAGTTTTCATCAGTGCCGTATCCGCGTTATAAGCAGCAGAATAAGTTTCCATTAGTACTCGAGTTGCTTTAGAGTCTCCAACGAATGCTGCGTAATGTAATGGAGTCCACCCGTGAACGTCAGCTTCTTCTATCATTTTCGGAATTTTCGACACCATAATCTTGAAAATGCCTATAAAGTAAGAATAATGCTAAGTGAATCATATTTTTGAGGTAGTGACGGTAGTAAATTAATTAGGTGAAGAGTCTAGAGAAAAAAATGTATGGATTATATCTCAACCATAACAATTCCAAGACAAATCCAATTTTGAAAGTAAAGACAGCATGGGTAAACATTAATATCATGCATGTATAACTTACCTTTGGCTTCTTCACTGGTCTGACTTACGACTATATGCAAAGCTGTGATACCATTAAATCCTCGGAAAGAAGGAGATGTTGGACCCTCGTGTAAGATAAGACGAGCAATCTGAAGAAAGCCTTGACGGGTAGCTAGAAACAAGGGAGACTCATCGGCACAATTAGTGAAGCCACACAGTTCAGGATCAGCTGCAAGTAACAAACGCACCACCCCAAAATGACCGTACCTAACAGCGACATGCAAGGCTGTATCCATTTCCAGGTTGATCATTCGGAGCAGTATCTTATGAGCTTCACCGTGATCATCATCAGCTTGCTGTCTGTGTCTGCTTTCCTCATCTACTGCTCTAGCTTTTGCGTGTTCGATGAGGAACTTGACTATCTTATCACAGCCAACTCTTGCAGCAACATGTAGAGGAGTGTCGCCCATCTTGTTGGTGGTCCAAAACATCGAATGTTGAAGCCGCCGCGCTCGCCGGAGGTCCTGGAAGACAGAGATTTGCTTGTGCTCAGCTGCAATGTGTAGTACGTTGTTTCCTTTAGGTGTTTGCTGACTGAGAAGAACAGGAATATTCATTGTCGATATATCGACAGCACCCGAACGTACTACTTTGTAAACATAGGGATCCATGGATTTGAAATTCCAACTAGCTAGTCCCTCAAAATTTCTTCTTCTGGATGAAAAGCAAGAGCTAGCCAATATTTCCCCTCGATATATGATTGTATACGAACCACCCTCGTTTACTTATAGGAGGGGTTATCGTGAATTCGTGATACTTATTTGCCAAGTGGCCATTGATATTGTAGACGTATTTTGATTCATTTGCAATCGATAGTCAAGTGTACTCGTTAATATGGATGAATAGCATGTCAACTATACTTATAATTAAACATCGTTGACATCTATATAGAGCAAGCAAATATCAACTATAAAGTATACTTGTCGGTAATTGATGACATCGATCCCTTCCGTTTACTTTGCAAGTCAAATGAACTATAGCTAGTTGCAACTGTTGCATCACTCTCAGAGGATTCTCTATTTATTTTTTTCGAAATTCAGCTTATCTTCTCTGCAAAACAAAGAAAGTTGTTTGACCGGGTCATGATTATAAGTCCTTGCGAGAATGCAAGTGACAATGTAGTTGATATGCATATTCATAATTAGGACACTAGCTATATGGTTGTTGGATTTAATTAGTTTGATTCAAATTTATGTTGTCCTTAACAAATTAATTCGTCAATCCAACACTGCACGCCGTTACAAACTGATAATGATCGTTTGTTGAGAATAGATTAAATTATTTATCAGAGAATAATTTTGCTTACGTCTTAACCTTGCAGAAATACACACCGCAGATATCCACGCCAAGTTGTGAAAGCATTTCAACGTTTTCACAAGTTGAATGGTTTTGTGTCTTCTCGTGTATATATGTGCGTATTACTAAATCTTGTTGGCTGTATATCAGTATGTCATCCTTACATGGTTGAACTTTTCTTCATAAATATGATATAAAGAAGTTCGTAAAGCTAAGCTAATCGCTTACAAGATGTCATCATGACCACAAATCTATGAATTTACCAGATCATCGTGTAAAATTATCCTACCGAACGTGCCGAATCAAAAATTTCAGACTTGAATTTACATATAGATTGCCAAGCAGCATACTGAGTATTATGTCAGAAACTCACAATAAAGCACATCATACCATTCCAAACTGAATTTGTAGTTCTGTACATGCATTAGCAGATCCATTAAATATGAGAAGTAAGCAAATTAATTGTTAGCATCAACAAAGAATAAAACCACCCATGTTGCATGCCTGAGGCTACAAGAACTTAGCCTCTATGATGACCATAGCTGAACATACTACATACAAGCCATCACCATTGAGCTTCTAAATAGCATTTCTCCCTGCAGTACCAGTATTCCACCCCCTCTCCTTTTCCCTTATCTGCTTCTGACCTTCTTTAGTTCCTGCCCTTCTACCATTTCCAAGTAACACCCTGTGTGGCATCCTGCCTCGACTTCCAATCGATACTCTAACCTTCTCCATCCCTACATTCAAACCTTTTCTCATGTGCGGCGGCAATGGGGACTTCATCTGAGCTTTCTTTTGGATGCTTCGTCTCAGTACACTGTTGAACTTCTTGCCGCCAGTTCTGGTAACTTTAGGACTACTACAAGGCGTCTGCTCCGGCAAGCATTCAATTTCAGACACATAATCCATTTCAGCTTTCTTATCAGCATGGTATGCTGATATTGGTGCTAATGGTAATACAGGCATTGGGGATTGTATGCGGTTTGGTACAGTTGGGAGTGGGATTAGAGAGTTCCGTCTTGCAGCAGATGTAGCAGGAATCCGCTGAAATGTTGGGCAGATAGAAGCTCTTCCAGTTCTCTTCGGTAGAAAAAATTGGTCAGCTATGTCCGGGTTGTTTTCTTTCTCTATAGGATCAATATACTTGACAAAACCATCCATTGTAGGTACTGGAATTTTGTTGTTAGCCTTCTCAGTTAGTTGTTGCATGGGGTTTACGTGGTCCTTCCCCAATGTATTAATGGCTGTCTCATTGAGAATCTTGTGAGTTGTTAATGGTCGGTTTGTAAGAGGTGGTCTTGCAAGTGCAGTGGTTTGCTCGTCTTGATGTTTCAGTTGCTGCAGGTGCTGCTCAGCTATTTTTGTGTCCACATGCTGGCGTGCTAGCTTTCTCTCAATTAAAAGTTGTGATTCCAGTTCTTTCACCTGAAACAAGAATTATATATTAGTACCTAGATGCTAGATATTCTTTTAATTATACGTATGATACAATATTGGAAACCAAGTTCCTGCACAATACCTTGTCTTGCAGGCATTTGTTTTTCAGGTCTCTCTCTCTTATCTTCAGTTCTAACCCATTGACTGTATCCTCCATCTTCCTTATCTGTACATCTTTGCTTTTTATGTCTAGCTTTGTTTTCTCAAACTTGGAAACGAAAAGTTCAAGATTATTAGGAATGAAGTAGATAAATTTCAAACCACAAGAACAATGAATCTGCAGTTGCTACAAGAGCACAAGTAATTTACCATCTGTTTGTATCTTAAAACTTCAGAAGTGTCCATCTGCCTCTTTGCAGGACCCAACTCTATCCCTCTAACTCTACTTGCAAAGTTCAGCGAGCAAAGGGTCTCACTCAAGTCATTTTCATTAGGACTAATCTGAAGAAACATAAGCGTCTTGGAGTCTCCTCCTGAAACAAAGACAGATGTTCCATTAGTTTTACAGTTTAGTACACTGAACCTATATATAGTGGAATTCAATCTCATCCCAAAAAAATAAAATAAAATAGTATATGATGTTGGAATATTAAACAAATACGAATAAGAAGTGGGGAATCATGGGTTCACTTCTTCTATGACCCCAATGAATTACCTAGAGAGTCTTGAAGCAAGTGGGTAAGTTTGGAGTTCCTGCACATCAGACATGATTTAAAAGGTTACCACTAGATGCATAGGCACATTTACAGTATTCAAATAAAAAACTAAATGTTACTTGTATACCTGAAAGGTATGTGTGAGCTTTTAGTTGCAAGTGCCGATATGACATCACCTAGTGCAGATAGAGATCTATTGATATTTTGAGTTTCCTTGAGTCTTTCTCCTTGCACTTCAGTCTTTGCTATACGCTCACTCCCTGCTAGATCCACCAACCAGAGCTTGCTTCTTGTGCTTTCCCCACTCAACAAGTTCTCCCCCTTCACCATTACACAGTGTATGCTGCATTTATAAGAAAACCAGACTTGCATTTAGCAATCTGTCAATTCATCACATTCTGTGAAGCATAAATGTATAAGTTGTAACCAAGATAAACAGACCAGTGTGATCGGCTACTATGCTCATTGGCATTGGTTGAGCCAACAGCCCTTGCATTACTGCCAGTTTGGAGAACTTCCCAGACTTCACTCATGTTGTTCACATGTGCCTCAACAAGTCCTGGAACATGATGTGTCCCTTCTCCAGCTTGTCTAATTTCAAGCCTACAAATCATTGCATCATTTGTTAGATAGCATTATCTTGGAAATTTTCCTGACTTGTCATCTTTCATAGTCTTGAAAACGAGGCTCATTAAATACCCAAACAGATTGGTGAATTGCAAGATATGAAAATATAGCATCAAGAATGGAGGAAAAAATGGATTTGACATATAATGCCATCTTCACATTTTTCAAAGGAGAGTTATGATATGGTAACAGAAAAGATTTCCACTTTGATATACAGAAATGAGAGGCCATTGTGCTATTCTAACTGCCAGCTAAACAGGTGGAAATTCATGAAAATGAGATTATGCAATGTCTGAATAGGTGAAAGACTTTCCATCTAAACATGGAGATATGAGAGAACCCATTTATGAAGAAACATGCAAAACTATAACCCTATATTAAGATACAAGCAAGATCCACAAAAGGGGAAAAATAAATGAAAGAAATGGTTAAGGAGCTTGGACCTTTTGGCAGCTGCTCCTGCCTGATTCCCAGGAACAAGTAGATCCCGTATTTGCTCATTGTACACTTCTAAAACACTAACAGACACATCATATCTGTGCAACTTTTCTCGCTCTTTGATTATACAAAAAAGTTGCTCAAGAGTCCTAAAATTGACTCCCCGAGATTCTTCTGTTCCCTCCATCGTAAAGGTTTTTCCACTTCCAGTTTGCCCGTAAGCAAATATGCAGACATTGTATCCATCTAAAACTGAGGTTGCAAATGGAGCCGTGTCTTCGAAAACATCAGCTAAATATGACAAAGAAAAAGGACTTGTTAGTCAAAGGTGCTTCTTGTATTCAGTCGATAACCAAAAGAAGACTTGCATCATCTTATGCATGTACCTTGGTCTGCTTGAGGGCCGAATACTGCATCAAACTTAAAGGTCCTTCTTGTAAGCCCATTTGACTTGACAGTAAGCTCACCTTCTTTCTCAGATTCAAAATCAATAGCCATTGAAGCTCCTGCTGCAACTTCTTCGGTGTTTAGAGGCCTGCACCTGCAAAAGACCCTTATGTTTCCTACAAAAGAGCAAAACTGATGTCAGACATCCTTTCAGTGTCACAATTGCTTGGACCTCTATAAATCATGTATAACACCTAACCTTTCAATTCTAGCACCTTGTTGTAGAGTTCTTTACGCTCTTTGGCACCTTCAATAAACTTTGTCTTCAGATCATTATGCAAACTTGCATGCTGATTTACTGTTGGATAAATTGACAGAATCAGAAAAAAAATATATAAAAAAACACAGATACTTCCTCAAAAGATTGATAACATGAGTGTTTTTCACTTACAAGTGGAATTAATAATAGACCTCATTTCATTCATATCTGCAAGACATTTCTTATATGCCGATGCCTCCTCTGATAGCTTAATGTGGTCCATCTTCATAATCTACAAAATGAAATATTTCATACCAATTTAATTTAATTTAATTTAATTTCTTATATGCCGTGCATATACAACTTTATTTCTTTTTACAAATAAATACCTTAAGTTTTCTTGTCAAATCTCTCAACGATGAAAACCATTTGCTTTTCTCTTTCACCTGTCCCTCAATGGCAAAAGCTGCAACAGACCAGCATCAATTACCCATTTGATAAATGGCTCAAATTTTTAGGGGGATCAGGATATCAATACCATACCCAAAGATCCAACATGCATTGACTTGCGCATGAGTTCATTTTGGAGATCCTTTAAAGACTTCAAAGCTTCTTGGCATTCACTGCTCTTGGATTGATTCTGCTTTTTGAGCTCCTCAAATGCACTCCTCATCTCTGCTAATTCCTTTCTCTGGTTCTCATAACATATTAGCAACTTCTGATAGTCTCCTTCACACATGGCATTCACATCATCCTGCCATGAAATAGTTTGTAGATAAGATATAACTTGTCCATTTTTTCTCTAATAAACTTAAACAAGATGAAGCTAAGAAGAAGCTTTACTTGAGGTGATTCGCGACCCAGGAAGTTATCTGTACAACCTACATTGTTGTTTACACCAAGATGTAGATCTTCCTTCGACTTGTCCTCAATCACCGTAGGAGGAAGAAGCTCAAATGAAGCTTCAGGAGACAGATCCTCCTTATAGGTTTGGCACAATGTGGTGGAAAACTTCACAGTTGGGGTCCTATTAGTATCTTTAACCTGAGACGCACAGATTCCATTCTCAAAAGAGAGCTCCATCGAAGTATCCATCTTCTGATGGCACCTACTCTCCAAGATCTCGGGGGACTCCACACAGCTGGTTCGGGGTATATCCGGTGACCCGGCACAGATAACCAGCTCAGGAGAAGCAAGCGAAAAACCGACCATGGCCTGGCCTGAAATGTATCATAAGGCCTATCAAATTCTCGAAAACTCTCCACTCAAATCAAAGCCTTCCAGCCAATTTCAACACAAAACATAAGGAAATCTTAGCGTTGCTTACCATTTGCAGCTGAATCCCTGAGTTTTGTGTTGCTAATAACTTCTGGGCTATAACAATTCTCCATAGCAAAATCTAGACAGAATTCAAGAAATTCAAATCAAAGGGTTTCATATTCTTGACTTAATAAACCTTCAATTAGATCAATTGGGTACCTCAAAATATAATCAATTTTCAAAATTGGGCTCCAAGAACAAAAACACCAAAGATTTACAGAGAAACCCTAAAAAAAAAACAAAAGGGGGTTTTAGCAAAATCACCTTGATTTGCATCGGAGGAAGAAGAATCAGGATCCACCATGGTCAAGCTTTTCAATTTCGAGCACAATACCGAGTCTACAAAACGACAAATCCACAAATCAAAGAACGAAATTCAAAGAAATTGAAATGCTGGGTAGGTTTGATCGGTGAAGAAGAGAAAAGGGTTTAAGAGTGGGTTACAGTCGGAGTGAGTGGTACTGGAAATGGAGGTGTTCTGCTGGCGAGAGACGTCGGTTAGAAGAAGAGGGTCGTAGTCCATTTTCGGATAAATAGCGACGACTGTTTTTGAAATTTTCAAGTGAAAATTCAAGTGTGTGTGTGTGATAATGATGAGGATCAAAGGAAGATTGTTGCTTTTGAATCTTTTCTCTTACAAAAAAGAAGGGCTTTAATTTCGTTTTGGGGGGATTCAATCTGATCTCTGCGTTTTTAGGACACTATGACCGTTGGCTTTTGTGATGTTTTTGAATTTTGAAAGTTTTTGACCGGGTACATTTGTCATCTCTTTTCTGGATACAGGGGATTCTGCCACGCCGGATATATTTTTATTATTTTTGTATTTTCATTAGTCAAATATTTGATATTGAGCAGCTAATTTGTGAGTAACTGCTACTTATAGTGACTGGTGAGCTAGTCTTTCTACTATATTGGATATTTTGTGCATAAAATAGCGAGGAACCAAGTGGATGGAAATCCAAATATGTTGACATTAAGCTAGGTAGTGCAAATCCTGCTAGAAAGAGGAGAAGTTTGGACAAAATATAGTCATTCACCTAATGTGAGTATCTTATATTTCGTAATAAAAATGAAACAATGATCCCTGCAGCAAATCAACATGTCTGTGCAGATGTATCTGTATCGTGTATGAGACGAAGCAGATTCAGTTCCAAGACCCATCGAAAGTAAACTAAGATGATGCATCCGAGTTAGAGCATCACAAAAAAATTGGTATCTTTTTTTTCAAATCGAATGGTATCTGTTACAACTTACAAGTGATCTCTCCACATTGGAACTATAAGGAATTTGAACGAATGTCCCCTCTTTACAAAAGAAGCTGAAAGCTATAGTGTACAGTTATATACAGTGTATAGCATACAACTTTGGTACATGGCAAGCACAGGACATCCTTAGCAGCCCACACTCGAAATAAACGCCGCATGTGGGAGCTAGCCAATTGAGACATGCTGAGCACTATGTCAAAGCACTGAGCAGATGGTGCTATGCTCCTGCCTGATTTGAGGTCAAAACATATTTTCATCCTACCAGAACACGGACGTAAGGGATTCATTAGCAATTGCACACCTCTCTAGTATTCGACTCCTGTTCCTTCCACCGCAGCTGCCATGGAAGCAGACGCCTCTTCAAGTGTCCGCTTCTTTTGGACTGTGTTGAAGGCCTCAAGAATGTCTCCCTCCTCAAAATCGTCGTAGTCTTCCACCCCAATTCCACACTCTAGTCCAGCATTTACCTAGTAACGAGGAGAAAGTACAGCTTATTGTGAAAGAGAGACAAATGAAAGCATTGCAAAACCCAATGAAGCTGAAATTAGATGGAGTCACCACAAAAGCATGAGGTCAACTTGAGATGCAAAAATAAAATAAATTCTCTTTCAAAGAGGCTGGAAAGTCATTGTGCCAGGAATGATATTAGAGGCCTAGATCTGCCACCAAAGCTTCTATATCTTATCATGTTTAATGCAGTGTAGTAACCTAATACTTTGATCAAAGTTAATATTTAGTTTTCATGGGTCATAAACTTCCACACTACAGTTACATACTAGCTTAGTCATTTATCCCATAATGGCAAGAAAGACACACCTAAACCTCGTATCATATCTTTATCTTGCAGTATCTGGAGTTACTAAGAAGAAAATTGCTATCCAAAACATGAAGGCAATTCAAGACAGTTTTCATCTATTTGCACAGCGCAAGGGATTTAAGACCCAGGCATATCACAGATTCAGAGGTATAGAACATGCAAGAAAGGCAGGCTCAATAATAATTCTTAGTCTGCCATACTAATGAGATAATGCCCTGAGATCATGTGTATACCTCTTTCACAACTTCCTTGACTCGTTTTAAAGAATCAAGAACACCAACATGTACTACTTTTCCCCTTCGAATGACCTGAATGCCGCAGCCTTTTACAACTTTTCCTTCATTTACCATACAACCAGCAACACGACCACTGCCACTGCTGAATATGGCTCGGACTTCTGCAGAACCAATTGTTACTTGTTCCTATCCATACACACAAGTCATATGTCAGTCAAAATTTCAAAATAGATATTTCAAACAATATTAAAGCATAAGCAAGAGCCATGGCCTTAAACAAACTCAAGAGATCTGGTGGTTAAGTTTAAAGATACCTCAACAGGCTGTAGGAGTCCTTCCATTGCATTTCGTACATCATCAATAAGGTCATAGATAACTTTATATGGCCGAATCTCAACACCTTTGTTTTCAGCATAGCTTTTAACAGAACCTGGAGCTTTGACATTGAATCCCAAAATTATGGCTTTGCTAGCCGCGGCAAGATCCACATCGCTGTTGTTTACATCACCTGTTGTTTCCATGAGAAACTTCAAGGTGACATTATCTTGAGGGAGCACTTGAAGGGCTTGTCTGATAGCCTCGATAGATCCCTACACAAGAAACAATAAGAAATCATGATGTAATTACAGTAGAATTGAAACCAACAATTTATCTATGAAACTTGAATTGGTAGGGCCAGTTACCAGTTATCTATGACACTTAATATTGATTAATGACAAGTAAAACAGATAATAAAATTTGCAATTACTTTAAGGACACTCACCATACTTATATGTATTCCCATTTCCCATGGAAATAAAACAGATATTTATTTTCACCAATCCTACAGATTTTTTTTTTTTTTTGGTCTAATTCTACGGTTTAAGCCTTATTTAAATTTCTATACATCTCTGCACATTGAATAAATAGTTTGTACCTTGTGAGGGTACAATTTAAGAAGATAAGTGACATTTCAAGATTAATGATCCCTCCACTCTATATGCTTAATTCAGATATATAATATCATCAATCAGACAATATAAAAATTCAGCTCATCAGTATCTAAGTCCAAGTGCAACACAATAAAACAACATACTTTCTAAACAAAAAATTATAAGAGGGATGTGCATACCTGAAGATCAACCTTCAGAATAATATTTAGCTGGTGCAAGTCAAGTCCAGACAGCTTTCCTGCCGAGACTGCAGAAGCTAAGGAAGAAAGAGTAACCTTCCCATCGCCAGCCTTAGCCGATATGCGTTCATCTCGCAATGACTCTGCACGTGACTCTGCTCTTTCACGTGCAATATCAAGGGAGCTCACAACCTCAAATTCATCACCAGCAACAGGAACATTATTTAATCCAATAACCTGCAACAGACACTGAAATGTTATGCATGGTATTGAAACAAGGACCATGCAACAACAATGGCAGAATAAAACATCAAGCCAAAACAAATTTTGATATAATCAAGATGCGCGCCAAAGCAACTTCTAGCGTGAGATAAAATGGCTGCTCTTATAAGCTTTAAAGCTTATTAACAACCAGACAAGATCTGTATTACTTCATGTACTGTTTTCAGTTTTACGATGGCTACATTTTCTGTATCAGATAAATCTTTGACATTCATCTTCCCAACTGTAACTGTCTCTAGATTTTACAATACTGACAAAATGGCAAGTAGAGAACAATGAACACATGCTTATACAAGCAGTAGCATCTCCAGAGCATATGTATTTACACAAGATGTTACAATCCAATGGCCATCACAGCATCTGGAAAACCCAAATTAACATTTCACTTTTATCACATCATGTGTACTCCTTTTAAATGCAACACAACTATCAAATTTGAACTTATAGTACAGATTTAAATCTGGTAGGTGTCTTGAAAATGTCACCTTCTTCTCCAAATAAACCCTTACGGGAATTTCTAGATAATATATTACAACAAAATGTATGCATCTGGATCTACTATCTGAATAAAGACACTGCTAAAAACTAACAGTCAAGAAAACACGGTAATTAAAAAAGAAAAACATAACAAAAAAGAAATAAAATAATGGCATGAACAATAAACCTGAACAGGTATAGAGGGTCCAGCTTCATTGACACGATTTCCACCATCATCAAATAAAGCCCGTATCTAACCAACGCATAAAATAAGGTTCTTCATGTTAGTCAAAATGCGAAAGTAAAGGTACATTACTCAGTTATTCAACATTGACTACTTGAGCAACATTATGATTATATCAAAAACCCAGAGTAATCAACCAACCTTTCCGAAGGCTTCTCCACAAACTACTATGTCCCCCTTTCTAAGGGTTCCATTTTGCACGATAAGTGTAACTAAAGGTCCTCTAGATTTATCAAGACCGGCCTCAATGACTGTGCCTTTTGCACTTCTATCAGGATTGGCCTTTAACTCTTGCAACTAAGACAACCATACAAAAGGTTAGATACATGGAGGAGGTAACCGAAATGCAAGGCAGCGACATCAATTATAAATAGTGATCATAACTGTGCAAGCCTGAGAGGTTATAGGAAGGTAAATCAAGACAAACTATTATGATGACATTAGGGTTACACATATATTTTACAAGAAGCATACCCAAGCTAATGTTTCAACATCAATACACATCTGACTTACCTCTGCAACTAGCATAACAGTTTCCAAAAGGTCATCTATATTCTTCCCTTTAAGAGCACTAATCTGTTCAAAGACACAGAAGATTAGGCTCAGACAAAAAGTATATGGCATAAACAAAATATGACAAAAAGTATAAGGTGTAAACAAAATATGCAAGTAAAGTTCCTCCACTCAAGAAGCATCAACCTGGACCATTGGAACGTCACCACCCCAATCCTCCGGCATTAGACCAATAGAAGAAAGCTCTTGCATCACTCGTTCTGGATTAGCTCCATCCTTGTCAATCTGGTACAATTAGGGGAAAAAAAAATTGAGACTTAACGATCCCTGATGCCATATGGAGTACAAGCAAAGCATTTATTCCTCCTTTATTTTTATTATTATTTTTATGCGATTAAAATAAAATAAATTACCATTATAATTGCCGTACCTTATTTATAGCTATTACTATTGGCACACCAGCAGCTTTAGCATGAGCGATGGCCTCTTTTGTTTGAGGGCGGATTCCATCATCAGCAGCCACAACAATGATAGCTATGTCTGTCACCCTCGCTCCACGGGCTCTCATCGCTCCAAATGCCTACAGAAGTGGATACAGATATTATCTAAAAGAAAAGAAGAGTGAAAGCAAGTTACAGTTCATGACAGACTACAGAACACTGAATATGATCCAGAAAATCAAGTTATAACAAAGTGGGAAGAGAGAGCGAGAGAGAGGTGAGTGTACCTCATGTCCAGGAGTATCAAGAAAAACACATGACTGCAACTTGCCATCAATTGGCACAAGCACCTTATATGCCCCAATTCCTTGTGTAATTCCACCAGCCTCGGAGGCAGCAACCTGTAAATATGTACCGGTCAGGCCTCAATTCAATCATCAGTAATTTATGCCAGAACCAATTTCCACAAAGCTCCAAAGTCTATAGCCACAAACACCATATTGTGTGTGGACAGTCAAAATATTGTATATTCAAACCACCAGAATCATGAATCTAGATATTAACAATTAAACCAAAGCCATTAAAATGTATACCGTTAAGTTCACTGAAAAATAAAATGAAAGAAAAATTGACTGTTGAGCTACCACGTACCTTGCTCTTCCGGATGTAATCCAGTAGGGTTGTCTGCCAAATGACCAACACAAAATATATTAGCAATGTTTACCTATTAGAACTAGAGATTATAAAATACAATAACCAAGAGAAATTACAAAAGTAAAAAATGGATGCACAAGAATTGACTAACAAGTAGAAGGATATAAAGTCATTACCTTTCCATGATCCACATGGCCCATTATAGTAAGGACAGGAGGCCTGTCTTCTAGTTTGTCTAGGTCATCTTCATCAAGTATTTCTTTCTTTCTTGCCCCTTCTTCCACCTTTACTGGGTCAGCATCTACGACTTCCACATCATACTCTTTACAAATCATCTTTACCATATCTTTGCTCAGAGTTTGAACCCCATCAGGTTTAATTCCCTTTGAGTACAGAGATCCAAGAATTTCGGATTCCATAACAGCCAAATTGAAGGCTAATTCATCTATCAACATGCCATCTTCCTCAACCTCTAGAATTTCAACTTTAACAGGAGCCGCATCTTTGGCAGCCTGGAGTCTCGCCGCCTTCCTGCTTGCTTTACTCCACTTCCTCCCTTTCCTTGCTGCTTTAGAGACATTGAGTTCTGAACTCTCATCATCAGTAAGCTCATCATTAGCCTTCCGCCTTCGTAGTCCTCCGGGTTGAGCATTTTTCTTCCGGAACCCATCTTTGAATCTGCCAGGCGGAGAGCCCTTGGCTGGTTTTGAAGGAGCTAAAACTGCTTGAGCAACCACAGAATCGACCCCTGTCTTCTTGGTAGAAAATTTGTCAATCAAAATCGGCTTCCTTTCTTTAGTTTTTGTGGGTGAACCAGTGTCATCAATCACTTCTGACTTTGGAGCTGCCCCAAGATCCTTCAAAACTACAGGTTTCTTTATCGTGGGTGGAGGAGCTGTGGAAGGCTTTGCTTGTAATGTTGGTTGAGGTCTCAAAGGTGGAGCAGGAGGTCTAAAAGGAGCACGGGCTGGAGACTCGACCTTTACCCCTCCCCCTGTTTTTGGTTCTTCTCTCCAAACTGTATTATTAACCTTAGGTACTTCCTTTACAACCTTTTGCACAGCTGCAACTGTGTCTCCTTTACGCCACACACTCTTCAAAGTTTTAGCCTTGGTACTAGCCGTCGAGTTTACTGGTCTAGCATTTCCTGAAGTAGTATTTGTATTAGATGGCACAGGTCTATTTACAGGTCTACTGACATTCTTACTCGAATCACCCACTTTTGGAACTTCAAGCTTTTCAGCCTTCTCCAAAACCTCTCCAAGTGACTCAATCACCTTACTACTATCTTCCTCTTCTACATCTGAATCCCCACCAGTTCTCGAGGCCTCCCATTCAGCAGCATTAAGGCTCAAAAGGGGCGGCTCAGCATTGGACCCCCCAGAGGGCTTCAACACTGGCTTTGGCGCCGGCTTAAGTACACAATCAGCATTGGCAACAGAACCATCATTACCACTTCCTCTAAAGTTAGAATCAACAGAAACCTCATTGCTATGCTCAGCAACGAAATCAGTTGTTGTGACTGAAAATTTACAAACTGACAACCTCACACAATGCCATCTCCTATTACCCCTAAAACTAGTCTTGGACAAGGAAACTTTCCTAACAAGCGAGCCAGACCTTTCGGATGAACCCGCAAGCGTAACAACACTTCCTAAACTAACAAGGGAAGCTAAGGACACCATTGTTCCCTGCATGCTTCCAACTAATATGAGCATGGAGTCTCCACAACACAGCACCCCATATATATATGTTTCCTAAACTACCACCATATGGTAAAATGTTAATTTCCAGGCAAAGTAACAAACTTTCAATCAAATTCAAGCTACCCAGAAACGGAATTAAGCAAAGTAACAATTTCCCAGCAAGAAAAACACAGAAAAACAAAAACCCAGAACCCAAAATTCTAAGGCTTTGGGGATAAAGGTGGCAACTTTACCTCAAACTGGAGTGGGAATTGCAACACTTTTGAGTTGGGAGAGACAAAGAGTGGGTGTGAAGTGGGAAGAGAGATTGAGGGGTGGTGAAGGTTGGGGATAATATAGTGTGAGGGTGGAAAAAGAAGCTAACAAGCTAAAAGCTAAAAGGCCAAAAACAAATTTGGGGTATGAAATTTGAAAGAATATGTGGCTGGTTGTGTGCCTGTCAAATTGCATTGGCGATAAGGCAATAAGGCTGTGATGGTTTTTCTAAACTGAAGAATTATGGGCATTTTATTTGCAGTGGTGCCCAAGGTGAGGAGCATAATATCAATTGAGGCTGAATGAAATGTGGGCGACGCTATTGGGTTGGGTTTTTGGCAGCTTCCACAACGCCTGCTGGGATTTGTGTTGGAGATTACTATTGTCTTTTTTTTTTTTTTGGTAATTAAAAAATGGTGTGAAGCTGGAGATTACTATTGTCAAACATGATAATTTCTACATCACTGTATGGATTACTCGGTTTCACCTTACCCCCTCTATGAATCACTCATTTTACCTTATTGTATAGTTGTAATTATTGTAAGTATTATTACATCATCAGCGTGAATTGCATGTATGAATAGACATGCGACATGCCACATAATTTTGATGATGATGAATAAATGTGGTGATTTTATTCATCAAAGAGTTACTTCTCATAAGATAAGACAGTAAGCTCGAAACAATCATTTGTCTTGTTGTCGTATTATATTTTAAAGCATATTTCACTAATACAAAAGCATGATTTTTTAATCGAGAGTTGGTTATCACAAACAATGAAACTCCATGTACGCACAGCTTCTTTAATACTAAATACTGCTATTTCATTATGTTTTCTTTGCTTATTATCTACTAAATTACTGATTTATATAAAATTACACATCTTTTGTGATTTTAGTTTCACACCCATATATCCCAAAATCAACCTAGACTAGTTGATGTATAATAACATAATTTAGGAAAGAAAAATACAAAAATGGTAATGTAGATATTTGGTTGGATTTCTTACTATATTTTCTTAGGGCTGGTAATTTGGGCCCTATCAAAACCAACCAACTGAGTACTAACCGTACCAACCTAGTTGGTATATCAAAGACTCAGTAACTGATTTACTTGGTACGGTATACTTTACCAGTCTTGATAACATGGTTGGTACTTGATATTAAGATTTACATACGATCGGTATACCGTACCAACCATATATGTGTACGTATACAAAAATACACTCATATCTATGTAGGAAACGATAATTAAACAACCAACTTTACAAAGAAGATTCGCTCCCAACCACTAAAGCATAGGGCGCTTACATTATGGTACATGCATATTTCATATTTATAATATCCTACATATATAAATAATACAAAATGTTAAGAATCTGTTGCGGAGGTGAGACTCAAACTTTAAACCTCTTCCAAACAACTTTCACTCCCGACCACTAAAACATAAGGCGTCATTATTGTAATATATCTATTGTTTTATAACATCCTATAGATATAAATACAATTAAAATATAAAATATTTAAATTTTGACAAGAGGTATGTTTCGAAACCATGACTACTCTGATGAAAAATATGACCACATACCACCAAACCAAAGTTATCATTGCATTATATTTATACAAAAATTATATTTATCACTTCAGTTTTTGGGCCACAATCTAAACTTACCAACTGTACCAATTAAATCGGTATACCGACTTCGACTGTTGATTTTGGTAGAGGATTTTGCTTATCAATCATAAATTTGTTGATACATGACATTGATAAACAAAGTCGATATACATCCAAACGTCAGCTCTATATTTCCTTACAAAAAAAAAACTGGATATTATAATTTTTGTTGTGGCCGAAAAGTATTTAAAGTCAGGCGGTGCCGTCATGGGGTGCGTCAATATTTCCAAACCCTGCCACTCATTGCTCTTCTCCAATTGACTCATCATCAACCGCCCCTGCAATCTAGGGCTCCCCTCCTCCTCACTCCAAACTCACTCTCTCTCTAAAACCCCCAAATTCAATTCCGATGGAGGGAATCGAAGACACGGCGGCGATGATCAACACGGCGACGAGCATCCCGCCGTTTCTGAGCAAGACCTACGACATGGTGGACGACCCCTCCACCGACCACTTGGTCTCCTGGACCGCCGCCAACAACAGCTTCGTCGTCCGGAACGACGCCGAGTTCGCCAGAGACCTCTTGCCTCTCTACTTCAAGCACAACAACTTCTCCAGCTTCGTCCGCCAGCTCAACACCTATGTAAGACTCTCTTCCTTCTCCATTTTCAATTTCGATGTTCTTTTCTGGCCGATTTGTGATCTGTTCTTGGATTGAAGATCGATTCGTTATGCGGTGAGGTCAATTTTGGAATAGTTTATGCGATTAGGTTATTGTGATGAGTTGATAGAGCTGTAGATGTAGTTAGAGAATTGGATTCGAGGTCTAGGCTGTCACTGTTTTAGATTAGTACAAAAAAAAAAAACCGAGACAAATTGGAGAAGATTCAGAATTCGAGTGTGGTGATCACCACTGCTCATGGTTCTACTATTATTATTATTATTTTTGTTCATAGTTGTTTTCGTTATTGAAATTGTTCTCCATGGAGTAGATAAAATTTGGAGTGAATTCAAATGAAATTTGGAAAATTTTCATAGGCCCATTTGGAGCTAGTTGGTGATCACTATTGCTCATGGTTCTACTATTTTTTCTCGGTACTTGTTTGTGTTGTAATGAAATTGTTTTCCATGGATTAGATAAAATTTTGAATGCATTCAAATGAAATATGGAAAATTTTCATAGGCGCAGTAGTTTGCTGTTTATTCATTTGGACCTAGTTGGTGACTGTTACTGCTGTGGCATATTGAGAATGTTTATTGGTACAAGGGACTAGTTATATGGCATAATACTAGATTTGGTGATTCATGTTGTCTGAACTCTTACAGATGACAGGTATCGAGTAGTGTTCCGGTTTTGGTAGATACTTATGGGCATTGTTAATAGAAAAGCTAGCGCCATGTTATATTTCAATAAACGGGGTATGTTATGTGAGGTTTGTTATTTCCCTCTTCTCTTACATCCTAGATTTAAGTTGTGAAAGTAACCCTTCCATCCGTTAAAATTTAGATACGAGAGAAACTGTATGGCCATTTTGCTTTTGCAGTTGTAGTGTTCATGTGTTTGAATACTAACAAGTTAATTCCAGGGTATCCTAACTCTTAATGGAGATACGTCTATATATACATACACGAGCATTTGTACAGTACAGTCATGATCTCTTACTCACATAATGTGGTTGAAAGGGAGATTAGAATTAAGCAGCTGACATTCTGTGTTATAAATTTCGTAATTTGGTCTAAGTTTGGTGATCTTGCAACTGGTAAATAATTTGCTTTTATTCTTCTCCATCTCTCTGGTCTATAAAAATTAATTAGTGAACATGACGTCTTTCTTAAAAAAAAAAGATTGCGATGCCTGAATTATATCTTTTTTAAGGCAAATGTCATTTGCTGTCTTTTGTTTACCCAGTAGCCTATCCGTTTTATTACTATAGAAAAAGGGGGGGGGAGGACTATAAATTTGGTGGTTACTGGAAAGAAAAGAATAAGCAGAGTAGAGAAGAAGACACAAGCTAATAGTTCTAGAGCTTATGACTGTTGGAGGTTTAATGCAACAATGATTATTATGAGAATAGTGTCTGTTGCCGAAACAATCATGATATGAGAAATTTGTCTGTTTGTTCTGTGCTCCAAAGGAAAATTTATTACCGCTGTCTGCACAATAATTTATTGTGTTGCTTTTAATTTCACAGGGTTTTAAAAAAGTTCATCCAGACCGTTGGGAATTCGCAAATGAAGGGTTTTTAAGAGGTCAGAAACATCTTTTGAAGACTGTGAATAGGCGAAAGCCAGCTACTGTACAGATTCATCAACAACCAGCAGCAGTACCAGCACCTAGAGTAAAGAGCTCCCAAGTTGCTCCATGTGTAGAGGTGGGAAACCTTGGACTGGGGGAGGAGGTTGAAAGGCTCAAAAGGGACAAGAACACTCTTATGCAGGAACTTATTAGTTTGAGGCAGGAGCAGCAAGCAACAGATAACCAATTGCAAAATGTTGGTCAACGTGTGCAGGGAATGGAACAGCGGCAGCAGCAAATGATGTCATTTCTTGCAAAGGCTATGCATAGTCCCGGCTTTTTATCCCAGCTTGTACAGCATCAGAACGAGAGCAACAGGCGCATCACTGGAGGCAACAAGAAAAGGAGACTCCCGAGGCAAGAAGACGAAACTTTGGTGGGGAATTTCAGCAGTAAAACTCTGGATGGACAAATTGTGAAATACCAGCCTTCAATGAATGAAGCAGCTAAAGCAATGCTACGGCAGATTATGAAGATGAATATATCTCCTAGGCGAGAACCATCAATGAGCAATCCTGATACTTTCCTGATTGACAATGCTCCTTCCACTGTATTAAACAGTAGGAACTGTAGCCGGAATTTGGGAGTCACCCTTTCAGAGGTTTCACCGACTTCTTATATGATGGCAGAATCTGGATTTCCTGTCACTTGTCAGCCTATAGCAGCTCAGGTCCAGCCTTCTCCTTATGTGGCTACTGACTGTGTTACAGCAACTCAAATTTCAGAAGAGAACATCTACAATCTTCAAGAAGATACAGTTTTGCCTGAACCAACTGCAATGCAAGGTATTGTCCCACTAAGCACTGTGGAGATCCCTAATGCAAACTTTATGGCCTCTGAGACGGTGAATACAGATTACATGGATATGTCAGTTATGGATCGGGCAATGCCCACAGAATCTGAGGCCTTTTCTCCTGAGATCACTCCTGATGCAGATGTCTTGGAAGATGGAGAACCTAACCTTCCGGGGATCAATGATGTCTTCTGGGACAAGTTTTTCGACACAGATGAAATTGATACGAGTTCAGTTGTCGGAGTGGCCAAGGATCAGGAGATTCAGTCAGGGAAGGGAAATGGATGGGACAAGGTTCAACATGTAAGTCCAATTGCTCCTCAGCAAACAGGGCTTGAGGGCATGATTGGTTGACCTTTGTCTTTCCAAGTGTATATACATGTTTCTTGCCATCAAGAGGTAAATCTAATCTGCTACTTAATTACCAATAGAAGAATTTTATAGTCACCGTCCCTCAAATCTTAATTTTTCGATGTCCAGCCGACGCTTTGGAGTTGTTCTTGAAGATTAAAAACATATGTACCCTTGAGTTGACAATTTTGGCCCCAGCACCTCACCCTTGCATCAAATGTATGTGATGAAATACTTGCTCATTAACATGCAAAATATATACTTACTGAGCGATATTGTATTTCCAACTGCATGGGTTATCATGATGTTAATTGCTGTTAAATCTATGGCATGGCCCTCCCTCCATCGAGCTGAGCCAATTAAAGGTTTCTAATCTGTAGTTTCTTTCAATTCTTGGATTTCCAGTTAGGCAAATTTTCATGGTTCATATATAGGTACCGGTTAGGTTATGGAGTGATTCATCACTTCAATTATCTACAGAGGTCTTGGATAGTAACACACGACTCGTCGTTTTCACGTTTTTAAATGGTGGGATCCCCATCCCGTGTGGACCCACACAGCTCGTGACCGCCTAGCCGCGTGCATCTTCGCCTAGCCCACTAAGGGCCCAATTCGTCAATAACAGGCAAAGAGGGAAAAGCCAGGGTCACTTTGTAAGAGGATGAAGCTAAGCCTCACTCCAAAACTCTCCACCTTCCTTAAACCCTCCTCCGCCCTTCCTCCTACTCATCTCCGCCGCTCCATTTCCTCTTCCTCACTCTCACTCTCACCACCGCCACCACAACCAACTTCTCCAAAACCCAAAACCCCTCTCTTTCTCCGACCACCCATCCACCCCGCCACCGCCTCAGACCTCCAGCAATGGCACCACTGGGCCAAGACCCTCGCTTCCTCAGTTGGGTCCTCCTTCGCCGACTCCGACAACGGCCCCGACTCCACCCTCTTGCTCAGAGAGCTCAAATGGCTCGTAGATGACGCAGTTCATCAAGAAAAGCTCGAAAACGGTGAAGGAAATATTAGACTGAGAGTGAGCCTGGAGGAGATGTACTTGCTGTGGAAGCAGAGGATTGAAGAGAGGAGGCCTTTTCAGTATGTT
This sequence comes from Fragaria vesca subsp. vesca, assembly GCF_000184155.1. Classification (NCBI taxonomy): domain Eukaryota; kingdom Viridiplantae; phylum Streptophyta; class Magnoliopsida; order Rosales; family Rosaceae; genus Fragaria; species Fragaria vesca. The sequence goes on along the minus strand of NC_020493.1, from coordinate 11,613,582 downwards.
GTGGGGTGTCAGCATTGGAGGGAGCTGGTGCTGTGTGTTCAAGAAGGGGTGTTGATTCCGAGGCCGGAGACTGAGCTGGTTGTGGATTTGGTGGGTGAGGCGGTGGAGGGGAATGAGGGTTTAAGGGAGGGTTTGTGGGCTGATTTGGGTACTGGGAGTGGGGCCATTGCTATTGGGATTGCCAGGGTTTTGGGTAGTTGTGGAAGAGTTTTTGCTACTGATTTGAGTCCTGTTGCGGTTTCGGTTGCCAGGTTTAATGTGGAGAGGTACGGTTTGCAGGTTAGTGTTTGGCATTATGCTTACAAAGATTTGAATTTCGATTCTTAATTTACGACTTTCAAACACTTGTTGATGTGCTAATCAGGATGTGGTGGAGGTGAGGCAAGGGTCTTGGTTTGAGCCATTAAAAGATGTGGAAGGTAAGCTTGCTGGGTTTGTAAGTAATCCGCCGTACATACCAAGTGACAATATCTCGGGGCTGCAAGCTGAGGTTGGAAGACATGAACCCAGAGTAGCATTGGATGGTGGTGTTGATGGCATGGATGATCTTTTACATCTTTGCAGAGGGGCTGCTTCCATGTTGAGACCTGGTGGATTTTTTGCTCTTGAGGTATCTATTACTTGTTTTTCTGAAAGTTAAAACTTAATTAAGCGAAGTATGATCAGTTGATAACAGTGCTTGAATGGAAATCAGCTGCAGTTGCACAGCTATATAGTTGGTTAATGAACAAGAATTCCATAAACGAGATATTTTGTTGAGAATGTTGGGGAAAAATGTGCACAAAATTTAAAATGTCAGCCAACGTACTTTGATAAAATTTTAGAGATAAATTTTGGGTTCTTAGTGAAGCTGAGGCACCAGTGCTCGTATTGGGTGACTTGTAAGATATGGTCAAGTGTATTTTCATTTTTCACTAGCTAGTTTGTAATTAGTGAATTGACTCGGTTGCTAACACCTCTTCCCCTTGATCTTTGTTGCAGACAAATGGTGAGAGCCAATGCAAGTATCTTGTGGATTACATGGAAAATGAGGCTAGAGGCAGCTTTTGTAATTTGAGCATAATTCCTGATTTTGCTGGTATTCATAGATTTGTTACCGGATTCCGTAAGTAATTCCGGATTCCTGTGTTGGCCTTCAAGAGTTAAACAAGAAGTAATCGAAAGTGTTGACATCTAGCAAACGTACGAGGGTGAAGTACAACTCTACAAAAGAGTAATCTGGACTTCGTGTATTCTTGTGCTACATCATTTTAAAATTAAATGCAATTTGAAGAAGCAGCACAATCTGAACGTGTGAACAGTTGGAAAATGTTGTTTTTTTATTTTTTATTTTTTAGAAAATAGCAAATAGCAGATGGTACTAGTGACAGTAGTGAGGTAGTGATGTGTACCAATTTTTTATTGGATTGAAAGAATGGAATCATCAAATTTTGAAATCCCATCTTGTTCAAGGCACACTACATACACCTGGTTTCTAATGTGGAAAGAAAAATTTATTATGAAAAAAATATGTACAAAGCGCAGTTGATGGTGAATTGTGCTTCATCACTCTGGTAGGAAGCATCATATGCCAAAATTGATTGAACACGAGGTTAAATGCTTAAGAACAACAAGAACCTGAGCTCATAAGCCTGTAAAGTGCATAATCTTGGGGTGGTGATACAAAGGGGTCAAGAGACCAAACCATTTGCCTCCTAATTTGAGAGACCTACCCACTTCCCGCAAGGGTGTCAATATTTATCTTGACAATCCTCACCATTTGCTGCCAGAATAATCCTTCTCCTAACGGGCAGTGCAGATGTTTTTCTGGCACAACCTTGGAGAGGTATTTAACATGATGTTCTTCGCCATTGCTTCTTCCCCATTTGATGAAACTTGAAAGGAGTCCAACTCTTTCGGCGTTTTGAGGACTCACAAAAGAGGCCAGAGGCCAGAGCTTGCTGAAGCCATATCTCGAATTCTTCTTCATCTTCATCCATCATTTCAGCATCCAAATCCCATGGGAATCTACTTGAGTGGGACCTTTGAGTTTTCTCCAAACCAACCATGTTTACATGGAAACTAGGCCGATGGGTGTTGGGTCTACATGCCATTCCCTGTACGGAAGAAGTTGAAGCTGTAAGATGTGAAACCATAATCTTCCTCATACAAGGAACTTTCTTATGTACTGAAAAGGTTCAGCAAGTTCTAGTTGGCAAGTTAACATTCCGTTTACAAAAATCTTAATACGCAATCACGTTTTACAATAAATAATTGGGCAATCCACCTCTGGAATTGTTCAAACTGCAGTTAATAATGTAGAAAAAGGCCACACGTTCAAACACTGACCTGACAAATTGCCCATTCCGACACATCAAAGATTTTGCTCTCAGCACAAACAAAAGCTCGCGGTATTTCCACCTAAGTGACAAGAAACCAAAGAGTCAACATAGATAAGACTAGGGATTTTGCTTGTATGTACATTGTTGGCAAGAAAAAAGTTTATCAAGGTTCAATTCAATAAAGCATTTATTCATATTGAAGTTGAAAGTAATTCCTTAGAACATGCATTAGACATAGAAACAGGGAAATCATCTGAAAATTATTCAAAAGAGTCATTAGCTGGCTCTCATCTCTAAGCATGTGAGAGTTCACTTGACCTTACACTCTTCAACAATATAATTCATTCCCAAGTTACTAAAAAAAGAACGAAAAAAAAATGAATTGCATGAAATTTGAGAAAGGGTAAGAACTTGCAGGGTGTAATAAGTAAATTCAGAAAGATAAAGAGAAAAGTACCTTTTGAGGCCTATCAAAGACTAGGGATCCTTTGTATTCAACCCATCCATCTCCATCCTTTGCTTGATGATATTGGCAGCAATCCTAATGTCACAACAGATCCAACCAATTATATACCAATGACAACAAACTGAAAAACTGATGTGGTAGACAGTGCACACTTGACAGTGTTAAAATTTGAAAACAAAAAATACAAGTAACAATGCAATGTCTGACCTGACACCATCTAGCCTTGGTCTTACTTCTATTGGTGCACACCCATATATGAGAATTTCCACACTTAGTGCACTGTATGCGTCTCGATTCTTCAGAACAATAACCTGGAGCGGCCTGCTTACAATAGAAGCATATTTACACAATCTTGATCAGAGAAATTAAGGAAACTAAAACTGACTAACATTAAATAAGACACCCATCAAAACACAACTACTATTTTAATATATGCAAACTAGTATTCATACCCAAGGACAACAAAGACAGTAAATATTATAAATGCACTTGACTACTAAGCAACTAAACATCACTAACCTGTGCTGAAGTACTATAAGAGGTCTGGCACACACTCTTAGTCTTTGATTCTTCCTTCCGCAATTGCTCATCATAATCTCTTTTCTTTGTGGAATCCGAAAGAACCTAAAACAATATAGCTTTGTGAGTAGCAGAGCAGGATTACAATGACCAATGTCTCAAGTAAGAGCTATATAATTACATCAAAACCAAAAATACAATAAAAAGTATTTTATATAAAGATACCTCATATGCACATTGAAGTCTCTTAAACGACTCACTTGCTAGTGCACTTCCCATATTTTTATCAGGATGCACAAGCATGGCCTGTACAAAGTTAACAGGCAATAATTGAGAAAGAGTAGATTAGTAACCTTTAAAAAAGAACAGCTCAAAATGTATCCAATGCAATACACATACAATTGTGATTCACAGTCATTTCTGTAGATAAGAAACTTAACGGGTACCTCTTTCGTAACTGTTAAATCAGATTATCTAGGCAACTAAGATGAAATGATTCATCAGACCCATGAGGCACAGTTGTCTATATCTGATGGTTAACAAATCATTATTTAAGAACCTAATTTGAAGATAATTATATTCTTAAAGACTGGTACACATATTCTAACACATTCTTTAGTTACTACAAACTGGCCCTAGAGTAAAGTCAAAGCACTGAAAGTATTTCCTTTACAAGTAGTTATATAAAATATAGTACATAGAAAGAGGGAGGAAAACAGATCTTATTAGCCATTCAATCCACCAGAAGAGAAATAATAAAGGAAATTCATTCACCTTCTTCCGGTATTCCTTTTTCAAAATTGCAGCATCAATTTTTTGGTGGCGAGGAAATCCCAGTGCTTCATAATGATTAAGACTGCTTAGTATTTTTTGCATCTCATCAGCTGAACTTATTTCCTCTTTGACCACCTTACTACTGGAAGAGGATTCTTTCTCCGTGTTATTAATGACAGTTGAAGTAGATGGCTTACTCGATGATTTGCATGAGTGCACCTTTTCAGGTTCACTAGTAGGAATAGAGTAATCACACTCTCTAGAAAAGTCATCTTCCGTAACTTCTTCTGATTGTTTCGGCTCTTCAAAATGTGTGCTCTCACTCACCTTATCACACCATTGCAGCATATAATTTAATACATCGTTAGAGAAGAAGGCAAGGTTTATTGAGAGCAGAACCCCAAGCCATCCAACTTGTACTTTGACACAATAAATAGCATATGCGGTTGCCATCAAGACCACCAACCGTGCATGATTAAGGGAGAACAAATAACCTGCAATTGCATAGAATTTCGAGTAGGTTTATCATCATATAAAGCACTCGAGGTCATGCAGGATCGATAGCAATCACTATGAATGAAAGAGATGGAAATAAATGCTAATACTATACCAAACACATAATTAAATGGGGAAAGTACAAATAAAATCTATCAGAGATTTAAGATTTTATCATTTATATCAGGCCTTGGGTCACCCCCCTTCCACAGTCTCTTCACCACCAACCATCCACAGAATGTAACAAGTATTTTATGGGCATATACTAGCCACCTAAGATATTATTATTATTGTAAACTATGTTTACAGAGTGCCTAAGCAAAACATATGCAAAAACTAATATAAATACGACTCAACTACAGTGAAACCAACTCAAAGATACTATGAAACACAACTTTTATTTCCAAAATATAGAGCAAAACAGAAAATCTAAAGCCAAGGGATCTTATTGTGGAAACACACTCCCCAAGCTACCCAGGATAAAAGGAGAGCAAAAAGAAAATGGAAAGATACATATTGATAATCAGCTATAGATGGCCAGATTCAGTTTTCTGTTCACCACTTTTTGCTAAACCACTGAGTGGTAGGTATCTAGCATGCTTCATACAACATAAATAAGTTGGTAACACAGCTAGAGTGAAGAAGTGTAGGCAGATTACACACTAAATATGATAATACCAATGCATCATGTTACTGAAATTAAATTCAAGGTTCACGAAAATCGAACATACCTCCAACTATAAATAATGTTCCTGTTATCCAAAAGTTAGCATACATCCATAAGATCAGAATAGCAAAGAGCCCTACAATAAAAATTCCAGGAGTGTATCCCAAGTACTGAACAGCAGATCCAGCGGCTCCCTGAAACATTGGGGCCAACTATAAGTGGCAATTTTTTAACCTGTATCCTGCAGCTATGTATATTATTTCAAGTAGAGTATCTGCTTTTGAGTTTCAAATCCACTACTCACACCTCATAGCTATCTATATTTTCAACTGATATCAAGGTTTGGCATTAAGCCTATGAAGGTTTGACAAAGTTGTAGAGAAAATCTAAAGAGCAGGAGCTATACATACTGTTTCACCGACGTGTTATCTCATGGTCTCCTCACAAAAAAAAAAATTTTGAAATGAAGCTGCTTCCTATGACTACATTGAGTTACTGCACTTTAATCTCCTGATTATGTGATACATATATGAAATTTCTTTTGGGGAAAAGCCCATAATCAGATACGACTCAATTACCATTTCCACATGTGTATGATCAAACTAAATGCCTAAAAAGTTTATATTGGACAATGAAAAGAAGATGATAACATAGAAGCATTAAGCAAACGAGAAGTCAAATCAGTTGCAGAAAAAGAATAAGAACAGTTAAAAGATCAAGAGGCAAGACCAAATGACTAGAGATCATACCATACTAAGAAGGACATAAACCAAGCAAGACATAGAAGTCAAACTGAGAAAGCAACTCCACATTATAAGAAGCAAAGCTGCAGAACCAAATCCTACAAATGACCGAAAGCCTCTTACAGTACAGTCCCTCCAATAACACAACAACAAGAGCAAGAGCCTCCCCATTCTGGCGCACCCATTGCACACCATCGGCCAATGCCGCTCTACAAACACCCCCATTTTATCTTTATATCCACTGACAGCAGTCTTTGATCTCGAATAAACATGCTTCTGCGATTGCAGCCATTTCAAGCCCTGCTTAAATAGCCCAATATCCTCCATCACTCCAACCGCAAACACCAATTACTTCTTACTAGAAATGTTGCTACCTACACCCATTGATTCCAATCCGAAACCGGAAAAGACTCAAAAATTCTAATGCTAAATCATCAATGTAGTCCATAGAACAGAAACCAAACCAAACCCTGATCTCAATATGAAGCTGCAAAAGGAAACAAAAAACCTAGCTTGAATTCACGGATTAAGAGCAAGATCTAGAAGCTCCCAACCTTCCAAAAACAACAAGTAAATTCAATCACGGTCCTCAATTGGTATTGCTTCACATGCAAGCTTGGCCAAAAGCCAACAGAAACACGCACTAAAGCTAAAGGGAACCCAACTAGTACCAACAAAAAAATTGCAAAGATTCCACTTTTCCAAGAAATAATGCCTCCTCTTATCTGAGCTTTTCTGACTGCAATGTCTCACTGAATATTGAACCCAAACCCAGTATCAGCTTATTACAGTCAAGAATTGAAATGGGTTTGGTGAAGATGATGAGGGTGATCTGGGTATGGTGGAAAGTTGAGAACTTGGGGAGTGTGAGATGGAATTGGAGCACCGACAGCTGAGTTAGAGGAGGGGTCAAAGCCTTAAAGGTTAAAGCTTTAATGGAGTTGGAGTAGAATAGTTAGAGAGAGAGAGAGAGAGAAACCCTAGCTTTTATTTGCAGGGAGAGCTCGTGAAAAAGAAGTTGAAAAGTTGAGAAAAGGTGGAGGAGGAAGAAGAAGAGGGAGGAGGGACTAGTTGGGCTTTGGTTTTGGCTTTGTCACTTTGTAGATTGGGGTTTAGATTCTTTGAGCTTTTGAAGTGGGGTCCTATGACTCCTATCCTTTAATTTTACTAGTGATTTTTATTGATTTTTATTCCTATGGGTTAATAGAAAATGGAAAGGAATGAAGAACACAATGAGAAAATATACAGATGTTGGTTGGGTTTTTTAGTGATGCTAAAACTGCCACTGCCTTCCCATGTTTAAAATTCACCAATAATGGATAGTCGCCACCTACTATTAGTTTTCTCACTTTAATTGCTTTAATTTCTTTTTGTCAATACTGGATAAGTGTCATTGTTGATAGGGAATTTAGTGTGATGCGTATACACAACCAACAACTTCTTATCATTGCCTTTGTGTTTGTGAGTGTGTTCGAGTCTTGTGTTTTCTGGGAAGAGAGGTTGTGGTCGTTCCTAATTGTTGTCACTTGTCACACACCCTTCTGCCTAGTCTCACCGGCGGCCTAATATCACCGGCGTTCAGGTCCCTTTATGAACTCTATAGGCGTGTGTAGTCAAAGTCGAAGATCAAAGTGCTATCGAGTGTGGTGGCTTCCGGTGTCGAACGATAAATATAGAAAGTTCGGTGAGTTGACAACTTGGGAGGTGTGACTAAAAGCTCTCGGATACTATATAAGTGAGTTGACAACTTGAGAGGTGTGACAATTAACCTTTTGATAGAAGAAATGTTTGACAACTAGATGGAACATATGAAGGCACAAGGAAAAGAATGAAGATGGTTATAAAGCAATATGTTACCAAGTCAAGATACAAGGCTGAATCAAGATGCTGTAAGCAATGTGTTACCAAGTCAAGATCTAACATTCATGAAATCATTATATGGTCCACCCTAATTGCAATGGTACATGAATATAAATATAGCAACATATTAGAAAGATTTGGAGAGGATGTCTGTCTGTAGTCTGTACTACTGTAGTGCCGGAAAGACATTGAACCCAGGAAAAATCTTTTAAATTTTCAAGTATACATTTACATTGGAGTACCTCCAGCAGTCCAGCCAGAAAGGTGGTGTGACAAAAAATAAGCAGATCATAATTTACAAGACGAAGCCGCAAAACCCTATAATCCTATATGATAAGAATAAATCAAATCTACACATTCTGTAACTTGTAATAGCTCATTTCACAAGGTTTTGAAGCTGAAGGTTGGAGAAGCTGGAGCTGTGGTTTCAAAGGACAAGTTTGAGATGAAGGTGGAAGTAGCGGCAGCTGAGGTTTGTGACGTCAGGTTTGAATTGTCCAGGTTGTCTGAACCGGAGGACCCATTGTAGGACGAAGTAGAGGTCTTTGTGCTAGGCTTCTTACTATTCGGTTGGCCTCGTATTTTGAGATCCATGAAATCAGATATCAAGCCTGGCTTTGTTATCTTAGTATCGTCGACTTCCTTCTGGCCTTTAAGCATCTTTACCACAGTTGACATGGATGGTCTCAGCTTTGGAGTGTCTTGTGTGCAGAGAAGACCAATCTTTAAGAATCTACAAGCCTCCTCAGCATCAAAATCTCCGTTCAATGCTGTGTCTACCAGACCAACCAGCTCCCTGCGTTCATAGAGATGCCATGTCTGCAATATAAGAATGCAATTGTTACCAACAGTGCCTAAAGTAATAATATGTCATCTGCAGAAACTCTATACAAATAAACCATCCAAAATGATGACTTCCGTAAAACATGGCATAACTGAAAACCAAGGCAAAGTCTCCAAAAGTCAGGTTTGACTCCCCCATAGTTTTTTCTCCACCCCCTTTTCCAAAATATTTTCTTATTAATAATCTGATTTCCGCATCCAGAATTGGCCACCTATACTATACATACTATAGAAACTGTCACTTCTCTAAAATGTATGAGGCTCCAGACCTTAGAATTGCAACTGACAAATAAAGTTTACCAACATCCTCCAGAAACAATCTAAAGGGAAAAATGAAGTTTCAAACTTCAGAAGCCTTATCACAGTAGGTTCCATTGTCCAAGAACAGAAGTTTAGCTTTACCAGTTTCTTAAATTACTGTGATATTCAGCCTTTGATGGCATTGCTCTTTGACTTAATTTAATTAATGAAAAAAAAAAATTAACTTCAAAATAACAGAGTTGTAGCTTCTACAAAGATCAGATATTAGTCATATTACCTTCACTACCTATAATTTTTTTTTCATGACACAAAATGCTTGAAAAGACAACAAATCTAAAATCCATACCCTTTCAAGCAGATACTGTTCCTCAATGGGTAGTAGTGAATTAGTATTGCATCTCCCACTGACTATTTCCACTAGGAGGACCCCAAAACTATAAACATCTGCTCTCCTCGTCAATTGCCCTCGTATTGCGTATTCTGGTGCCAGATAGCCTCTAAAACCACAAACATAAAATTACAAGGGTAAATATTTGGACAACTTAGTAGCTTATAAAAGTATATGAGTTTCCTAACTTTGGTAGCTGGACAGTAACTGTAAGAGCTTATCAAAGTCTATGAGTTTATCAAAGCATTACAACTTACATTGTTCCTGCCACACGTGTGCTAACATGAGTCACGTTGGCTGGGATAAGTTTTGCAAGGCCAAAATCTGAAATTTTAGGCATTAGGTCTTTATCAAGGAGAATATTGCTTGCTTTGATATCTCTGTGAATAATATGTGGACGTACATCCTCATGAAGGAAGGCAAGCCCACATGCAATTCCGATAGCTATCCCACGCCGTGTTCGCCAATTAAACTGAATATTACTGTAACCTCCACCTGTAATGAAACATTTAAAAACATAAGTTTCAAGATAAGAAAAAATAGTAATATTTAGACAATGACTGATTTCAATTCTAATGGAGAAGGCAGATCACTGGATCTAAGATAACTTTTGGCATTCATAATTCTAGTCCTAATAATGCATAATAAATATACAACTACATTCATAAAATTATTCCTGAAAGTTGTCACCATCATTGCATCAAAAGATTCAGAACTCATCCTCACAGTAGAGAGAATGCATGCCCACCCACACATACATGATAGATCTATATATCCAAAGCACACAAATACACAAACCCGCACACCAGTAACTTGTAAATAGCAATAAGGAATTTAAGCTGATGGACAAAGTTATGTAATTACCAAGAAGAGTTTGTGCAAGACTATTATTCTCCAGGTAGTTGTAGACCAAGATTCTCTGGTCTCCTTCTATACAACAGCCATAGAGCTTAACTAGATTTGGATGCCCTATTTTTGAGATCACATCTATCTCGGTCAAAAACTCCTTCACCCCTTGTTTTGATTCAGCTGAAAGAACTTTTATAGCAGCAAAATTTCCATCTTTAAGTCGTCCCTGGTTTTCCAGAACAGCAATCAATTAGAGTGAGAAATAGTCTTTCCACTACGAGACCATATACAATCACTGATAAGACAAGCAATATACTAAACAAATTTGCAGTTACCTTATAGACAGAACCAAAACCACCTTCGCCAATTTTGTTGGCTAGATCAAAATCTTCTGTCGCCATTTTCAACTCTTTGTACGTGTATAGTTTAACATCATGAATGCCAGAAAGCTCTGTTGACAGAGAAAACTTGTTCAGATTCTTATAGGTAGACATAAGACCACTCTGGGACTTGAGATATCATGTCAAGAGAAGAGTCTTCTATTTACTTAGTATAGGTATATGATCTCATCAATAAGCAAAGAATTTCACAAGATCAATGTTACAGACACCAGAATAAATTATAATAAATCGGTGCCATCTTATGAGGTTACATAATTAATCTAGCATTTCATTTGTTCATATTCAGTCTCACTCAAAATTATTGATAACATCCTTCGCCACATGATTCGGTAAAAAACATTTTGGGAAGACCTATGGAGTCTTTAACATTGCTCTCAAAATAAAAGTGTTGTGTAGGAATAATATTTCCAGAATTATTATGTGCCTCTAGCATTAATTTACAATATGATATGATCAAAGTTGCAGCTTACCATCATCAACATTAAAACCAAATTTTCTTGATGAGTCCTTTCTACCAAGTAAGAAGGCTAAACAAGTCATAACTGTGATACGCAGCGACCACGTTTTCAAGGTCAAATTTCTACCAAGTGCTTAAAACAAAGGCGCTTCAAGACCTGCAAAACCGCATCATTGTGAGCACATATGTTTAGAGAACTAAATATCAGATGATTTCAGTAAGAGGTAAACATTTAAGAATTTTTTTTCTCCACATCTGGAACCAACTCCAAACCCGACTAAGCTGAAACCAGGCCATGATAATAATCAAACCTAATAGCATGTACATGGAATCAGAGACGTAAGCAGTTTAAAATCTGAGTGGAGCTTAAAGTTGCTAAAATGCAATGAGACCATTTATTTGAACGCATTATATATTATTTTGTTTTTCATTTAGACATGCTAAATGTTAACTAATGCATATTATAAAAAAAAAATCATTTCCATTTATATGAAATTTTGACAAGTACTGTAACTTGTTAAAAGTTGAAACTCCGATTAACATGCAACCTATCAGGAACAATCTCAAGCCCCGAACCGGGAGCTCTCCCTTCTCTAAACTAAACGAATTATGTCCACTACTTTATTTGAGCGCCAGGATAAAAGATGATTATATCAAGAGAGACTCTTTTAACTACTTGTGGATCATCATTACATTGCAGATTTGCAGACTATTTAGCGATGCTAAACCAGGGTGGTGTACAAAATACACTGATCAGCAAATTTGAACTAGTACATTTCATGCTGCATAGAAACTAGAGTTCATCCATCTATTCAGATTAAGTACGAGTTACCACAAGAGTTTAAAACACAAAAAGAAAAAAAGATGAAACTAACTCGATAAATTACGACTATTCCTTCAAGTTCAAACTATCTATGCCACAAGGAGTGGAGTAGAGAACAGGAACAAATGAATGCACCAGAAATTCAAGCCTATTGACTTTCGTCCAAGCTTAGTTTTTCCTCTAAATTGTCTGCAGTGCAACACAACACACAAACAAGCAAGCATCAGAATTCTACCATTTGTGAAAACAACAAACTGAAAACAGCAAATCTTGCTGTTTGACGATGATGATGATAATGACAAACATTTCAGGAAGAGCACTCATCATGTGGATTTGTCCTATTTCGGTACTGGACTCACCAAATCACTCAAAAAAGTACCAACATTCAAAACAACTGAACAAAAACCACAATAGATTTGAATCAAGACCATCATGAACATCAAAAAAATCTCTACTTGAATCAGCCATCTTATCCAAACCAAACAAAGAAACAATCTTTAAGCAAGCACAACTCAGAATGGTTCTAAAGAAAGAAAGAGGAAACTCGAGAAAGACCCAGAAGAGAAAATCACCTCAGGTGGCTCAGGGAATGAAAGACCAGTTGTTGTTCTTGGCTTCTTGCAGGACAACAAAGAGAACTATTGGCCTTTGGAGAGAGAGAACTTGAATATAAAAGTGTGAGTTTTGGTGGCAATTGTATCTGGGTTTATTGTGAGTTAATGTGAAACGTAATCAGGTAGCTTCTAGGTAAGTCTTGGCAAAGTCTACTAAGGTATGCGAACACCCCCTTTGAATTTTCTGTGTCTGGTACTAAACTCACTTCTGAAACTAGGCCAAAAAAGCTTACACATCCAAACCCCACAACACTAGTAATAAAGAATCAAAGGTTAAAGAGCAATCCAAAGCTTATATAGGAGTTGAAATGAGGAAGAGGGAATGTGGCGCCTACATCAAACACAGTTTACTTGCAAAGAGTGGAACGGAACTTGTCAAAAGTCAAGCTTCATCGTCAGCATGAACCAGTCGTCACTTGTTTCCTCCTACTGCCACGTTTTATTTAATGAGTCTATGACTCTTCCTCAAGATTTCCTTTTTCACTTCGTTTTCTAGAGGAAGAGAATGATGGTGGAAAATCAATCGAGTTGGGGAGGTTAAGAATTTTGTTAGGTAGCAAATGCTGGTTACTCTAGAGTAAATTTTTACTTTTTCGGTTTTGGAGCTTCAAGGTTTGTGTTTGAAATACGGTGTGTGGATTTTCTAAGATATAGAAGTATTTGATGATGTTGCGTTCGTGTTCTTGTCTAGAATAAGATTTTTCAGAAGGTTTTGATGAGTAATTGTTTATGTCGATATGGCTCGTAAACAATTAATCAAATGCATTGAGTGATTTAAGAATGAGTTTATGTAATAATGTGAATGATTGAATTCAACAAAAACGTAGTTGTATATCTGTTTTTCATTCTAAACTTCAAAGTCTAACAATTGGAAAAATAATAGACACTACTCTTTTTTTAAATCCCACCATCCAATAGAGAATACATAGGTTAATAACCCAAGATTTTATGCTCATCCTTTGTGAAACATGACCTATAAATTAGTGAATTTATGCAACTGGGTTTCTTATCTAGTGTGTGTTTAAATTCTTGTAATCGCATTAGAAATGAATAGTTTATTGAACTGTAAACCACATATAGACATAAACACATTGCATCATGTTTCAGCAAAAACAAGAACATATAAACATATATAAGAATTAGAAGCACCAACCTTGGTTATTCATGTTCAAAGCCATCAAGCTGGAGCAGAGGAAGTCTTCTGTGTAATTCTCCAGATTGCCTTTTCACAGTGAGTATAAAAAACTACAGGCGTAGTATGAGCTTACACAGGGACCCCTTTATATATTGACAAGTTCACTTAGAATCTCATCCCACAAGGCAACTCTAATAAACCAATCAATTACCTTATGTGATAACTATAACATATATTCTATGTTATCTCAAACTCCTTGTATTTATCTAATCAGATTACTAAGATAAATATCCAAGTTAAGTATTATCGATTAACCTCATTTACTTATTTCACAAGATGTTTATATATGTTGGACTCTCATGTGTTAATCTTGAGTCCACATTTGATATAACTCTAACATTCTCCCACTTGGACCAAGAATAACTCATACAACAAGATATAAACTTAGTTAGAATGTAGTAAATCTTTAGAGCTCATTGAGATTAAAAGGCAACACAAAAGTTTGCAACCTTGATCTGTAAAATCTGCAGTGTAGTATTGAACCAAGAAACGAATTGCATTTGAAACACAACCACTCCAAGGCCACAGTAGTTCCAACCACAAACCACATCAATCAAACAAAGTTATCAACCTGAAATCATTAATAGACTACCTGATGTATCTGGCACAGTCTAAAATAATTTTGATCCTCTTTATGGTTCTGTATGCAAGAACCTGACATCATCTTCAAAAGAAAATTATAACAGATGCTCTTTAAATTCTGAAAACATTGTCTCAATAGACAATACAATATTCATATAGCTATATCATGATTCAAACTAATCATAGAAAGAATGCAATGCAACATCACTGAACTTTTATTTCTTAATCAGAAAATTCATAAGTTGCAAAAAATAAACATAAGGTTCAAACTGGAACCAAAATGAGAATTACACAAGAAAAGTCTTTAACTGCTAGCAAAAATTACTGTAGCTATAAATAAAGCTCTCACTGATCATATCAATCAAGTTTAGGCAAAATGCCTATACCAGCTGCATGTTCTTCAAATGCAGCAACAGTCATGGGTTTAGTAAAGGGATCTGCTAGCTGAGCTTCAGTGCCAATCTTCAACACATCAAGCTCCTTATGCTTAACTCTTTCTCTAACGCTGAAATACTTAAGGTCTATATGCTTGGAATTAGCAGACCTCTTGTTATTCTTGCTAAAGTATACTGCTGCAGAGTTGTCACAGTAAATCTTCATAGGTATCGAAAAAATGCTGTCAACTGCATTAGTTTGTATCAAGAAATTCTTCAGCCATAAACCCTCACAAGCTCCATCATAAATTGCAATATATTCTGCTTGCATAGTCGAAGTAGCAATGAGAGTTTGCTTCACTGTTCTCCAAGCAATAGCACCTCCAGCCTATTAGTAAAAACATAACCAGTAGTCGACTTGTTTGAGTGTGGATATCCAGATGCAAAAACTGCATCTGTATAACCAACAACTTCAAGCTCTTTCACTCTTCTATAAACCAACAAATGACCCTTAATACCTTGAAAATACCTGAGAACCTTTTTCCCTGCAGTCCAATGCTCAATTCCTGGATTGGACTGAAATCTTGACAAAATGCCAACTGCATATGACAAGTCTGGTCTTGTGCACACTTGTGCATACATGAGGCTCCCAATAAGCTCTGCATATGGTTTGTTCATCATTTGTTCTCTCGGCAATGCATTTCTTGGACCTCGATTTTTATGCAGCTTGTCACTTTTTGACATTGGAATTGCACCAGCTGCACAATTATGCATATCAAACCTCTTCAAAACTGTGTTGATGTAGCTCTGCTGTGATAAACCAAGTAGGAACCTCGATCTATCTCTCTTTATCTCTA
>NC_020493.1:11579063-11598073 GCF_000184155.1 Fragaria vesca subsp. vesca | reverse complement strand
TAATTGGTTTCATTTAGGAACACTGTCTTGTTTGTCTCTATGATTCTGTGGGAGTGTGTGGGACAGTAGAACTTGTAGCCTTTGGAATGCTCACAGTAGCCAATAAAAGATGCAGACACTGTTTTAAGATCTAGCTTGCTCTCGTTTGGATTATAAGGCCTAGCTTCGGCCTTACAACCCCAAACATGTGTGTGATAAATGCTAGGCTTTCTATTCTTCCATAACTCAAATGGGGTTTTGGTTGCAGACACAGATTTGGATGGGGTTCTATTAGTCAAATAATTAGCTGTTTTAAGTGCCTCACCCCAAAGAAAATGTGGGAGACCTGAGGTGCACATCATGCTCCTCACCATGTTCATAAAGGTTCTATTTCTTCTCTCTGCAACTCCATTTTGCTCAGGGGTTCCAGGTGTGGTATATTGTGCTATAATCCCATTCTCTTCTAAAAACGAAGCAAACAGTCCCTTATGCTGACCAGTTTCAGTGTATCTCCCATAATACTCACCACCCCTATCACTTCTCACACACTTCACAACTGCATTCAACTCCTTTTCTGCTTCTAACTTAAAGATTTTGAACTTCTCTAAGGCTTGAGACTTTTCAGACATAAGGTATACATGGCAATATCTGGAAAAATCATCAATAAAGGTGATATAATAGCTATTTCCACATATAGTTTGAATCGCAAATGGTCCACAAACATCTGTGTGAACCAATTCCAAAAGGCCTGTACTTCTAACTGCTCCTTTCTTAATCTGTTTAGCAAATTTACCCTTAACACATTCAATACAATCCACCAAATCAGAGAAGTCTAACTCAGGTAAAATTCCCTGCTTCACCATCAATTTCAATCTCTCTTTTGAGACATGTCCAAGTCTCCTATGCCAAAGGAAAGCAGACTTTTCACTGAATTTTCTTTTATTTCCATTAACTAAATCAATAACATTATTCTCAATCAACAAAACCTCTGTGTGGCAAGTATTAGGCAAAGACCAATAATCATCAATACACTTTGTAGTAGCAAGATAATGAGAAGCACGACTTATTTTCATTCCATTAGAATCAACCAAAAACTGGTAATTGTCTTTAACCAAAACAGCAATCGAAATTAAGTTCCTAGACATGGAAGGAACATAATACACTTGCTCTAAAACTAGAAAAACTCCTGGCCTCAAAACTAATTTAACAAAACCAACTGCTTCAATTCGTGCCTTCTCCGACATGGATCCTGATCTCATTTTCCCTTGGCCTCCTCTGGCTTTGCAGCCCCTGTAGAGAATTGGTGATATGCACAGGTGAGCCAGTGTCAAAACTCCAAGTATCAGTATGAACGTTAACTAAATTCACCTCAATATAAAAATTAAACAATGGTTCATTACCTTTCTTTGCCTTCCAGGTCTTATACTTGCCACAATCCTTCTTCATGTGGCCCTTAACCTTACAAAAGAAGCATTTGATGCCTCCCTTGTTGCCACTGACTTTCATGGCCTTCTTGCCAACTCCCAGGTTCTTAGAAGGGCTGGGTTTCTTCTCAGTTTTCTTCCACTGTGGTTTTGTGGTGATTAGGTGAATGGTTACTTTCTTGATCCTCTCGTGTTCTTGGACACATATAGCAATCAGCTTGTTCAATGTCCATTTGTCCTTTTGGGTGGTGTAAGTGGTCTTAAGCTGATCAAATTCAACAGGGATGGATTTCAGAACTAGCATTACAATCATGTCTTCCTCCATGGTCATATTGAGGGCAGTGAGCTTAGCTCCTATATCAATTATCTTTAGAATATACTCCCTAATGTTCATCTTCATATCATACTTCATACCATGCAGCTGGTCTAACAACATAGCAGTCTCAGCCTTGTCACTAATCGTGAACCTCTCAGCTATGGCAGTAAGGTACTCACTAAGTCACTAGCTATCTCTTTCTCAGGAATACCACCTTTCACAACATCAGACATAGTTCTCAGAATAGTGAGCTTACAGATCTTATTGGCTCTCACCCAGTTATCTCTAGCTGCACCATTTTCAGCAGGCATTGGGACACTCAGACACCAATCTACATTCTGTTGAGCTAGGTTCAGGTCTATATCATCTCTCCAGGTCCTATAGTTGCTACCATTCAAAGGCATCACACTCCCTACGTTCACAGGAGTCAAAACTGAAAAAAGAACATAAAAGAAAACAAAAGTTTTAGTACTTCTGGTTATCTATATCCATATCGATATATATCAGTATATATATAAAAATTTTCAAAAAACATGAAAATCACACCAGAAACATACCAAAAACGTAATTAGTATTTCAGTCTAATTCAATAACCAGTCTACCTGTGGGCAAAGCACAAGTTATTCCTTAGTTTTCCTAAACTACAACATATTTTAATTCCTACAACATGATCAGTCAACACCTGTGGGCAAGAAGAAAGGATCATACTGCACTTTAAGAAGTAAAACATATCATATTTAGAACCACATTTGTTATCAAAGATAGGTAAAGTTTAAAGCCATCTGTAGATGATACAGTCCCTATTTCAACAAAAAATATGCAATTTTCAGGTATGTGCTTTAGTTACAATAACCATTTAAAATAGTTTGTTGTGGCAACATGTATTTCAAAATCAAAATCGCGCACTAACCATGTATATCATAACTATCACGCAGCGAAAAGATCATCCCAAAATCGAATTTTTTTTTTTTTCTTCGCAGAAGAACCCTAATCCCAATTCTGGGTTTGCTAAAAAACTTGGTTGTGTTTAACGACCAGAAAAAAAAACAAGGTTTAAAGATGAGATGGGTCGGGTCAAGAGGATCCGCGCCTTTAAAAACGGGTCTTGGGTTCATGCTTGTGCTGGGTTAGTGTATTGGGCCTTGACAAAACTCTTGGCCCAATTCGTGTTCATCAATGTCACAAGTAAGAAAGAAAAAAAAAAATTTACCAGAAAAATTTTTTCAAAAATAATCATGCATAACACAACAAGGTTTATGAAAAAATATGGTTGGCTCTGATACCAACTATTGAACTGTAAACCACATATAGGCATAAACACATTGCATCATGTTTCAGCAAAAACAAGAACATATAAACATATATAAGAATTAGAAGCACCAACCTTGGTTATTCATGTTCAAAGCCATCAAACTGGAGCAGAGGAAGTCTTCTGTGTAATTCTCCAGATTGCCTTTTCACAGTGAGTATGAAAAACTTACAGGCGTAGTATGAGCTTACACAGGGACCCCTTTATATATTGACAAGTTCACTTAGAATCTCATCTCACAAGACAACTCTAATAAACCAATCAATTACCTTATGTGATAACTATAACATATATTCTATGTTATCTCAAACTCCTTGTATTTATCTAATCAGATTACTAAGATAAATATCTAAATTAAGTATTATCGATTAACCTCATTTACTTATTTCACAAGATGTTTATATATGTTGGACTCTCATGTGTTAATCTTGAGTCCACACTAGATATAACTCTAACATAGTTAATACCACTTTTTGTTTGTCTGAGATTTCTTTCAGTGGTTGATCAAAGCTTCAAGTCTTCAACCCACGTTATCGTGGACCAAAAAAGCTTTCACACAACTCTTTTTCGCTCTTGCCCCTTGAGGATATTATATGCTAGGGTTCTTAAGAAATTGAATTTTTTTTTTTTTTTGGGTGAAACTTAAGAAAATGATTTATCCGTACCGATCCACCTCATTAGGGTCCCAAATAAATATAAAATAAGGATTAAGCACATGATTTGTATCCCTTTTTATTATTGATAAAAATTGGTCAAGTTGATTATTGGGAGGTAGGAGACTTTATTTTTTTAATTTATAGGTCTCATGATCGAAGATTTTCTTCCGTGAGGGTATAATGTTCACATTTTGATATTGACATATATATGACTTTGAATTGATGCTACGGTTTGCCTCTTCTGTCAGAAATTGATAGATTTTGCGGCAACAATGGCATATTTGAATCTTGCTGGTCTCCGATTTTGATAGCATTAAGAATTGTTTCAAAACCATTGGTTTTTGAAAAGGTTAAAGACTTTTGATTATTTGTTAAATAGTAGACGATCACGAACTCACGATTATCGAATTGATGGACTCCCACTTATAGCGTTACAGGTTTTGAAAGCATAGATCAACGGATAGTATACTGAAGTGTAAGTAAACCTGAATTCATTAGGAAAACAGTTTGATCATCAATGAGAATACAAATATTGTAATTACAACCAAACAAATCAAAGTTGATTGCTCAACAGAATTGTTTTGAATATTGTTAAGTTGATATATGAGAGACTAAAACGTGCATGTATTCTTAGACATGTCACATTATCACATATATTATATCAAGAGTAGCAGCCCGAGCAAAGGAGCAGGGTGGCGCAGATCAACTACTATGTTCCTGGTTAACGAATGTTGTTCCTTACAATCCAATTAAACAACTAATGATGATTAGACATCCAGATTAAGCCACAGATGACCAAATATTTGAAAGTTTACGGCAGCTAGCTGGTCAGTATTATTTGTTAGGTATTCTTCTATATTATATATAAAAGACTATCAATCTAAGGAAAAGATGAGAGGAAAGGAAAGTTATAACTTAACTAGCATGACATAAAGTTTGTAGAACTGTCTTGATTTCGCCAAAGACTCAATTGACAATGAGTATGAGAGTTTTGTAGCTAACTGGTTAGCTTCATAATGGTAAGTTAACAATCTCTAAACCAATTTTTCTGGCCATACATCATGTCGGAATGTACCAAATAAGAAATAATGCACACCACACAAATCAGCCTACAACTTGTGTAATGTGTTTGTTAATGCTGCATAATCGACAATGAATCGACTGATTGTTTGCGTTTTACAATTCATTTCATAATCGTCATACCAATCGAACAATTTTAAATCGAAGGAGCTGGTTTTTTAATGATAATAAGAATCAAGTTTGAGCGAATAAAAGTGTAACCAAACTTATGATTCACCAATTCCTTATAACGTTTTATTTGTTTTAGTTATAGTCAATGGCTCGTAAATCACCACTTTTTCTTTTTAGCCAAAATTTTAACAAGAAATTATCTATAGTTCTATACCATGAATGAGGTCGTTCACGGGTAAACAACCAAAAGACCCAAATAGGCATGCTAGCTCATTAAAAACCAATTCACCTCGCACATAACAAGCCTATTACAAACCAAAGTAACTTCATCTCTAAATACTATTTTTACGATATCTATTTTCTACTTGTTGTAAAAACGTAATTATTGAGTTTGGGTTGTTCCCTAACCTAAAAACTATAGAAAATCGCCACTCTTGTTGCGTTTACGTATAATTTTATTGATGGTATAAAAAACTTTATCCGTTCCATCCTTTTCCTCATCAATTCCCAGAAAGAGAAATAAAATAGAAATGTGTACTGATAAGCTGATATGGTCAATTGGTGATGTAAATGATCCAAAACTTGAGGGTGAAGCATGGGCCATCAGTGGAGACCCGCAGGGTCAGTCATTAATGGTCCGACCCAGTCCGACCCGTTTGTGACGGCACACCCAATCCTACACTACACCCTCTACAACTACACCTACACCCCACTCGAGACGAAGACGAAGAACTGGCCTGGTTGGGTTTAACAAGTCCCTTCACTAATTAAACAACCGCGTCAACACTCAACTACCAACCACCTTTGTGCCACGAAACCGGGTTTGTTATAACACTTTTGATCGGAGAAGAGACGAGGTCGTATGAATATGAAAGGCACCAAGGTTGCAGTGGTGGGGAGTGGAAGTAAGTGAAGGGCATCAACACTCCCTTTGGTTTTTATTTTGGGTTTGGTCTATTTTATTCGGTTTTGTCTAACCACTAACTTTCCTTTTCTGGAAACTTACATACAGTTTCAGGAGCTGTGTGCGCTTCAAGTCTTGCCAGAAATGGAATCTCTGTGACATTGTTCGAGTCTGCTAGAGGCCCAGGTGGCCGTATGTCCCAAAGAAGGTAACTTTTTCTGGTTTCACATTCATTTTTGTGTTAAAGTTTTTACCTTTACTTGATGAGATTAGAGGAGTAATTTGGTGTTGGTAAATATGAGAAATGGAGTTTTTGATTGTAGTTGAGTCTTTTTGGGTAAGGTGAAAGCATTTAGGTTGATTGAACAGGATTACAAGTCTGAATGTTGATTTTAGGAAATACCAAAAAAAAAGAAGAAGAAGAAGAAGAAGAAGAGTGAGGTTCTAATGCTAACTGCCAACTTTGAACTTTGAACTTTGGCCTTTTGATTTGTATGACTGGGTTTTCTTTTCCTTCCATAGATCCTAATCTCTGTGATTAGGAAATAGTCAATAAATTGATTTACTAACAGATACGATTGTTAGTTTGGGTCATTTCTGTTTGTCACCATTTTACGAATCAATGACTACTTATTACATTGATAATTTTCTGAGAAATGGCCTTTGTTTTTGCTGTTATTTGGAAGTTCAACCATGTGGAGCTTATATGTGGGAACGAGTTGCTTGACATGAGTATCCCTTTCCTTTTGATAATGAAAGATAGTTTCATGTCCTCTCTAATCATGTAGAGAAAATGTTGAAGATGGGAAGGAGCTGTTGTTTGACCATGGTGCTCCGTTTTTCACTGCCAACAACACCGAGGTTCAGAGTCTTGTCCATGACTGGGAATCAAAGGGTCTGGCAGCTATCTGGAAAGAGAAATTTGGTTGTTTTGATCGCACGTCAAACAAATTTGTTGACCTAGAACAGGTTTGCCAGTATTCCTATATTCAACATGCTTTATAATCCCAGATATTTGATTAGTGAAGTAGGCCAGGGTACTGATACATATGCTTCGTCTTGGATAAATTCAATAATGTGTTGCCCCCTCCCTTGTCAGGGCTATCTTGGATATAAACTAGTTTATTGTTTAGCATTGTTGTGTTAAGTTGGTTCAGACCTTTCCTTTCTGCTGTATGATGTTCTTCTTCACTTTCTTTTTTGTTTTCCATAAGAAAACGCTGATGTCCAAGCTTCCATTAAAGAACGAATATCCTGTACCATTCATTTTGTTATCTAGGCTTGTCATACCTGCCAAATTTCCCAAAACTTGTTATCTTGTGAAGCTGCATCTTGTGTTTGTACCAATCAAACTAATGTTATATTGAGATTAACTACAGTTACTGCCAGTACCAACTAATGTGAACCTATGGAAATTCTTCCTCTAAAATGCATCATAATAACTCAAATATATCCGAACATTGAACAGAAACTATAACATAAAGGCCTCACTTGCATTACTGTGATTGTGTTTTGTTGGGATATAAATTGTTTAAATCATTTGTTCTGAATATCAATTTCATTTAGGAAGGATTAATAAGTAAGAGATATGTGGGTATCCCAGGGATGAATTCTGTATGCAAAGCATTGTGCCGTGAACCTGGTATGTCTTAATCATAGTACTTTTTCATTGGAAAGATTTCAGTCAAGGTTGTGTGCAACTCTGCATACTTAAAAAATTATCTCTCTATTTTTTGTTAGGTGTGGAAAGTAAGTTTGGTACAAGTGTTAATAGATTGGAGTGGCTAGAGGATCAAAATATGTGGTCACTGATTGGTTTGGATGGACAAAATCTTGGTCAGTTTAAGGGAGTGGTTGCAACAGATAAAAACATAGTTTCACCCAGGTTTACAAGTGTTACAGGAAGACAACCACCTCTTGGTAATAATGCTCTCCTTCAAGCTTTTTTTCTTTTTTTCTTTTTTTTTACTGAAGAATAATTAGACAAACGTCCGCAGAAGTTTTCTGTAAAAATCTATTGATTTTTTCCCTTTTTCTGGGCATTAGGTGACAGTTCATGATAAAGCTTATCATCTTTTGTGGCTAGTTACTTAACACATGCTTTGTCCTGATGATGGACATATTGCTGACCTTACTCTCATGGTTAATCATTAAGTAGAGATGCTACTACAATTCCACTTGGTAAAATTTGGTAAACATGCTTGAAAGTGACATCAATTAGTTTGGTGTCTCCCTTTTTTCTCCATAATGGCCTCTACAAATTATTGTATTTTACATTAAACAATGGGATGCTTATTCTTCAAAGTAGTAAAACCAGCATAAGTAAAGCAATATTTGTTAGAAGTATTGTTGTGATACTGGCACGTTCCCCTTTTTTTTTTTTTTTTTTTTTTTTCAGTCATTCTCTGTTATAATTCTTGTCTCGTACATGCATTGCTAGTGAAGCATAACATAAGTGCGACCTAAGTCACCTAACCATTTCTGGTCTCTCTGCAGATTTGAAATTATTTCCAGAGTTAGCAGTTAAGCTGAATGACATTCCGGTTCGGCCATGCTTTGCTCTAATGATAGCCTTTGCAGAACCTCTGACATCGGTGAGATACTTATTATGCAGTCTTAGATCAGCTTTAATCATCTGCAAACTTTGCGGATCAATAAAATTCTACATGGTTCAGCTGCTCAGCTTCCCTTCTTTTCTATTGGGATGCTTGGTTTTGGCGTTTTGTCTTATATAGTTATATTTATGTTTAAACCTTTTTTCACATGGGGTGACCCTGGTGCCTAATCTCTGGTTCAGATACCCTTTAAAGGGTTCTCAATTAAAAATTCTGAAGTTTTAAGTTGGGCTCATTGTGACAGCAGCAAGCCTGGCCGTTCTACCTCTAGGTAGTGATGGAATATAATGGTCTACCTCTCCTTGTATTCTTTTCTTATTTTCATTGAGTTTTACTTATCAGACATCTTTTTTTTCCTTTATCTCCTTTGAAGTGAGCGATGGGTTCTGCATTCTACAATGGAGTATGCTCAGAGAATAATTGCTGAAACTGGACTTCAGAAGCTTTCAGATGCAACATTGACTAAAGTGGCTGAAGAACTATTCCAAGAATTACAAAGCCTGGGACTTATTATTTCTCAACCCTTTTTTAAGAAAGCTCATAGATGGTCAGTATATATACTCTAGACTCACCGTTTTAGTGTTAGTTCTAAGAGCACTAGTATATACCCATAAGAGAGCATTTGGTCAATGAGTCTTGTCTAGGGAAACTTATCAGTTGAATTATAGCTTATCAGCTGTCTGGTAGATAAGTTCTGTTTGTTCTTCTTTTACATGATAATTATTCGCCCTCAATAACAAACTTTGGAGTTGCACCTCATTCTCTTGACAATGAGGAAATGTCATTCACTTAATGAATTTATTCTGATATAGTATTATAGTCAAATGATCATAATGTCAATTCATGATACATGGTTTTGCTGAGGAGTTTTAAATTCTTGCCTATTTAGATTGCAAGAACATAGGAACCATGCATTGTGTTGTTTAAATGCTTTGAAAAATGCAGATTTCATCATATAAAAGAACGACATGTGATCTGATATCTTGTTTTGTTTGCAGGGGAAGCGCTTTTCCAGCTACTACCATAGCCAGAGAGGAGAAATGTCTTTGGGATGGGAACAAGAGACTTGCCATCTGTGGTGATTTCTGTGTTAGTCCAGATGTTGAAGGTGCTATAGTTAGTGGCCTGGCCGCAGCTTCCCAACTTTCAGAGCTCTTATGCTGCTTATGATAGTTGCTGTTTACGACTAATGAGTTTAACAAGTAATTTGCTTTTGCTTCCCTTATGGATTCAGTATTCATTGCGGAAGTTTGTAACAATGATCCAACTCTACAAGAAAATAAATCTCAATGTTTAAAGCAAATTGCTATAGATTCTATGAATTTGGTATTCAATAAAGTTGTGAAATTTAGAACAGAATGTTAAAATTCAATTCAAGTTCTGTTTGTAGATTATGATGTCTGAGCTCATTTATAGTTGTAATACCCAGAATCAGGCAAAACCAGAAGCAGATAATTTCAAGACTCTTTTATGTTTGGCCCTTTGTCCACGTGTCATAATATAATATGGGGTCAGAATTAATAGAAACACATAATTTCTCCTCTGTTTTTTTTTGGTTGACAAGTCATTTCCCATTTTGATAAATGATAATGTTGGCAATACCATATCCAGATTGAACCACAGAACCAGTGCCACGTGTCACCACTGCAATCACTTGTGCACATTGTTTACTGTTATGATGATTTATCAAGGAGTTATACAAGTCACATACCACACAACACACAATCAGCAGGAGAAGCAAATTAGCAAGGTCTGAGTAAATGGCAGCCTCAGTTATGGCCTCAGTGAGCTTGAAACCAGCTCCTTTCAGCTTTGAGAAGTCAGCAGTGAGAGGGCTTCCCTCTCTTGCTAGGACCTCTGCATCATTCAAGGTCCAAGCCAGTGGTGGCAAGAAGATCAAGACTGCCACCCCCTATGGTATGTACAAGTGCATACAGGCTATGCCTTAATTTGACAATCCCTGTTTGATAAAGATACATATCTGCATGGCTCATTTCTGATAAACAACATTTGGTGCAGGAACTGGTGGTGGAATGAACTTGAGGGATGGGGTAGATGCCTCAGGAAGGAAGGGTAAAGTAAGTAAATTCATTGGTCCTTTTCATTTTAGATTTACTCTTTGCATTTTGAATGAATTCTGATATTTATGCTAATCTACTACCTTGTAATTAGCATTTGACCAAATTTACTTGATTCAGGGAAAGGGTGTCTACCAGTATGTAGACAAATATGGCGCTAATGTTGATGGATACAGGTATACATGTAGCTTCAGTAATCTTAGCCATAAATATGTTTAATTCTTTTGATCTGGTTTTGATATATTAACAAAGTAGTAATAACATCACTTATCCATACATGTCTAGAATTGTTACAATGAGTTTAGTTCACTGCCTTAAAAAAGTTACATAAAAGAACATAACATCCCTGTTGTATTGATATAGAGAAGAACCTATGATTAGCTTTACAGGAAATTTCCAAACTCAATTTTAACGAAATTTATCAGTTTTTAGTTTACCATGTTCAACCCTACACCTCCAAATCTACAGAACTGACTGTAATAGAGTTTCTGATATACAGTAACAATTACTGTATAAGGAGTTCCTTGATCTTCTTCTTGCTCAGTAGTTTGATGGAGTGAATTGATAAACAATCATATGCCTGATAGATGACTGAGACTCAAAAATACTTCTTGTTTCTGATCAAACAGTTCAAATTTCAGACTTAAATATATTGGATACAAACTCTTATTGCTATATATTTTTGGTATCTGGACACTGGATTGATACTAACTATGTATCCTTTTAATTAATTACTGGCTTGATATATTCTAACTATTCTTTTCGGATGAGTGCAGTCCCATCTACAACACCGATGAATGGTCTCCAAGTGGTGATTACTATGCTGGTGGTAAGCATCTTCAACTTTATAACAAGAATTTCCATAAATAATTTCCTTTGTTCAAAGAGCATAGTTGTGTTTTCTTCCAGCTCCTGTACTTAGTACGTAGGCTTCATAGTAATACTTAAGGAGGTGAATTAAATCAGATGACGGAATCTAAGTAATATGTATGCATGAAATTGCAGGTGCCACTGGCTTGGCTATCTGGGCTGTGACCCTCTTCGGCATTCTTGCCGGGGGTGCTCTTCTTGTCTACAACACCAGTGCATTGTCACAGTAGAAGAGTAACCGTCTCTTGTAATATTAGTATGTGATTGTTATAGCCTATTTCAACTAGCTGTCCAAAACAAGAACATTAAAGAACTACGTACTCTGTGCAAATGTTTACTTGTAATGTTTTAGCTTGGACTCAATTTGATGCCTGTAATATTTTCCGTTGAACTGCATCTTCGATTGTCCATTTGACCTGTTAAGTTGTCTAGTTGGTAGAGTAGCTGTGTCTGTATAGGAAATTAGAAATACCATCACCAAGCCTTGACGTGCAAGGCGATGGGCAGTGCTATTCCCACTCAAATCGTCCCAAGCCCCATCAAAGTTTAGCTCCTTCAGCTGGTATAATCTGAACCCTTTTCATACCTGGAGATTAATGTGAGAAAACTCCAACAAAACAATAAACCTGGGTATGCTAGTTTGAACCATCACCCCCAATCTTCACACATGAACCCCTAACCAGTATTCCATCTTGTAAGCTAAGTAGTATCTCTATAGTCCAAGATATGTGTGCACGATGTTTTGAGCTTCGAAGTGTCAGTTCATCAATTTCATAACCCTAACTCTTAAATCCTAAAATGGCCGGTTATATATGTAAGTTACCAAGTCATATATGCACTTAATTTAAACCTACCTAGCTAACTATGAAGCCTGTGTGGCTGTAACACCAATTAAGCAGGTTCAAGTACATTAGTTTAACTTTCAAGTGTAATCCTGGTGAACAAAGTTAGAAGAATACACCATACAAAGACAACGCCGTTAGTTTCATTTTCTCAATCAAGTGTAAATATAATTAGAATCTTTTCTAGCTATTGTAGAATCACAGAGAGATCGATGGAGAGCTTTCTACTCCTCTCGGCCCATAAACACTTCTTGTATTTAGCTAGATTTGCAGATTAACACAATCATGATTCTTCATACACTGTTATCATCAAGCATGCACTAGCTTGTTAAGAGTATACAGGCCCAGTGCAGCAAGCCCAGTCCACATCCTTGCAGGTCCAATCCATATCTGCACCGCTGGTGACCTAATCAACTTGGAGAACAAGTCGTCTTCCTGCTCTACATCTCAAGCCAATCTGTTTCTTCTCTTCAAGCTTATCAATTTCATCTTTGATTTTGTATCAATAACCAGAAATATCAAGTATTGCTTTCTCTTTTCTTTGCTTTTTTTCATCTTCTGAAAATAGAATAGTTTTGTTGTTCATCAATTATCAAATTATGATCATGGTAGTTTTTCAGCATAGCTGACTAGCTAGGACAAAAATACGTACGTACATCTAGTCAGTTACTGTTGGAATATACTTGTCAGCGAATCCTTGTGCTGAGGTCGGTAGGATTTCATTTTCTCTCCTCCACCAGATTGTCGTTTCCTATATCATAGTTTTATAGAGGAGTCACAAAATCTATATTAATTCTTTGAATTGGTTGTTTTGGGTTTTTCTTGGCATCACACTGACCAATGGGGGAATTCAAAAAGAGAAAGAAAAAACAAAAACAAAACCTGCGCAAGATGAGGAATGGAAGACAGTTCCAAGTATCATTTCCAGATTAAAAATTGTTCTAAATATAACCAAGGATATATTAATAACTAGCCAGCTTTCATGGAGTTAAATATGGAATCTGCAAACTGCTACTTACTCCCTAATTAAAAAGACTAAGGGCTAGTTTGGTATTGCTATGACTTTAAAAAAAACTATTGTTGTTGTACTGCAAAAATAATTAGTTGTGAATTAAAATAGTTTTATGTTTGCTAAATATTAGTTTTAATTTATTAATTTATTATGCTGGCAAGATAAAATTTATTAATTTCTAATGTTTTTAGTGACAGCTGTTTTTAAAAGTAATTTTTAGGTTGCTTCTAAAAGCTTCTGTTAGTAATTGTAAATTTAAAAAAAAAAAAAAAAAAACTGTTTTTCTTTTATTTACCAAACACTATAAAATCTAAAAGTTCGGACAGAAGCTGATTTTTCTAAAAGCGAAGTTGTACCAAACTAGGCCCAAGTGTCATCACATATCACATTATCACTACATACCTATTAATTCTCTTTGCATCCATGTATTTGAACAAGCTAGAAAGACAGGTTATTGATCATACTCATGACTTGCTCACTCTAACCCTTCAAAATCACACAATAAATAGAGGAGTACGTGCAATAGTAAAACTACAATTGAAATTCAAATGCATTAATTACTTAACCAGATAATTAAAATTGAGTCTCTAATTGACTAATTGTCTCATCGTTTGCTCAATCCGTATATTATAAATTTAAGGGTTTTTTTTTTCAGAATGAAGAGTACGTACATGTCTTAAATTTTTCTAAAAAAACGACCCTTAATTTTTTTTTTTTTTTCAAGGACTTGGATCGAAACGCAAGCCAAAACGAGCTTGACACACGAAGTTAAATTAACCACTACATGCAAATTAATTGCTAATTCCTTGCAAGCACGCATACTTCTAAACTTGACTTTACAATAATCCTTTTAACATTTGTTCGAATGTAGCTACGTACATGAATCGACCAATACGAATCAATAGTGACTCCAAACACTGGGCATACCAACATTTGTTCGACTGTAGCTACGTACATGAATCGACCAATACGAATCAATAGTGACTCCAAACACTGGGCATACCAACTTGATGATCAGACAGGTAGTTATCCGAACTACTTCCGGCAGCTTCGAATTCTCCTCCGAAGCTTGATGGTGATGAGCCTTTGAAGACAGATGACGGCGTGTTAGGGTAGCAGCTGGTTTCCATCTTGGTTAGCTGACTTAAAACTGCTTTCAGTACCTTCTTATTGTCAGATGAAAAATTAGCATTGTCAAGAAATGTACTTGTCCCCGCATTCGACAACTCGCCGCCGCAGCCGGCGTTCTGTTCCAGAATGTTGCCGTAAGAAGTAGTGGTGAAATTTGGGTTGGTAGTCATTTGGTTTTGAGAGAAAAGGGTGTCAATGGAGAAGCAGGGCACTTGCTGATGATGACGAAGATACTCATTATCATGGTGAAGTTGAGGAGTTGGGCCATCGAAGCTGATGTAAGAGTCCATCAGAGCTGGGAGATGATGTGACGAAGAGCCTGTGTCATCTTCGTAGCAGCTTATCGATGATCCCATGCTGGGTTTGGCAGCAATTAGTTCTCT
This sequence comes from Fragaria vesca subsp. vesca, assembly GCF_000184155.1. Taxonomy (NCBI): domain Eukaryota; kingdom Viridiplantae; phylum Streptophyta; class Magnoliopsida; order Rosales; family Rosaceae; genus Fragaria; species Fragaria vesca. The sequence goes on along the minus strand of NC_020493.1, from coordinate 11,583,363 downwards.
GTTCTTGTAGAACACCCTGCAGAGAACCCAATCTTCCTGTACATTCACATAAATAAACAACAATTTAACATGAGATTAATTAACAATTAGCTAGCTAGCTAGCAGCCATTACTTAAATACTAGGGTTTTTGCTGACCCTCATTTCTTTTGAAATGCATTACAGCTGATAAGAATTAACTATAAATAGTCTTAGTATTAGTTAAGTGGCCAGAATGTGCTTAGGTCAGCTACCATAGTTTATACGATAAGATAAAATTGGGAAATTTGTCATGACAAATGTGGACAGATCGATATGCGTTTGGAGATGAAATACTTTCATATAAGAAGTCAAATATCTCTATCATAAATAAATAATAGAAATTCTTTTGTAAGTTACCACTTGCCATACTCCTTTAAAATTCTCAGTAGATCACCAATTGAAATTAATTAATAAGAAAAAAAAGAAGGGGAAAAAAAAGAGAAGAGATTTGGATGTTTAGCTACAGTTAAGAACCCTGGCTACACTATTTTATGCTTTGTTAGAGAGTAACTATCACTTGCTCAACTAACTGAAATAGGAAAATAGGAATATCCTTGATAGGCTATCAATGGTGTAGTCGATATTCACGACTTCATTTTAGGGTTGTTACTTGTTAGTTAGGGTTATTTTGATAGTAGAATTGAGTGTTTAGGGTTTGATATGCAAAAACTATGAACACAGTAGATGTTACCTTCCCAGGTGATATTTTGGGAGGACCAAAGGGACCTTCAAGCCGGAACTCATGCATCACCCAGTCGGATTTTCTGCCTTTGGGAGCCCGACCCTGGTAGAACACCAAGGTTTTCCTCATACCTACCAGGGTTGTTCCCTTGCGAAAGATTGGCCTGTCTTTTCCGGTTGCCTTCCAATACCCAGTTGCAGTTGCTCGGTTTGTTCGTAGCCCCGTCGCGTATTTCCGATCACGCTGACTGTAGAAATACCATTCCTTTCCTCCCACACATGCATTTTCTGCCATGTAAAACATTCCTCGTCACAAATTTTGATCATCAACAATGACTGTGTTAGTTTATGTATGAAAAATATGCAAAGATCGACGCTATAGAAATATAGAATCCGAAGCTTTTTCTGGGTTTAATTTACGTTAGGTTCGATCACCTTCCACACCAGCTAGGAATTAAGAACCCTAATGCTCTGATCTGACTTATTCCTTGCCATGCACTATGGAATTTACTAATACGATTCATAGCAAATAAAGTATTAATCCATTGTATGATATATTCGATATCATATACTTTAGGTAAAATTTCCAGATCGAATCTGATGATGCGCCAGTACTACTAATCAACCGTATAATATACAGTGATGTCAAGCGAAGACTTCTTTGCATAGATAGCTAGCACATGGCGACAAACTAACCATCATCCATGTTTGGCTAAAATAGCTGAACTATATCCCAACTATTTATGCAGGTGAGAGGTCAATATCCAAGTCTTTGGAAGAAAACTATTCAACCTAAATTGTTGCATAAACCGTCAAATGTGTGCTAACTAAGCTCATCACAAAACTAAAGTGTCTATTTCCTTTTGGTATTTCACATGACAAGTTTCTTTGCTTTAAATGGTGGCATTATTACAAGTAGTGCACATATCAATCGTTTTTCTTTCGATTGAGATTGTTTTATTAATCGTTTGATCGACATACGTAATTATTTTTATTTTTAATATGTCTTAGTGTCGTTATCGGTTAATAATTAAATATGTGAACACTTGTCAGAAAGAAGACCCTCTTTCATTGTTGGTCCATTTTAAGATCAAATTAAAGACGACGGATTATAGAAGTTTAAAGAAGAATATGTTTGAAAAAATCAAAGTAGATTGATATGATTAGAGGACGATGGTGACAACCTTAAGCCTCTAAATGGTTTGGGTGAGGATGAATAAGAAAGTTTAATTCCTTTCTAACCTGATGATACACGCGTGTGGTCACGATGGGGTAGGAACTAGACTTTAGAGGTTATGCTTTGTTATCACAATCACTATCTCAACTTTTGGTTGGGAGCATAGCAATTAGGAACATCCATTTCTTCAAAAGTAATGAATGGGAAATCTTTGTATCATAGTGATAAACGTAGATAGACTCATGTATGGGGGAATGAATTTTCCCCTATAGATAGATGTTTGGGAGCTGGTTCTAGACAATTCAAAGTAAAGATCATCATATGCAGCTCTCAACCTCATCAAAATGGCGGTAGCGAAGCCTCCATAATTCTCTCCAATAAGTTCGATTGCATATGAGAATATGAAATTATTATCAACTAATTGACTAATTATATAATTAGTAAATCCACTAGAGTTCAAAATTAGTGAAATTATCTTCTCAATCCATCTTATGTTGACATTATTCTTCTATATTTACATGGGCGTAAGTGACACTTATTCATGAGGTGTAGACTCACGTACGAACAAACTACGATTCAAAGTCATTTATCCGGGCAGATGGATAACCGATGATACGTATATATGTAGTTATAATTAGTGGTTCACTGTATTATTAAAAAATTATATATCATGGAATACGAGAAATTGAAGTCGTACATAAGCACGTGGATGGATGTTCACGAGTGACCATGACTTTATTACATAACTCAGTATAGTATAAAGCCGTGTACACAAGTGTACACGGACCAACTCTACCTATCTAGCTATATATATATATATATATATATATAGTTCAAGTAAGGTAAATTCGAAGTCGAAAATGAGTCTACTTGTATCGATTTAGGGAGTTCTTCATGATGAATATATCATAGAAGTAAGCACTACAAAACTCATGTAAGTAATTTGAGTTTGTTTTACATAAATCATGTGTGTGAGAGTGGAAATCACACTTTAGTCATAAACATATGCCAAATCAAGAAGATCTGATATGATTGTACACACAAAGTTGCTCACATTTTATTACACGAAGGGAACAACGACGTTATAAAACCAAATGTATTTTTGTTTATAAATATCCAAAGTCTTTTAAAATTCAGAAACAAAAAATGCCAGGAACACGTCAAACAACTTGAATGAAATATTGTAACATTAATATATGACATATTCTAAAATACTGTATAGATGAAAACTATATATATCAAAGTACGTATATACCGGATCAACAAGTAGCCTAGCTATTTCCTTTTGCAAAGGAAAACAAAAAAAAATACAAGTTGTATGTGTGTTTCTTTTTTTCTTTCTTTTCTGCAAAACGAAATGAAAATGTGAGCAACTTTGTGTACAATAATTGCGTGAACATGCTAATATATCAGCATCGCTGATCCCATTGGTCACATGTTAACTGGTCCACTCTATGTGATTGGTAGAGGCCATGACAAACCCAAATTAACAACCTGATTGGACTCCCTTAAAAATATGTAATTCTAATCATATTCATGAAAATTTCAACCTGCAGTTTTGTTTTTACTGATATATCTCTTCGTTTTGTCAATTACGAAATTACTAGAACAACCTAATGGTCTTAAATTTACGCTCACAGAAGAGAAAACTAGCTTTCAGGTTTCATATCATAAGCTGTGTTTATGGTTTCAAGATATATAGAACCATTTCGAACCAAAATAGAGAGCTCGAAATACCAGTACACGCATATGAATGATCTGTAAAGTTAGAATCGTAGTATATTATTACTTCATGCAGAAGAAATGGACACGGATGAGATTAATAAGGAATAATGAGTTTTATTCGAAGCAGAAGAGGGAATGAGAGAATGAAGAAACTGACCAGGAATGTCCCAAGGCTCACACTTGTTGAGGTCGACTTCGATCATGAGAGTGGAGTCGGAGTGAGTCACCTTCTTCATCAGATAATCACAGACCAGCTCTTCATCTCTGGGATGGAACCTGAACCCAGGTGGCAATTTTGCCTCCACCATGCTTATGTTACTCATTTTCTGGGTTTTTGCTTTGTCCCAGTGTCAGAGAGAAACAGAGAGCGAGAGAGAGATGAGGAGGAAGAGGAGGAGGAGGAGGGGGAGGGGGAGGAAGAAGAGAGATTAACTTAGGAGCAGAGAGCAAATGTTTCTCATGGGAGAGAGAGATCCCAATTCTCAAACAAAGAAGGCAAGTGGGTGGAGCTATATATACAAATGAACAAGAGGGAAAACAAAGGGGGTAAAGTCAACTGGTTATTCCGTGTAAAATTGTAACAAAGGAATGTGGGTTTGAAATAACATTTATCCTTCTCATCGAGAAAAAACATAACCAGGTAGAGGGGTAGATTTAGAAACTTTTTTTTATCAGAAAATTATACCCTTCCAAGTTCC
>NC_020493.1:11572726-11577726 GCF_000184155.1 Fragaria vesca subsp. vesca | reverse complement strand
CTATCCATGCCGGTTGAAATGTCGGCACGGGGAGATAGATTTCTATTCATTTTCACTAATGAAAGGGATGTGAATCGAGTGAAGAAAGAAGGACTATTGGGATTTCAACGTGTTATGATCTTATTGAATGATTATGATGCCTTTTCCGACATCATGGCGGTTCCCTTAGAGTTTGTATGGATTTATATGGAGATCTAAAGACTGTCGGTGACGACGACAAGACTAGTGGGGGAAACCATATGGACTGTGCTGGAAGTCGACCATGTTGGGTTTCACCGTGGTTTGGCTAGGGTTTGGTTCTACCACTGCATGATTCGATCAAGCTTGAAAGAAGAATCAGGGTTTCTCCCATTGATGTGTTGGTGAATTATAGGTACGAGAGGCTATTGGTACGTTGCAGGATTTGCATGAAAACATGGAAGGTTTCCTTGCCCTCGTGCCTAGCTCATGTCGTTGCCTAGAATTCGGCGCTGCCTACAATGGTCTTTAGGGCCAACACCCAACCGACCCGCGCTTCTCTCTCAATGCATGCCCAATCTCTCTTCTCTCTTCCATGAAGAGAAGAGATATGTGACCATTAGGGAGGTGCCTGAATTAAATTCTCCGGTTAAAGTGGTTAGAGTTTGGTGACCAAGGGAGGAAGAAGACATGGAGGACGGTAAGTGTGCCAAGAACAATTTGGTGGTGATTCCTTTCCACCTTGAACTTGAAGACCTAAGGTTTGTGGTGGGTACTCATTTCAATTTGTTAGGTTCTTTATTAGATTGTATATGTTATTTGCTTTCTAGTTTGTTGTCCACCTTTTTGAACTTGTTTGTTTAGCTTTTTCCTTCAGTTTTATATTTGTATTCGAATAATAAGCTTGCTCTAAGCTTGTGTTGGAGCATGCTCTCGTTTGATTTAGTAATATTTGATCGTATGATTTTTTGGAAGTTATCTCAAAATTTTTTTTAAATTAAAAAAAAAGAAAGTAAAAAAAGAAAGAAATAAATAAATAATAAAAAAGAAACTATTGCTAGAGACCTACGCCAAGACCTAAAACTCAATGTAATTAAGCATACCTTTGAGACCCTACCTTTGATGGTATATGTTAATCCAAAATGAAATATCATGCATGGTCTATGTCTATATGACGAGAGTTCTTGGACGGACGAGTAGTTTATTAGGATTATTACTACAACTTTTTTTTTTGACAGCCAAAGAAATTTGTTAAATAAAAATAAAATATCACTTCAACTAAAAGGCGACCAAAACACATACAATATTAAGTAGAAGCGCTTGAATCAAAGATCAGGCGGACAACATGCGTTCGATTACGGGTATATTAAGAGTTCAGTGAATATTGTTTTGGTCTTCATGAGACCTTATTCTCATTTTCAAGAGTTGCTTTAAAATCATCAAATAAAATAGGAACATAAAGCGTATATCTTAGCTTGAACATATATGTATTACCAAATAATTCTTCATTTACTAGTTAGATCACCCCAACATATGTATGATTATCATTAGAACTTAATACTGAAAAATATTAAACTCTAGATTGTAGAAATTTGAAGTACGTAAATGTCAAGCTGTTCGAGATGCATTTTTCTTTTCTTGTTATATCTAGTTAAACTGTGTTAATCTTGTTACCAGGTAATACAGTATGCACTATTATATAATTAATCCTCCACTCCCGACAATGGAGGAGTGAAATCACTGGTACAAGTTGAACTGTTCTCAATCTAACGTATGTCTAGTCTATGTGTCACAATGGATACTAACACAAACTTTACGTATCGCGAGGTTAAGGAAGAGTGTAATAGTCTTTTTTGGTTTGAGTTTTATAACATGATATTTATTCAAAAATCTAGCGTAGGTAGCAAGGAGTATTTGGTCTGATCAAAATCTGATCACGAGGAGCAACAAAATGATACACAAAAGGAAAGCCACTAAACATTTTGATTAGGGCTTTACACTATTTAAGGCAGTGTTTAATTTGCCAAAGTATTGTTAACAGTTTGTACGATTCAGATTCACACTTATGTTTCCTATGTTTGTTAACGTCAGACCCACGAATTAGGATCCCAGTATCACTTACAGGGTGAAAGTATGAAACAGTTAGGGACCTGAGTCTAACCCCGGTGAGACTAAGTTTGAAAGCCAAAGGTGAGGTTCCAGCACCGGTTCAAGCACGACCGTCAATGGTTAGAGACCTGAGTTTATCCCCGGAAACACAAGGTCACCGTCTGAGTCCACAATGAGAGCGTCTGGTCTAAATCAAACTTCACTTCAATTCACAAAAAGTTGAGTTCATCACAAGTAACTAACTTTCCTCATAGGATGAGATGGATCATTCAATTGTGTACATCCCAGCAAAATGGACCAAACTACAGCGACGGCAATTTCCTTGTCGTTTTTCCTCATACCAAAACCAAAACAAAGCCTTATCAGAAAGTCCCATTGCTGTTCTCTTTGTGGGTTGTGAATTGTGACCACCCACCCACAGTCCAAAGAAACATGAAGTGAATTAGGTGTCCTAATATATCAGAAAACGACAAAATCCGGTCAAACATGAACACGTGTCCCCTCTCAAAAGCCTCCCAGTGGTTTTTTACTACAGCAACACCACCTGAAAAGACAATCAAGCTTTGCTTATTCCACTCAAACTAGCCGTGTAGATTTTGTGCTTCCACACAGCTCCAAATCTTAATTAGTGTTTGAAACGCAGCCAGCGAAGTTTCTTAAGACAAATGATTAAGCAGATGGTTACCACATTAGTCTATATCTTGACAAATGCTTTGATTCCAAATACAAGAATAGGAATAAATTATCTCCAAGGTATCACAAGGATATTCAATCTGAAATTTCTCATTGTACAGTGATTCTTTTATGAGTAGTAATCATCCGGGAATGGGTCTAAATGGGTAGTTGACAAAAAAGAATGCAGACAAACCTGTCTTTCTCAATCCAGCATGCCCTAGGAGACTCTATAAAGTAGGTTGATGTATACAGTTAGCAAATCCTCCGGAAAATATTGTCTAAACTCTGCATTGCAGGATAAGAGTTTGTAGTTGTACAACAGTTTCTGCAATGCCAAAAGGAAGTGATTAGAAAATTGAATACCAAACTATAGCAAAACTTAGCATTTTGTATGAAAAGGATATGCAGACTCATCAATCCTCAAAGAACTTCTTTGAGCTCATGTACAGAAAGATAGAGACTAATGCACCAGCAAACAAATTAATTCAATTTAGATTAGATTAGCTGTCCTCTTTTTAACTTTTCTTGATTAAGCTTTCACAAATATGGTCAACTCAACTACAAGGTGATGGGCGATCAGCAATGCAGTGCAACCCAATAACCAGTGCAATACGGTTTTGAGTCCAGAGAAGTTTTAAACCAAAGAGAATGAACTGCACACAAGTTGGCTAGTCTTTAAATGGTAATATAAACCGAAAATACCCTTCGTGCACTAACATCCTCTTCTATCAGATACAGAAATAGCTTTCAAAAATTACAATATCTGTCAATCTTGGGGTTTAAGAGAAATTACAATATCTGTCAATCTTGGGGTTTAAGAGACTTGGAGCTGAAGCTGAACTATCAACCTTTCAACATTTCGTTGAGAACTTGAGAATTTTTTACTGAATTTAGCAAAATGCTCACTGATGCAGGAAGACCTACATCTAGATTCAGATATCAGAGACATCTTCATCCAGAAAGTCTGACATGAGGGTTGAATCAAACAAACAGTCAAGTACGTAATCTTTTTGTTGAGTCTATCATTGATTTATGAAAACTAAAGTCAAATGACAACTATTAAAGTTTTGAAAAAGTTTCCAAAAGACTGAAATAAGAAATCAATATGATATCTTAAGAAAAAAGGTCCTCCAAAATATTATATAATTTCACAAGTATGTTAGACCTATAGTAAGTTAGGTAGAGACAATCAGATACTTTGGGATAACAATGCACGATCACATATCAGCAAAAGCCCTCTCTCACACACACGTGCACCGTGCAATGGCATGAGAGAAGGTGGGACAGAGGGAAGTCTGTATTACTTACCATATTTTATGCCAGCGTCAAATTTTTGTCAACTTTTTTTAGCAATAATGGCCACATTCCTCGGGGATAATGCTGGATCAAAAATAGGTAACATGACTACGTCAATTGAACTGCCTTGCTCTTGTAGGAACAATAATCGATCAAGCAAAAGTAGAGTTTCCAAGAGAGGCCCAAAAGCAGCTCGAAGAGTCCAATAAGGTCCAACAAGTTCCTGTACATAATTCGACAGCATGGTTACATCTATTCGTCACAAAAGAAAAGAAAATTAAGTGAAAGAGCAGGCATCTCATGAAAAGAGATGTGTGATATCCAGCAAATGAGGGGAAGGTGAATGACGGCAAACGTAGAAAATTACACACAAGCAAACAACCACACTTTTTGCTTAGTATTTAGTTACTGCTGTTTTCTTTTCTAGAGAAGGAATATCATTTGTGGTACTGGTACCTAGAATTCAAGTAAAGCATAAACCATATCATTTTCATATAATCGAAGTATTATGCAAAGGTCATGTTGTGTCATACACCATGACAAATGATTTGCAATTCTATGGAGTCCTTCCATACGCAACTAAGTAAGAATGACTTCAATTCATACATATAACTTTCATTAACAAAGGAAACTAAAAGGAAGAGCATCCTACAGTGAATCCAACACGTCAATACAAAAAATTGATTCCGATAATTTTCTAGACATTTAATCAAAACACTGTAATAGGGGATCTAAAATTTGTAATTTCCAATTTACGGTAAACAGACAAAATGTCGCATGGATTAAATAAGAATTTAAATTTGTTTAGTCCTTGTGGTTTGAAGTCGACATCTGTTTAGTCCTTGTGGTTTTATTTTAATCTGAATAGTCCTTAAAGTCACAATTTTTCTATCCAAATAGTCCTTATGGTTTATTTTAATCTGAATAGTCCTTAAAGTCATGATTTTTCTATCTAAATAGTC
>NC_020493.1:11563613-11572706 GCF_000184155.1 Fragaria vesca subsp. vesca | reverse complement strand
AATGCTATCTTAGATTCTGAAACTAACACCTAGAAAAATTCTAATATGCAGCGCGGCATGCTATGCCGATTCCACTAGAAGCTAAGAGAGCTCATGTCATCAAGAGCTTTTTCAGAAATGCAACCAGAGAACCTTCTCAACCTAGTTTTACTTTTAGTAATATATTTTCTTTCTACTTCTTACCTTATCTACTATATAAATTTTAAGATTCAAATTTGTTTAGTCTTTGTGGTTTGAAGTCGACATATGTTTAGTCCTTCTGGTTTTATTTTAATCTGAATAGTCCTTAAAATCACAATTTTTCATCTAAATAATCCTTATAGTTTTATTTTAATCTGAATAGTCGTTAAAGTCATGATTTTCATCCAAATAGTCATTCCGACAATTTTCTCAGTTAAAGGTCATAAAGACTATTTGGATGAAAAATCATGACTTTAAGGACTATTAAGATTAAAATAAAACCATAAGGACTATTTGGATGAAAAATCGTGACTTTAAGGACTATTCAGATTAAAATAAAACCATAAGGACTAAACAGATGTCGACTTTAAACCACAAGGACTATACAATATTTTACCCATTAAATAAAAACAGTGAAGACAAGGGGAGCAATTTAGGTGATATGCATTTGTGATGCAAATATTCAAAACATTTTATCCATGGAGCTTATGAAAAATCATCATTCAATAAGCATATCACCTAGTGCACTAGCATAAGCACAAGCAGATTATCGGTGCACTAGAATAAGCATAAGCATCAGTGCACTTCTAAATATATGGTACGAAGGTAACATACAGCAAAAGGCTGAACTTCCTTCCATATTCCATGGAGATCTGTCTCCTTCAGAGGCTCAAGACCCAGGCGACATAATCCGGATAGACAGTATTTCTCAAAAAGTGTATATTTGCTAATGAGTGGAGTCCCCATGTATTTGGTGGCCTTACTAGATGAATGCCCACTGCCTTTGGTTGTTGTCTCTAACTCCATCTCAAAACTGTCATCTGTATGATATGTTTATTTCTAGTTATATACTGCACTGTAATCAGTTCCAAAGTGATGCAGCAGCTACACAATATGGAAAGCTATAACTAGTTTCAAGTTTTGTATTACAATTCATCAATTTGTTACCTGTTTCAATTTTTGTGGTTTTTAGGTGAGAACCACTTCCTTTCATATCACAAGGTAACTGAGGCAAGGATGAACAAGTCCCTTCCTTCTGATTCATAGAGGAGTCTATCGTGCCCCTACTTTGCTGGCGACGCAAAGCCTTCCCTTGACGCCCAATGGATGGACTAGTTATCACAACTTCAGGATAATATCGACTCAAAACCTTCAGAACAAGCAGTATGTTATGTACAGCTGATAGGCCTTTTATGTATAACCTCAAATTAAGAAGATTGTATACCATTCAGAAACAGACAAAATAATCATGTAGAGATGAACATGATATTGAAAAGAACAAGAATCAACAGCTGAAATTCGTGAGGGGCATTGGAACTGATTGTGAAGTCCATAATTTTTTTTTTCATACACTTCCAATTAATTTGAAGTGCCAAAGGAATGCAACTATGCAAGTCCTTTCTATAATATATGAAAACAAAATCAAACTCGTAACACAATTAGAAATCTCCTACATATCTCTCTCTAACATAGAGTTAAAAGGTTTTGTGAGTGAAAAAATCATGAACTCAACAACTGCTAACAACTCAAGTATGTAGAGACGTTACATCAGAGTTTCATGCTCTTGGAAAGACCGACAATTTTGTTAGATCCAATTACAATTTCTGCAACTCAATGCACCAAAAAAAAAAAAAAGAAGAAAAGGAAACCGTGTTAAAAAATTTAGTTTGACATCATTCTTACGTAAACAGTCCCTGACTAGCATACATTCAGGTGGTAAGTATCATACTATAGCATCCAGCTTATATACACTGCTGCACAGTCTAAAAATATGTAAATGACAGTAACCGGAAAAAAGAGACTAAATCCAAATGAAATTGCTGCACTCTCATCTTTGATGGTAAAAGAGAAATGTCAACAAAAGAGAGACAGATGGCAAAGCCACCAAACATGGGTGGAAGTTTATACAGGGAAAAAATTATACGGTATAAACTTAAGTAGATCATGCAACATATTCAGAGCTTTATCAGCCAGCTAACTGCAAAGGTTTATACAGGGATAAAATTATACAGTATAAACTTAAGTAGATCATGCAACATATTCAGAGCTTTATCTGCCAGCTAACTGCAAAGGTAAAATTATTGCATACCAACACCAACAAAATATATAGAGTTTTGTAAACAGAGACAAGCAGCGCATTTTTTAAGTAAATGTAAAACATATTTAATACTTCAATTGCTGGCTAACAGCAAGGTCTAAATATTGCATACCATCTGAAAAGCAGCACGGAAAGTATGCAACTCAAAATTGTGGAGACCAGCATCATTTTCCAAACAACCCCATCTCTCTGCACTCTAACAAGAAAAAGCAAATGTGTGAAGTTATGGATTCAACAAAACCTTTAAAATAGTTTGATCTTATTTTATGTTCATTTTTCTTATTTGCAAAAGTTCTTGGATGAATTTGCAGCTTTTCCTTACAACTAGGAGAGCTAATGTAATATGACAGCGTTAGCGATTATATTGTTTCCCCCATCAACAAAACCTTTAAAATAGTTTGATCTTATTTTATGTTCATTTTTCTTATTTGTTTAGACTAATACAAAGTCCTCACCACACCCCAGCGGTATGCCCAACACCCAAGGGCTGTTATTCTTTGCTTAGGTGAAATGAAACCTCATTGTTTCTGAATTTCCAGGTTCTTCCATGAACAATACGAATAAGAATCTCCCTTACCTGACAAGCAAGGTCACGTGAACTTTTTCCAAGTGACAAGTCAGCAGATTTAACACCACGACTCATGGGAAAACCACACTGAGACCCCACATGATTGAAACCCTCTTCAGACAATAAGTTGTAACAGCAGCCAACGCTAACAACTGCTTTAACCTCTTCACACTCCGTAAAGGTCCTGTTTCAAAAGAAATAAGTACAGTTAACCCTATGCACACTAACAGGAGATGTAACATAAATGACACCATCAAATACATGACATAATACAAATGCAGCCCTTTGTTGACAGTTGTAGCCACTTTGACAAACTGATGATCAAGTTTTATGGGTTATGCAGAACCAAAATCAAGTCAACGAAAAAGCAAAATTAGTGCTTAAAGCTTAGGACAAGTGATGACTGACCGTCAGCAATTACTAAATGGTGATCATTATGGAAAATCTTGATCAGTTACTTCAAGAGGATGGTAGCGATTACGAGCGTACTTCTCACATAGTGTCATTTTATTTGATTTTTGATTTTTTTTCTTCTATTTTGTTCTTTTTGTTGCTAGCATTTATAGAATGGCTATAAAGTTTAAGGGATGTTATACTACCAAAGGAGTTAAGGAATCAACTAATGTGAAAGAACAAGAATAGAGGCCTTATGTGAAACTTAGTTCAAAAAAGAAACATAAGATTCAAACACCACTTGAGAACTCACTTGAGCATTGTCACCGAAAGATCTCCACAAGCATGAAGCCCAGCAAGAACTAATGAAGTTTCACCATCCGCATGGCAGGAAGCTTGTAGTAGAGAGGCATTATCTTTATGCAGTGATATATCAGCCAAAGCTTTCAACATGTCAATAGACATCACATTGCATGTGATTGTCTTAGGCACATCCAAATTCCTGTTTCCTGCTCTAACCCCCAAAGAAAAAGTATGGTATAAGGCTTGCAGAAAGTGATACAATATGTGATAGTCTGAAATAAAGCAAGAACAAGTGACTGATACGTCTGATTTAGGGACATACTATCAAACTGTAACTATTTAGTGAAAAGGACAAATTGTGAGGAATGGGAACCCATCAGATACATATGCACTTTGAGGTTTGAGATGGATAGACAGGTTGACCAAGGTCAAGTGTTTTCTCCTCTCCCCTTGGACAAACTAGCAAAAACTTGAATAGATATAAACATGATTAAGTTTGCAACCTGCTTATCGGGTTATCCCACGGTATAACTTTCTAAAGCTAACAAATAATTGTTCAACCCCTCAGCATGCAACAAAGTCATTTGGTCAACCCAAAAACATAGACTTTCCTCTATGAAGAGATGATTAAAGTCTAACAAAAACAGAGAAAAAATTTGTCCCATACACGGATTTACGCATCTGAGCAGCATAATGTTTCTTGATCTGCTCTGCACGTGCATTGGTAACCCTTCCATGGTGAGAGCAGGCATCAATTGCAATTACCGAATGTTGGTAGTGGAAGGAAAGTACTTGTGCAAGATACCCCTGAAAAATAATATATTCAAAAAGTGGTAAATTAGTTCCGACCAAGTACTACACCCATCATATTCAATCAGGGAGCAGAAGCACTTCCTACCATTAGTTTCTGATTAATTCAAATGTCTAATGTATCTTGGAGAAAAGAAACATCTTTCTTTCAGCCAAAGGAAGTAGAGAGATGTGAACCTACTGATAGGATGAAGTTGACCAACTCAAGTTTAGCCATATGATCATGGGGGAACAGAATGAATGCAAATCAAAATAAATGAAATGAAAACAAAGCAGATACGGAAGCATTATATATATACACAAAAAATGCAAATGTGTAACATAGCTGGACTACCTGACCAGCACCAACATCTATTATTGCGTGAGCACCGATGTTGTTTGCAACTGAACTGACAACAGCCGAAAGAATTTCTACCTGCACAAAATCATGATCAGACACAAAAAATGGATTCAAATCACAAACTCCAGTCAGTAATCAAATGCTCATATAACACATAAGGAGCATTGTAAGAGCGGTAAAAGAAATGTCAAGGTTCAAAGCAAATGCCGAGACTCACTTCATGTTTCTTCTTCGAATTCATGCCCGTCGAAAGAACACTATTGAGGGAAGTCATGCTAATTCCAGGTAATACCTGTCATTACCAAAATGAACACACCATAACGAAACATTAAAAAATTTCACTCTCCCGAAATACATCTTTCCCACTGATCCAGTTTCTCTACTCCAATATCTTAACACTCCAACCATACCGCATTACTGCGAAAAAAACATTTCATCCTGATTATCATGATTTTTTTAGCTTTAACTGTTTCCTTTTATATCGAAAATTCGAAACCAAATGTGAAGCCAAATTCAAGAGCATACCGCCTGCAAGTCGGCCTGCTGTCGAGGAAGCGCGAGAGACCTCAACGTAACAACAAACTCCTTGAGCGAAGCCGGCCAGTGATCCTAACCACAAATTCAACATCAATTCAGCTCAAAATTAATTTCCTTCATTTCAATTTAAGCACAAGTAAGTAACCAAAAGAGTACCTGGACCACTCCAGATGGAATTTGGAGGAGATTTTCGACTGGTTCCTGCCGTAAGCAGTCCATCCAATCGTGATCAATGGCCTCCCAGAGTCGATCGTTGAAGAAATTGACGACGTGAGCGTTGGTCAAGAAAGAGAAGGGCTTCATGAAGTCGATGATGGCGTTGATCCATTCCAGGGTCTCGCTCGCGGTCTCGCATGAGTAGTTGCTTGACATTGCGGACGGCTGAGAGTGTGTACCACTAGGAATTGAGTGTCCGAATATGAATGACGAAAATTCTAACCGCAAAGGCCCGCCGTGATTGTATGAACAAGTTTCTTTTCCATATACATGGGCCGTATAGTCCGGAGACCCGATACCCAACGACTGGATCCGAACTCTATAGTCCATACGAAATGTTTAATTTTTTTTCTTTTCTTTTAAACATGGGTTTACTAATACGATTTATATGACTCGAGAAACTCTAGCAACGAATATGTCGGTATCAGGAATGGTTTCAAATGCCATAAAATGATCGGGGATTAGACTATTAGTAGATGTTACAATGCTTCTTTGCTAGTGTTGTTTTTCGATTATGTTAAGAGCTTGGAGGTGAATTTGAAGGACTAAAACTATACATTGACGTATGATTGAGACATTCAAAAGATTGTAGTAAATTAGTAATGACTTTGTTCTCAATGTTGGTAGTTATGTCACACCTGATGAGTTCTACCTAAGAAGCTAAGATGCAAGAATTGCGCATCATAAACTTGAGAAAAATGAATTAAGACTCAAAAATTCGACTCCTGGGCTGCGAGGACGGAGTTGACGATGTAGATGGTGGGGCGGCAGTTTAGGGTTTAGAATTTAGGATCGCGTTCTTTGTCAATAAAAACATGTATTTTTTATTTTTATTTTTTAGGTAAATGAATAATTTCATTGGCATTAAGTCATACAACCAACTATTGCTAAATCAGGCAGGAGTGAACTCCCATACAAGATTAATAGTAGACTCTTTATTCTCCTACACTAAAACTAAAGGGAAAAAAACCACAAAAGTTGTCCAAAAAGGTGGATGATTACACTAGAAATCTATTAACCTACACAAACTGAATCAGAGAACCTAAACATCAACATGAGGCCTAGAGACCAAACGGTGTACCTGTCCATCAATGACTAGGGGGACACTTCAACCAATTAGTGTAGGGATCTTTGTTCATTCCTCAAGGCAACTACTTCCCCTCTGCCTCCGGAGAGGCATCTTGTTCCTCTGTGCCTAAACCAAAGGCCATGAACTCACCACCCTCCATTTCTGCCAACCCATGTTGTTTTGGCCCACAAACCCAAGCCCTCTTCCTGAACTTGAGGCTAGGTCCAAACCCGAAGGCCCAAACTCGAATCCAAACATCCATAGGCCTATTCTGTCCATCCACTTTCTGTAGCCTTAACTGATCACCCAGGGCCTGCCGTTAACAAGCCTAGGGGGTAACAGCCTTTCCAAGCATGGAAACGAACAACCCAGTCCAAGGCCATTGTGCACCATCACGGTCATCACCATCCTCCGGTAAGGCCAATGCCATACCTCCTATCTTGCTCGCCGTCGAAGCCTAGAAATCCACCTCCCTCCAGTCAACGACGCCAGCGCCCTTGCACAGTCCTTATCGATGTTGACAACGATCCTCCACAGCCGGAGGCTCATAACCCAGAAACCATAGCACGATCGGCTACCAAATCAAACGAGACAACCTTCAACCATTCACAAATGACACACAGCCGTGCCGTCGCGAGACCACGAGAGGCGTCCTCAGGAGAGCGTTGCCGCCTGTTGAAACCCTAGATTTCAAACTTTTATTATGCTCTGAGAGAATCAGAGTTATTTTTACGGAGGATTATAGAAACATGTCTTTTTATTGAAAATTTGATGGAAAATACTATAAGAACCATTTGATTTAGGACGGGACCTAAATCATTACCACATCCATATGGGATAAATACATACGCTAAGTAATTTAAATAAATCATCAGGATCGATCCAAGCATTTCCTCTAATATACAGTAGAAGAAAGAAATTAATAGATGTACGAAAAAATATAGAAACCTTTTTAACGTTGGTAATAAAACCTAATAAAGATGCAGATATTGTATATGGATTTGCCAATAAAGAGCAACGAAAAATCTAAACACACGAAAAAATATTAAAGCTCAAATGACAGGGATGGGGAGGGCGACGTGGCCCTAATAGCCCTCAATAAAACAAACCCACTAACACTTGTGCTATATATATGCCCACTCTCATGTTCCGTATTCAGTGACACCATAACTCCCCCAAACCCTAAGGCGCCAACTCACCCACCTCCCTCTCAGATCTCCCCCACACCGCTTTTCCCGGCAATGTGATTCCGGCCGTTACGCAAATCCACATTGTCTCCCTCCGATGGCCTCCGCTTGCGTCAACAACATCGGCATGTCGCCGGAGAAATTCTCGCCGGCGACGACCTACCCCTCCTACGGCTGGCTCAGCCCTAGAGTCTCCTTCAGCTGCGACAACAACAACGGCGACAATGGCCGGGTCCCCGGAACTAATAAGCCTTCGTCTCCGGGGAAGAATCAACCGGAAAGTTCAGATCCGGAGCTTTCCGGAGGAGAGTTCGAGTTCCGGCTTGAAGATCCGGTCGCCATGCTCCCCGCCGACGAGCTCTTCTCCGGCGGGAAGCTCATGCCGCTCCACATCTCCTCCGTCAAACCTCCCGTCAACGAGCCTTCTAACTCCTCCGAGATCAGGTTACCGGAGACGGTGCAGTTCCGCCGGAGACCGGAGGCGATGAGCGCTTCTCTCTCGGACCCCTACTTGTTCTCTCCTAAAGCTCCGAGGTGCTCCAGCCGTTGGAGAGAGCTACTTGGATTGAAGAAGCTCTACCTGAACTCCAGTAACGGTAACGGAAACGGTAACGGCGCGAAGGCCGAGGTTAGTCAGAAAACGACGTCGTCTTCCGCAGCGCCCAAGTCACTGAAGCACTTCCTTCACCGAAGCTCCAAGTCACTGTCGTCTTCGATTGACGCCTCGCTGAGCTTGCCGCTGCTTAGAGACTCCGACTGCGAGTCCGTCTCCATCTCCTCCCGCCTCTCGCTCTCGTCCTCGTCCTCCGGCCACGAGCACGACGACCTGCCCCGCCTCTCCCTCGATTCGGACAAACCGAACCCGCACCCGAACCAGATGTTCTCGCTCCACCGTAAACCAACCCGGGCCAAAACCGCCGTCAAGATCCGGGAAATCAAGCAGAGAGCGGCGGCGGATCAGGCCGCCAGGGTAGGACGGAGCCCGATGCGGAGGCCGGCGGCGGCGGAAACCAGCGCCACCGCCGTCGCGACCAGCCGAGGCGTATCGGTGGACAGCCCGAGAATGAACTCGTCGGGGAAGATAGTGTTCCAGAGCCTAGAGCGGAGCTCGAGCAGTCCAAGCAGCTTCAACGGTGGGCCCCGGCTGAAGCACAGAGGCATGGAGCGGTCGTACTCAGCCAACGTCAGAGTGACGCCGGTCTTAAACGTCCCGGTCTGCTCCCTCCGGGGCTCCTCGAAAACCGGGTTCGGGTTCGGGCAGCTATTTTCCTCCCCGCAAAAACGCGACTCAAACGGCGCCGTTTTCGGGAAGGGAGTTCAGCAGCACAGCCATTACGTGCAGCAGAGTCAGAGCCATAACAACAGGAACCGGGCAGACCGTAACTGAAATTT
>NC_020493.1:11556190-11563334 GCF_000184155.1 Fragaria vesca subsp. vesca | reverse complement strand
TTNTTTTTTTTTTTGGTGTAATGTAAATATGCGGCCAGTTTCTGATAATGTAGTTATATTTGTCCTCATCTTCTTCTTCGTCATCCATGGGCCATGGCCATTCTATGTGAGTCTGTGACCGTGACGAATGTGGGGCACGCGCTTGACCTGCGCGTGTACGGGTAATGAAATAGCATCAAATTGTTTGAGCTTATCCATGTGTTATTATTTTTAGTTTTATTTTTAAAAAACTGAGGGTTTTTGGAAATGCTGCCAAGATTCAAACAGAGGCGCCAGCGGCAGAGAGCCAGAGCCAGCTCTGTGTGGAGTAATTTTTAATTTAATTTATTTTTTATATAATTCTAAAAAAGTTTAATTTTTTTATTTTCTTGGGTGTCAGGGATGGTTTTTGTTTTTTTGGGGGGTTAATAATAATAAAGTGGGAATTAATAGAAATGGGGTCGGTGGACCACATGGGAGATATGATCCATGATTAGGCTTGAAAAGGTCGAAGTAGTTAAACACGTTACATGCAATTACGTCTAATATATAATTTTGTCACAACTTTATGTGAAAGATGAGCTTTTGATTAAATGAATGTTCTTTGTCTCCCCCCTTTAGTTGGGTCAAGATCGGAATGGGACCTCGTAGAGTTCTCCTACGGCATTCTAATTTGTAACGAACTTCCTTCCCCATCTGATTTGATTGAGAGGGCTTTCTGGTTTAATATATATAGAGTGGGAGCTTGTCACTAGGCTTGTTAAGGGATGCTCCAAAACGATTTAGGAAGGAATTATTCTGTTCTTTGTCTTGGTTTTTCGTAAGGAAAATGCGTCTATAACGAGATAGAAGGATCATACCAAAAAAATAAGACGACGATTGACGAATATCAAAGAAAGAAAAATTACCTCAAAAGTACTCGATGTCTTGCTTGGGTTGTAAATTTAAGACCTATAACGGAGCAATGAAGACGACTTTGAGATTTTGGCCGGATTTGGATCAAGAAACTTTGTTGAGATTCGAGAGAGAGAGAGAACCGGAATGATTCGATAGAGAGAGAGAGAGATCAGGTGTTGACGTGATATGCAGGAGAGAGATTCTTGAAGCAGAGGAATTCAACAGAGAGAGAGCCGGAGTGATGAGAGAGAGAGAGAGAGAGAGATATCAAGTCTTGACAAACCAAGACAAAAAAGATATGCAAAGCGGCGAGAAAGATCGAGAGAGATCGAGAGAGATATACAGACCGAAGCCCAAAGATATAGACCAAAAGACCGAGGCCCAAAGATACAGACCCAAGCCCAAAATTGTTCTATTTGAACAGTTGCCTTAACAGTACTTTAAACAGTAAAACAGTACGACAGAAAATAGTATAATGTTAAATATGTAAAGGATTTTGTTTCTCTTTTTCATAAAAAAAGATTATGGAAATGAGAAAACTAAGTCTAATTAATAGTCACGAACGCAGTCCCGGGTGATGTAAAGAGTTGCGACGTCAATAAGCTAGTCGTTTGCACTTGACGTCTGGCCTGTCGCCGTCATATTAAGAACCGCGTCGGAGATCTCTACGACGGATTGACGGCAAATAGTGGCCGTGATTGTACATATTCAAACATCATCGATATGTGAGTATGTCCATCCGTCCATGAAACCTTCAAGTACGTTGTAACTTGTAGGTTATACTGTTTGAGTTAAGATTACTATACATATAGTTCCAGTCTTAATTCCTTTACTAATGGTATGATGATCTTTGAGACCTCAGATGGGTGTTGTAAACTAAGAAACGAGGAGAGTCCGGGATAGAAGTGAGTCAAGTGAGTGTCATCAGTCATCACCGTTCCCACCCTGCCCTATTGATTTGTGAATATCATGCATCTAAATCTTTTGTAATGTTCTTTGGAGATAGATGTCGGATTCGAAAAAGAAGTTGAACACCCTAATCTTACAAGTTAGAACACACGTACACTCAATCTAGTAGGTTGATCTCCCACCGCTCATATAAATAGAAAATGCTCATGAGCCCTAAATTTCGTAGTGTTTGAAAACTTGTTTTCATTTCTTTTTCGGAAGACAAACACCCGATCCATGCCAAAGAAACTCAAAATAGTATTACATTGATAGGATCATGACTTCATGAGTTGTCGATTAAGGCCAAAACATTACCCGGCCATAATTCTTCGACGGAACGATCGGAACCCCTATTTTCCGGGCCGATGAAATATATTGCAATGCCTGTTCTCGTCCTCTTCCAATCCTTGATATCTGAAATCATTGTAAAACTCCAATAATTGTTTCTTAAGATTGGATGATCGACCTTATGAGTAGATTTACGATTCCCCACCATCATTTGACTTGGTATAATGATGACAAAGGTTGCCGAGCTATTGTGCAGTAGCTTGAAAGCTATGTAGGCTAGGCCGGCCATATATAACAAAACGATCAATACTAAAGTCGACCTAACTTCGACGATCCATCAATGTCGATTTGATCGGGGCAAGTCTCTTTTTGCAGTTGAATCGCTTTCACCGTGTCATGTATCATGTTTGAGACTCCAAATTCTTTCTGAATTGGAAGATTACTCTTATACCAGTTGATTTGTGATATCCCACCACATACAGTTCTTGAAATTTGACTTCTAGCTCGCCCGTGCCGGCCTATGAGATGGAGAAGGCTAGCTTCAAGGATAGTCGACTTCGAGCTCAATTTAGTTAGGCAGAGAGAGTCATTTGGTAAAGAGTGGTATAGAGCTAAGAATCAGAATGCATATTTGTTGCAAGAGTTCGTTGGTTATTCTCTCGCAGAATCGATCATACATATATATAAACTTCAGGTTCTCATTTGGGAATTGGGGTTGCCTGTAGTGGTGATCGCTTTTTTGTTTGAAGGTGATCATCAGAGAGACTTACGAGGCAGCCGCTACCCTCTATATATACATATATATATATATATATATATATATATATATATATATATCAAACCATTGAATAAAAAATTGTGTTACATGAGATGTTCGTCTACAATGTAAAAGAGCTAGTTTGTAAATAGAATTTAAAAAACGTCGGATTGTGTTTTGTCTTATGTCATGTAAAGCTCATATTGTGTATGGATTAGAGATTCATTTGTTATATTATCGTCAATGTTTGAACTAAGTAAATGTGTCAAACATATCTTTATTTAGTGACAGATACCTAACTGGCTAACTTGAAATAAGACTCCCAAAGAGTTTCCATCATTGCAGAATGGAAAGGAAATGAAAATATTCTCTAGCACCCTTTAGATCTACAGAAACACTCCTATATGATAACAGAAGTTCTTGTCCGAATGGTTGATTCTCATTGACAATAGACCTTGACAATAGTATCATCCAGTAATAACGAGTCCTGCGGTTCTTCCCCATCCCTCTTAGTAAACTGTGACTTCTATCAAATGCTCGGAAGTAGTTGCGATGTAGTTCTTTCTTTTACTCATGCCCCATTCAACACAGAAATGATGGGATGTATATCATGTATTGGTAATAGTCCCAGGACATTGATTCGATGGGATCATGGGAAGCTATGAATATTTTTACAGTTGCCCTAAACCGACAAATCCAGGACTCACTTTTTGGTGAAAAGAAAAAACCTAGAGTCGAAAGTTGTGGGAATAGCAAGCCCCAATAAGAAAATTTACAGAACTGCAAATTCAAGAATGAAAAGAAAGTTTCAAGAACGTGGTAATGCACAGAGAGATAGAGAGAGAGAGAGAGAGCTCTGAATAGATTCCCCATCTCCCAGTCCCCCTTTGCTGAGCTGCACTTGCAGATCGTCAGAAAGATATACAAGAGAGAGCGACTGAGGGACTGTAGGGTGGGGATCCTCCAGGCTCCAGTGTAGGGTAGAGGGAGGGAAGGAGGGAGAAAGAGAGGGGAGGGCCAGAAGTTGATGGTGGGTTTGGCCTCTGGTTGGCTTGGAAATATTCGAAATCCTTATCGTTGGAGCTCTTGTTCATGTTCATGTATAGTGTGGGGGCATTTGAACTTAGTTGAGGTCACATCACCGTATCTGCTGTTGTTCTATTTCACTTTTAGGCTTGAAGGCTATAAGCTTGAGACCTCCATGGCTGTTTTGTAATCACAAAAACAGAGTCAACTCATGTCCGTGAATCGATTTCATACGTCCTTCTTAGTTATACAATGTATAATTTTGCATTAAATCAGTTGGCTAGTATTTAAATAAATAAAACTCACTATATCAGAGCTTACTTGTTCAATCTAAAACACTTGTCGACTAAAAGTCATGTTTACCTAGTAAGTGACCGACTAAGAGATTTATGGTTAGTCACCATTAGATTTAAATCTAAGGGTGATGATAATTATTTTTAAGTAAAGTTATTTTGTTTTCAACCTTTAAATGTAAATCTAATGGTGGCAGACCATGAATCTCTTGATCAACGACTGACCATGTGAACACTACTTTGTCGACTAAAACCTAGTCTCACCACAATTACTAAGATAAATGAGTGCTCAATCGCCAAGGTACATTTGGCTACTTTTCAATCAGATGCAAGAGAAAGCAATAAATGAGTGCTCTAAAATAACTTATAAATTTTACCGGGTATACTGACCAATTTGATAAATTTTTTTTTTTAGTAAGAATAATAAAAATTACCAGGTGTAGCAGGGTTTCAATTTGATAAACCGTTTGATATATACATGGGATTGATACACAAACCTCCGAAACGAATTCAGTGCACCGTGGTGCACTTGAACCACTTATATGGGTCCCACATGTGTTAACATAACTTGGTTGTGACCGAGCAAGTCCGTTCAGGAATGCTGAAGAAAATGAAATATTTTCCTGAAGGTTGGGAAAATGTGAGGAAAAGTTGTTCCTTCCAAAATTCATAGGAACCACTTTCTTATCTTATTTCCTTGCATTTATTACTCACATTAATAAACAATTTTTCCGGATGATTTTTCTTGTGTTACCAAACATCGGAATGGAAAGTCATCGGAAAATTTAATTTTCCTTCTCTTTCCCTTCTCGTGGGAAAGACAAATGAACTAATTTCCTTTCCGTGAACCAAACGAGGCCTTAGTGTTTTTACTCAGTTAATTGTGTTTTTTGTCTCTATTCTTTTTAACTGCCTTAACATCGATATTAGTGTCATGTAATTAACTGGATTAAATAAATTGTTATGATTGATCAGTCACTACTGGTTCACTTGAACCAGGGTGCACTGAAGAACTTTCACACATATCTTTGTTATATGTGTTTGTGTGTGAGTTTTTTATTTGTTTGTTTTTTATTTTTTATTTTCGTTCGGAGTTTGGAGAGACTTTCCTACCTAGTGCGCGCAATCATATTTCAATTTACAATTTAGTGTGTCCCCTTTTTAGTTAGTTAACTCAAAAGGTAATAATTCCTCTTTGTAAAAACTAGAAAGTGGTCAACTTAAAGTTAACTAGAACTTGGTAATTTCTTGAAGAAATCCCAACAGATTCTTGAATGGATCAACCCTAGAAGGCATCAACCCCAAGTTAAGTGGGTTGTATTCATTCTGGTTGGAGCACAAGTGGTTGCCATGCCATCATCTCCACGAGTCGTCAAACCGACTGGTATAGAAATCTACCACCTAAAAAATTCTTTCTTCCCTTTGGATTTCCATCACTGCAAAACTTGCTGGCTTTACATAGATCGATCATCTAGCTAGCTTTCGTGGGAAATCCGCTTTCGTGCTACTGAGTCAAACTGGTTGCCTGAACCCTGAACCGTGAACCTAAACCCTAAACCCTGATATAGCTAGCTAGCCAGCGCAAACGGTTACTAACTAGCTGGTTTTACTTTACGAGGTAAGGTGACTTCTTGAAACCACCGATTGATCCCTAACAACTACCGGTTAATAGAAACCATCGATTCCATCGAATCAACATCACTTCCAAGCCCTATCCCTCTTGCTATATTATAATCCTACTCCTTCCAGCTCTCTCTTCTTTTCATGTTTGATACTTGAGAGGCATCAATTCTCTCATGCTTTGTCTGATACACACACACAGGAAAAATATCACATGCAACCCTAATGGAATTCTTTTCTCTCAGCTGGCTGGGATGCTCACAGAGATGGCGGCATTCGAATCAACAAAGAAAAATATATATTCAAGTTCTTATATTAATTACTGTTTCTTTGTTTTATAAAACTTTCTGGCAGTGTCTTTGTCCTCCAACAGGATTCGCAGTAATGATTTGTACCTGTTGAGTGTCTGAGATTCTGATCAAAACCCTACTACAGTGCCCAACAAAACTAAAGCCATGCCTCGAATTAAAGTGTCGTTGCTCGATAATTTAATTTCTTCAACAAACAAAAAGCACACCTCTTTAATCATTTTCTTTCTGGTATGGCTTTCAGATAAGGAAGAGGGCTTTGCTATGGAGTCAGAGAAAGACAAAGTGAGAAAAACCATTAAAGCCGAGTGAGGAAAATATCGATACAGAAGGGACCAAGGGAGCAGT
The DNA here is from genome assembly GCF_000184155.1 of Fragaria vesca subsp. vesca. Taxonomy (NCBI): domain Eukaryota; kingdom Viridiplantae; phylum Streptophyta; class Magnoliopsida; order Rosales; family Rosaceae; genus Fragaria; species Fragaria vesca. The sequence continues at coordinate 11,556,870 of NC_020493.1, read as the reverse complement.
TGGTTCAAATCTCCGGCTAGAAATGGAGCAATACTTACAATAATGAAACTCAGATGAGCAAGTTTATAACAGGGATTTTTTTAGTGCAAGCTTTCTGATCAGTTCATTCCGGATTGTGGATCACACACATTGCTGGTGAAAATAATAACGGAAGACCTCCGTTTGAACCATATATGATGCGGCATTGATGCCCTCTGCACTCCTATGATTGTGCTATACTGCTATTAGGGTAGTCCTGAATTGTTTCATAGGGCAATTGACTAGTCTCAGTCACACAGTCCCAATATTTTTGGCAATTGTTTAAAACTTAAAACCCCATTAAATGATTTTCACCAGGAATTGAAGGGTTACCTGCAGGCTGCAGCTAGCTAACCAAGTGTACCAAGAAAAAAACAGATGCCCCGGACCCCCCGCCCTCCTCTCTCCCCTCCACACACCCCCACCAGGCAGGCATTCTGCTATTCTAGCTAGCTAGGTTGGGTTACCAAATTAATTTGGAAGTGACATACAACATATGGGAAATGAGTTAACTTGAGAATATATGGTGTTCAATTGGATAGATAGAAGGTTCATCAAGAAGCTTATAACGAACATCAATATAATAACTCAGAAGATGAATAATTTTGATCGTAATATCAGACTGCATAATATTCATGTTTCGTTTTTTTTTTTTTTTTTTT
>NC_020493.1:11504686-11555589 GCF_000184155.1 Fragaria vesca subsp. vesca | reverse complement strand
ATCGTTAAGGCCCTCAAACTCGAGTTTTTCTGGTATGAACACAACCGAACAGAATTCAGTCCGTCCATTTGTTTTTCGAGTTTGAGGGCCTTAACAATCACCAAATTGGCTGAAATTTTGCAGAGATGATCTAGAAGGAAGTTTGAGGAAATTCGATCGGGAAGTGGTGCAAAAATGGAAATCCGCACCAAAACTTTGGTGCGGACGTCCGCACCTGATCAGCATTGTATATATATACACACAGAGAGGATGTGAAGCGGACGTCCGCACTCCGGCTTAAAGTGCGGACGTTGTCTGTTCTCCGCCGTCTCACGCCGGCGACGGCTTCTCTCCTTCCCGGACGACAGCACAGGCTTCAGGACGGTTTCTCTCCTTCCAAGACTGGCCGGCGACAAGTTTTCCGACCGGATTGAAGCTACGGAAAACACCATGATTGATCAAGGTTGGCCGGAAAACTTGTCGCCGGGCAGTCCTGGAAGGAGAGAAGCCGTCCTGGAAGCCTGTGCTGTCGTCCGGGAAGGAGAGAAGCCGTCGTCGGCGTGAGACGGCGGAGAACAGACGATGTCCGCACTTTAAGCCGGAGTGCGGACATCCGCTTCACATCCTCTCTGTATATATATATATACACACACACACATGACCATTCCAATGAGAGATTCCTTTTTTTTGTTTATTTCTTCCCGATCACTAAATCACATCTCCACCGTTCAATTTGTAGGTGTATATGAGTAGATCACTTCTGTAAATTTTCACAATATTTGGTGATCGTTAAGTCATCAAAATGTTTGATTTATTTTTAATGATCTTGAACGGTGTATGTTTGACATAAGTGTTAAGTTTTTTGTTTTAATCTCAGTTATCAAAACCCATTAAAAAATAGATCTAATGGTGTGGGCATATCTCTAAAAGTCACAAAAATAGGAATCCCTCATTTGAAGGGCTCATATATATTCTAATGAGGGATCTCTATTTTTTGTCACTTTTAGAGATATGCCCACTGCCCTGTTGGTTGTTTAGGCATATGCATCTATACCCTCCCTCCCTGGTTTCCAAAGGAGAAGATGAGTGTTTCAATCTGGTTTATTTTAGACATGCGATAGCCGGCGAAAATCTCTAAGGTGCGTCGTGGTCGAGAAGAGGAGACGAAGGATGCTGGAAAGAGAGCTAAGCATTGTTTGGCTATCATGTCGGTTGGACTTACACCGGAGGATGTAGGTTTTCTGCTCAATGAAGAAGGAATGATGACAATGGCTCCAAGTGTGTCTTGTGGTTTAGGGAAGAAGCGTGGTCGTCGTTATGGAAGCAGCACCAGTCCTAAACAGGTGGTAAGTGTGCTGATTTATGAGTCTACGATGTTGGATCTTGTGGTGTCGGAGCGGTATGTGTGTCGGACCTTGGGGCGGATCTTAAATGGTTAGGTTACAACCCTAGCATTTCCCTAATCCACGACTTTTGCTTGTGTTTTTCAATAGAGATGTACACCATTTGTGTTTTTGCATAGGGTAGTGGGTAGTGCAAGGGTATTTTATTTGCTTACTTGCTTTCTAGTTTTTGTGTCCTCATTTTTGGACTCCGTCTTTGTAGTTTTGGTGTCCGTCGCTTTGGACCTAGTTTTTTACAGTTCTTTTATGATTGTAGCAATGCATATTTGAGCATCAATTGTAAGGGTTGTTTCTGAACACCTTATGCCTGACCTTGTATGGTTGTATGAGTTTTATCGATTAAATCTATTCAATATATCAATTCAGTCTTAAAAAAANAAAAAAAAAGTGCAGCTTTTCCTCAATTCTACTAAATAGTTTGGATTGCTGAGTAAACAGAAGCTCACTATTTGCCATTTGTTCATGTCCAAAACGTTTGAAGCAATGGCATGACCAATTAATGGTCTGTTTGGCAGACAGGCACGGGTAAAAGAGTGTACTTATATCTTCACCATCGATGGTGAAATTTCATCTTTTAGAATCCAATTGCTTGTAGATTTCTTGTCCTTCCACAGTATATGATAATTTTAGGATGGTGAAGTTTCATTGACTGGGATAGTACCAATAATTGGCATCTCACGCATGCCCATGCCAGCATCAACTGTTCATCTTCCCAAAAAGAAGAAATCTGTTCATGTGGATCCAACCAAACATATATGATTGAATGTAAAACAAAAATGCTACATAAAACGAACAAATTTTTCACTACAGACCTGTTCAAACAAAGTTACAGATGTTTCATCAATTGTTGTTAAGTACGTCCGATCACAGATACTGTATCTGTAGTTCAACCTATCTAATACGTAAAATGCTCTCAGTACACTAGAACTATAACCTCAGACTCAATGGTGAAAGTTGGTTGATGAGGCAGACTGCCAATTATCATCACAAACCACACGATTTGGCTAACACATTGATGTTCAAAATTCAACAATACATCGATGCCAAATGCATAAACAACAGATTCGTGTTTGTGATCGGTGATTAACATTAACTTACCATTATTCGACGAACTTCTACGTTCATAAATACTGTATATGGTTTCCCAAAATATGATTTACCTCAGTGAGTTCGGAGACTAATAATGTGGTAGCGATGCTAGCTCTCACACGAACCACAAAACTACCCATACTCATCTATGATTACTGTTGAGCCCGAGGGCATACAAGTACGTACTACTCATCTACCTATGTGAATGAATTTGTTGATTGGATGTGTTATTCTAGAAAATCTGTACTGGGAAGCAGGCTAGGGGAAAAGCTGCAGTAGCAGATTTGACCATATTGGGAGAAGAGAGGAAGGAGCTAGGGCTAAAGCTAGCCTCAGGGGCATCACAGATGTATCCAATCAGGTCTCCTCAGAGAAAACCAGACCAGGCCCTCTGGAGAGAGACGACGACTGACTTGATTTGTAATCCTTTGTTTTTATGTGCCCTCTTTTTGTTTTTGCTGTCATTTTCTTTCTGGATTTTCACGTGGATCTTTTACCTCCGTAAAATTAACGATAATAAATTATTAATAACACATCGATCAGTAGCTCTCTTTCATATATATATATATATATATATATATTTATTTTTTTTTTTTTTTGCTAATGGTGAAATAGCTATATATTTTGCCATATTAGGCAGGCACTTGTCTGCTTGCCCCCTTGCTCGCTGCTTCTGCTATTTCCATAGAAATTATTGTTGTTCCGGCAATGACATAAGAACAGTAGAATCGAGGTGAGTGGTGGAAACTTAATTAGAATATCACGGCGACAAAAATAAGAATAATATGTTGCTAACAGTTCTCAAAAAACTTCCTCCGCAACTTTTCTCAGTCTTTAGACTATCCGCTTCATCATATGAACTCATATGAACACGATAAGCTGTGTCCTAGGATCTTAGTATGAATGTCACCCAAAACCCAACTTTAGTTCTTTGGGTGATTAATAGCTTGTAAGTTGTGTTTGGTTGGTAGTTACCCAAATATCTTATTTGGCCATAGAAACAAGCATTGGAGATAGAGTTAAGGAACAAATCCTGAGAAAGTTGATTTGATATTATTGGGTTTAATAGAAACATAGAATCAGAAAATATTGCTTTGTCCAAAGTTCTAATCTTGGAAGGTTCATGATGAACATGGACTTACAATATGAGATAACACTTACAACTCCAAGCATCCTGCTACTCTTCTGTCTCTCAATGATAACGTACTGAGATTGTTGCATAAGTTTATAGACCCAAAATCGAATTGAAATTTGCTTAATGTTCCAATTTTATAGTTCAATAAATTATTTTGACACAGCTGGGTTGAGTTTGTGAAACTCAAAGCTCAAATCTTGAATCCAAAATCTGATGGGTGTTCAGTTCCATCTTCTATTATCATTTGTACCAATTATCTAGAAACCCAATTCTTAATCAGTCTGTATGTCAATTTCAATTGGGAATGAAATGGAAAGAGGAATGTAAGCAGGGATTAAGTAACAGAGTGCTCATGGAATAAACAAAAGCAAACTGTGTCGCAAGACCTGTTTTGGAAATCGATTTGGCCCAGGTTTAACGAAATGCTCAGCCACAACAATAAATCTGTGCATCAGATACCACTGGGCTTTAGAAATTACACAAGAACACAATCCAAAAGAAAAAGAAGCAAGGATTTTGAAGCAAGAGATCAGATGGTAGTGCATGTAATTTGGTTGATTTGTCATCAAAGTTGAATTCAGTGATGGAACAATGGGATATTCATCATCATATCTCCTACACATCCTTGCGATTTTGTATTCAAATACCAGAAACTTGAAAGAAGAAAAGAAAAACTTGAAGAAGAGGAATCAGAAAAAGAGTCAATCACCACCAAGCAACAATTTTTATGATGCGGGTAAGACTGGGGCGACAAAACTTCTCATCACTTTCCTAGTTGTAATCATATGAATCTATGAAGCAATGAACAAAACAGCAGCAGACTCCAAAATACAAAAAGAAGATGAGAGAAGAAGAATGAGAACCCCGGTATTTATAAGGGTGAGAGACTAGGGTTTACAATGTTGTTTTGGGCCTTTTATAATCTATCATTTATTGCGGCCCAATACTTATGGCTCAATCCGAATTATTTTTGTTTTTTTCACATTGCAATCAGTAAATTTGCTCACATATATTTGAGTAGAATGAATTTATAGTGTCATGATGTTTGAGCAGATTTCATTTGAGCCTGTAATGAATCAGATGGAGTTGGTGACTTGGTGGCAGCATGAAATCCAGAAATCTATCACACCAACATCTCATTGACATTTTTTACCCCAAAAAACCTTGCAATAGCAAAATACAAATGTACATATATCTAAGTGATCATATCAGCTCAAATGTTGGAAAATCAAATAATGCTAAACTAGGATTCCAGAAACAGTTATCTCTCATTTGCCATCTGCACAAACTACTGCCATTCAACATTCAGAACGCCAAATATCTACCCACTCAATGTCCATAGTTACACTAGACTGTCAAATATTCTCCTTAATTACTCTTCAGCGATTCTGACTTTCAGGTAACATCAATGTGTCAAATGATGGAGCGTCCTTGTGGTTTTTAAACTCCTCAATGAGCTTCGGCCAAAGATGGCAAAATTCTTCAATTGGTTGACTGACGGACCCAAAACTATAAGGTTGTCCCCTGCAATCCCGATACTGTGCTAGATCTTTTCTGGAGATTGACTGTTGAGAAACTAAGATGAAACCATCAATCAGTTAAAAGAAGATATAGATCAAGAGAGTCTTGTTGAAATTAATAACAAAAACTTTGATAACGTCAGAAACTTAATTTCTATTTTCCATAAGAGACTGGACATGGTTTTATTTAGTCTGTCACTTTGTTTATGATTGAGAACTGCAGTTTCTGATTGTACTTTTTGCAGACATTATAGCAGAAGGTTTATCATCTAACAAGCTCTATAAACAACTGTATCCATCATTATCTGTTGAGCCACTGGCAGTATTCGAACATTCTACATTCTAAAACTTACTGATGATTCTTGGCATATAGAACAAAATGTTATTATTTGCAGAGTTCTAGTTTACAGTTTGTGGTTCTCTTTTTCATAACAAGAAGACATGTGTCTTACCTCCAATACACAACAGTGTTAATGCAGTCCTGAATGTTCAGTGTTCGTCTTATCTGCAAATATGACTTCAGATGCATTAGTCACTATGTTATGTACAGCAAGATTCAATTTTGAAGCCTAAAAAAGTGTATAAATAGAATGTTAATGCTCTACATATACTAAATAATTCATTAGGTCCCTAGACCTTTCAAATTCAGTCATCACATACACACACAGAAGCTTCGGCAATTCACTTTTAGCCACTCATTCAAAACCATAGTTAAGTACATAAACAACAAGGCTACAATGTCAGACCCAAGCAATGCCAAAACATTGATTGCTTAATATAGAACTCCCAAACTTCTCCTAGTGAATGATCGTTAGGCACATTGATATCACACATAAATTGCTTTTAGAGAGTAGTTTTGAAAGCAAGAAGAACAATGCACTTATAACTACATATCACACTATATCAATCACCGCAAACTGCGAGGAGTTCACATCTGTATGACCTATGTCTCTTTCATTCCATCACAAGGGTAACTTGTTAGTCCTTTGCAAACTCAATTCAGCTAAACTTAGACACTTTGGAAGCTACACAAACTACTCAACTCTTATTGTAACAATTGACATTCTACTGTGAAGTTTACTACTTTTAGCAACATTCGGCAATATAGAAAACCACAGTAGTTAGATTTTTAGCACTAATCTACTCCTAGAGTGAAAACTAAACACAAAAAGGCACAACATACCATGTTGATTAGGATGTGGAACTCCAACAGTTAACATGCGGTCTATATTGTCAAGACGGCGTTGAACATTCTTCAAAACCGAGTTAAGAGACAAAACCCTCTTCCTAACCGCCGTGATCTTCGCCGCGTGTTGCATTATAAACGGCATCGGAGCATCTTCCAACAACTTATCCAGCTCTGCCCACCAAACACCATCTCAGTAAATAACAATCAAAATTACCCCAAAACAAAATAATAAGTTACTTAGTTACCGCGGGTGAGGCGATCGAGGGCTTGAGAGAGCTGGTCTTGGCTGGTGAAGGTCTGCTGGGCTTTGGAATCGAAGTCTTTAATGATGGCGGCGAGGGTCGAAGACAGTCCCTTTGCCAAAGCCTCCGATGATTCCGCTGTTGTTGTCTTCTTGTTCTCGATTTTGGTCTGGTCGGCATTTGGGTACGATGCCTCGCCGTGGTTGTCTCCGTTTTCCATCTGATCGGACTCGTTTGGATTTCAGTCTAACGAACTCTGGAAGTGTTGGTTTTGTTTCAGACTTTCAGTTCAGTTTTGTCAGCTTCTTCGTGTACCAAACGTTGGGAGTAGATATTGATGTTTAAGCATAGGATTTAGTTGGGCTTCATATGATTATTTTTCAGATTATCTCCCTCAAAATATGTTTTTCCTACTAATTAAAATATGGATAATTTCAGAGCGGTAGTTCATCCGGTCACCATTTTGTAAACCATAAAATATGGATCCTTTTTTGCATCTAATCTTAGTGCATGAGTAATGCGATGGTAACAATCGGATTCGTTAATAATCTATGTATCGTTCCAATATTCTGAGGAGCATAACATTATCGAGATTTGAGACTAATATATTAAGCAATCGAATCTCCACCGACTTTACGAGCCTTGATTTTTTTTATTGTATAGAGTTGAGGGTTTTATTTATTGCGACCGAAGAAAACCTCAATCAGTCTACCTTAATTTTTTTTATTGTGAGTTAAGGGTCTGTCTATTGCGACCGAGGTTTTTCAATTGAGCCAACGGTGGAAAATGATAGGCGAAATAACATCATCGGAACTTCTTTATTCTCCGTTGTTAGTTTCGACTGAACGGTAATAACTGACTACAAAATTGATCAAAGAACTATGTGGTGCATTGGTTAAACGTACGTATTTACTGAGGTTTATCCGTTTATGAGTAATTGGGCCTAGGAATTCAGTAAACTGCCCACTTATTTCTCTTCAGCTAAAAGCCCAATATAGCCAGGCCCACGCCTATATATATAAACGCGGCAGACACATTAGGGTTCAGGGTCTTCAGACTCGTCACGCACATCAAAACCCTTGGGAGAGCTCCGCCGTCGTTTTGAAGTAGCTGCACCTTTTCCCCACCCAAGATGAGGGCCAAGGTATCTTCTTCACACCCCTTCGTCACCTTCTTGTTCGGATTCGTTCAAATCCAAATGTTCCCTTAAATCTGATAATGAAATTTTCATAGTAATTGATACTGATTGGTTTTTGTGGCTTGAAACTGTTGCAGTGGAAGAAGAAGAGGATGAGGAGGTTGAAGAGGAAGCGCCGAAAGATGAGGCAGAGATCGAAGTAGGCACCTTTGGGGTCTCTCAATCTGCACCAAAGCTTCTGCTGGAGTTTTTGTAGACGTGGAGCCTCTAGGATGTTTATGAGTGATTAGTTCCTTTCTCTTCGTAGATTGGGATTATGACTATCTTTATGTTATGTTGTTAATTTCCAGTGTCTTTGAATTATGTGTTTTGAACTTAATGGCTCTATTAGTTTTTGTCGAACTAGTTCATGGATCTTATGATACTGAAGCTTTTGTTTAATCATATATTATGGATTGCTTGTTCTTCTTATAGCTCTTGTTTTGTGATTTGTTATTTGCAACTATTCTCACTGATTGGTGTTGGTGTTGGTAGGATTATGAACTGTTGAAGTTTAGATCTTTTAATAGCTCACCAGCCTAAACTTAAAGAACATGTTCTGTTGTCTTCTCTTTCAGTTTTTATGCTGCTAGTTGGAAACTGTGGGAAGCTTATTATGCTAGGTTGGTATCCCAGTCCTGGGCTGTTGTCATGACATTCTTTTCCCATCTAGTTTGATTGCATGCCAATTGTTTCCCATCTAGTTTGATTGCACGCGAATTGTTATATCAAACATATGGGTAGGGATTGAGATTTGGCTAATGTACATAGTGTTGTGTGTTTTTTTACACCCATCACCCAAATCCTGCTAAAGCTTGACCGGCATGTACCTGATATTACACACCAGACACTAGTTTTTCACTTATCTACCCTTGTACCGGGTAACTGGACAGTAGTGGTCTGTCATTGTTTAACATCTCAGGTTATGCTTGATCATAAAAAATTAGAATGTGTTGTTACAATATGTGTTCCAAACCCCAAGGTTATGGCTGCTGTTCTACTATCCAGTAATGGAAGAATGGGATTTAATTTGGTTTTTCCATCTGGTGGAATGGGATTTGATTTGGCTTCAGCTAATATCTGCTTGAAGATTTAATCATATCAGATTCTTTCAATGTCAAAAGTTTTGAATAAGGTGCCCTTTGACCTTATATAATATCTGCTTGTGGATTTAATATCAGATTCTTTCAATGTCAAAAGTTATGAATAAGGTGCCCTTTCTTAGAGACCTTATATCGTTTACAATGTAAATCTACTCAGTTCTTGGCTTAATTTTATATCGTTTACAATGTAAATCCCTTCAGTTCTTGGCTTAATCTTTGTTCCTACTGAGGAAATGCGCATCTCACAGCCACTGGTCATCTAGCACATCTGTAATTATGATTCATTATTTGTTGCTACCATTAGACAAGGGTCAGTTTAAATTTTCTTCAACTGGTATGAAAGGTGAACATAAAGAGGTGTTGGGTTTGATTAACAGAACAAAATTGGAAGGATACAAGCTGTGTGTATAATTAACAGTCATTGGCTTGAAGCTGTAAGCAAATGTTCTGGTGCCACAGTTCCACTTCCACGCTCAGTTCTGTAGTCTGATTATATCAATATTCATGATATAATGCCTATTCTTCTCGTGTCTCCTTCATCTGATGTATATATCAAATGTTGAACAGCGCCCTGGATCTGATTTCAAAGCCTTATCTGGTTTGGTCTTCACAATATCCCCCTATCTTTACAGTGGTATTTCCTCAAGGTCATACTGCATAACTAGTCTTTCCACTGTATTTGGACTCATAACCCGTCTGCCCTGCAACTCTCTCAAAACTTCGGTTGCCAGCTCCATTTCCTTTTCATGCGCAAGCCCTTCCACGAGAATGGTATATGTCATTTCATTAGGCATTCGCCCTTTCTCAATCATCATCTCAAAAACCTGCAAGGCGAGATCTGTTCTTCGACATTTGCAAATTCCGAGTAAAAGGGCATTGAAATTCTCAGTATCAGGCCTTTGGTTGTTTTCCTCCATGACCTTGAAAATCTCCACTGCTTCATTTAACATACCCTCCAAACATAACCCTCTGATCAAAGATGAATAGGTATAAGAATCTGGAGTGAAACGATACTTGGTCATTTCATATAAAATCTGCAATGCTGGATATGTATTTCCTTTCCTGCACAAGCTTGTGATTACGTTTCTGTAAAACTCAGTTGTGGAGCACTTCTGTTTATTCCCGAGGCTTTGGATGATAGAGTATGCTTGTTGCACCTTCCCTTGCTCACATAGCACAGCAATAGCATTGAATGTTCCCTCATTACGATTACATCGCTGGAATATCATTTGATCTAGACACTTAACCACATGATCCACTTTCCCCTCTTTGCAGAGACGAGCGATTATCGGATTGTAGCTTGCAGCAGTAGGCTTGAACCGACTCTTTGCCATTTCATCCAAAACTTCAAGCGCATGTTCTGTTCTACCATGAAGAGAAAGAGAACCGATTAAGATGTTATACGTAGCTACGGAGGGTATCCGATCCTCACCATCCATCTCAGCTAAAAGCACATTCGCCTCTTCCCACCTACCTTCATAACACAAGCTCCTCAGTACAATGTTATAGCTCACAACATTTGGTCTGAGTCCCATCGAAGGCAAACTCCTAAAGAACTTCATTGCCTCATCACTCCTGCCTTCCTTACACAAACCAGTCAACAAGACATTGTAACTAACCAAATTAGGCTTTCCACCTTTAGCAATGATTTCCTCCAGGAGCTTCATTGCTTCGTTGACCCCTCTTTCCTTGTAAGCCGCTTCAATCAAGAAAGAGTAAGTATAAACATTCGGGACAAGCCCCTTGTGTATCAGCTTATCCAAAAGCTGCAAGCTTTTATTCAAGTTACCTCTCACACAAAGCCCTCTAACAAGCGAATTGTAAGTAATAGTATTCGTTGGATATCCATACTCCTCCATCTTCTCAACCAACTGCATTGCATACCCAATATTCCCTCTTTTACACAAATAGTTCACCAAGAAGGTATATGAAGCTGCATCAGGTATAATGCCTGAAGCAACCATCATTTCCATCACTCTCATCGCCTTCCTCATCTTACTCGCCTTGCACAGATCATACAAGAGCTGAGTTGCTTGGCCCACATCAGGCTTTTGGCCCTTCCCTGTCATAGACTCTAAATGCTGAAAGGCATCTATTAGCCTAACTTCTCTACTTCTTCTATCATTCTTAGGATTTCTCCAATTGGGCAAAGTGAAAACAGTGTCCTTTGGAGAAATGGTAATCTGGGTTGATGCCAAAACTCTAGAAAAGCCTTTGTTGAGTAAAAAAGTCTGGACCCTGATGTGGGAAAAGAACCCACAACCCTTTCTAGCAGTTTCTGGTGATGAGTGTGTTATAGGAGACACTGAGTTTATAAGAATCGCCATGGAAACTTAATCCAAGAAACTACTAGAAACTAAAACACCTTACTACAAGTACTAATCACTAACAAGAATTCCTCATCATATATTCACATGAACAGAAAACAAATGGATAACAATAAAGAGGGAACAAAAGAGTGGAAATTTGAACATGAAGTAATGAAGAGAAACTAAGAGGAAGGGATCAACATACACTGGATAGCAGTTGTTGGGTTGTGTTTGTTCAAAGAGTGATTGGTTGGTTCATCTTCCACAGCTTAAGAACCAGTTTGCTGGTTTTGGTTTTCTAGTTTGGTAATGGAAGAAATATTATAGATTTTCATGTGTAACTGACTTTGGCTTCTCTCCGTTTTCCAGTGGCAGCAGTACAGTCCCCGTCCACTACCATGTTTTGTTATCCATATCCACGCGCCCTCCGGCAGCTTGTGGAACACAATCTCTTCTTCTCAACCCGGTTTTAGCCCAAGATCCGATCTTTATCGGGTTATACTTATACATCAGTTCACAAAAAAAAGGCTGAAGCATTGGGCCGACCTGAACACTAGGTCTACTCAATTCATTACTTTTTGAACACTGGGTCTTAGTCTACTCAACACTATTACACTAGAGTAGTTCTTTTTTTCTTTTTCTTTTTTTCAAAGTAAGGGCGGGTGTGCGGTTGCTCTCAATCAGTCCTTCATCAATAAAACTGTGGTATACTTATACATTGATGCTCACTTTAGGCGTTCATATGTTAGCCATCATGCAATGCCTGTTTGGGAAGTTGGGAACAATACTTCAAGTTCTCAATGGGAATTTGATTCGCCAGAATGACAACAAATTTTGAACGGAATGGGCTTGTGAGATGAGAAACTGATTTGGGTAGCTCTGGAAGCATGGATTCTTGTGGCTTCAATGGTTTCGGCTTCTTATACCCTTTGGAGGGAGAAACTTGATGTTTTGAAGGTTGGTTTTCAATTTCAGGTGTTAAGGATCAATCTTTCATTTGTTATTTTTGTTATTTAGGATAATCAAGGAGAGAAAGCAATGTGACACAAGTGTGGAAGGAAACTAGGGAGCCCAAACTGACACGCCCTTTTGATCAGTTATGTCGATATGCTACTTTCTTATGTTTTTCATATGCATGATATAATATGCCAAAGCCAACCAATTCTAGAAACAAACAAACCTTTAGTCTGAGATCTATTGGTGATATGATGCAGCAATTCTGAAATTATATACTGCATTACTGCAGATGAAATTTAGATGATTTTGTATTGCTTGATACTAGCTAACTTCAAAGCAGTTTCTTTTTTGTTTTTTCAGAAGAATGAATCTTTACAGATGTTGCTATGATGAATGCATGCTTTGTGGTTGGTCAGGCAATATCCCCAGTGAAAGAAGTCAAATTCCTAAACATTGTCCTATGAAGTTATTGGAAGAATTTGTACAGCTTGTCGGCATCGATCCACTTCTGGTATGTATAGATCAATTTCATAATCAGCCATAAAATTCATCGAGTCTACTTCTTTTGAACAGCATATATATTAGTTTATATGAGTTTCTTTCTACCGAGTTTTCAAAACTAAGTTTACAGATGAATTTGATTGCAAATGCAAATCCGGAGATTGTGGGATATATATTGTCCTTTCCTAATCAGCTGCCGTCTAGTTTCATTGGTGTGTACTGCATGTCTGTTAGTTTATGACTTTTTTTCAGTCTAAGTTTTTTGTTTTTGTTTTTGTTGTGTTTTAAATCGCTATGCATGTCAATCAAGACACCCAACTCTACCAAATATCATTATACTACCCCCTTTAAGAAAAGACACTTGAAAAGAGACAAAAAAGGGGGGAGAAATATATACCAGGCATACTGCATATTAAACTTCAAGTTGATTGGAATTCAAGAAAATGGATAAACCAGGTTTGCCATACTTCTGTGTGGTTGTTACATTATGAAACAGTAGGGCCTAATGAGGCCTTACTTTAAACAGGATTAGTGGAGAGACTAAACAAATCTAGGCAGAGAGATCTAAAGCTAGATATTTCCTTCTTTTAGATATTTCAATTTCTCTGCACGTATTGTGCATTTATTTCTGTCCTAAGCATTCTGATCAGAACATCTATGCAAACCATGAAAACTCTTTTTGTGTGCTTGTTCTTGTTTTCCTTCCTAAGAACCTCAAATGCACTAGACTCCATTACTCCAAACCAATTTGTTAAAGATGGTCAAACACTGATTTCAGCAGGTGGAAGCTATGAACTGGGATTCTTTAGTCCCGGTAAAGTGAAAGGAAGATACTTGGGAATATGGTACACTTTTTCTACTGAGACAGTTGTATGGGTGGCCAACAGAGAAATACCACTTGATGATTCTTCAGGAGTTTTGAAGGTAACTGATCAGGGAGTTTTAGTCCTTCTCAATAGCTCAAATGGCACTGTATGGTCATCCAATTCATCAAGAACCGCAGGGAATAATCCAGTCTCGCAACTCTTGGATTCAGGAAATCTTGTTGTGAAAGATGGAAATGAAACCAACCCTGATAACTTCTTGTGGCAGAGTTTTGATTATCCTTGTGATACACGCCTGCCAGATATGAAGCTTGGTTGGAATTTGGTTACTGGCTTAGATAGGTATATTTCGTCCTGGAGGAGCACAGAAGATCCTGCTCAAGGAGAGTTTTCACTACGAATGGACACTCATGGTTTCCCCCAGATTTTTATCATGAAGGGAGCTAAGACACTGACTAGGGCAGGGACATGGAACGGTGTTGAATTAACTGGATATCAAGGAAGGCCAAATCCAGTAGCGGTTTTTGAATTTGTGATGACTAAGGATGAGGTCTATTATGAGTACACACTCGTCAACAAGTCAACATTTGCGAGATATGTATTGAACCCTTATGGCATTGCACAGTGGTTTACCTGGACAGATCACTCAACTAGTTGGGAACCGTTCTTGTCAACTCAAGCAGATCAGTGTGAAAATTATGCCTTTTGTGGCGCTAATGCTAGATGTAATGTCAGTAACACTCCTGTATGTTCATGCTTGAAAGGGTATGTGCCAAAATCTCCAAATGATTGGAACACAACGAATTGGTCCGAGGGATGTGTTCGTGAGACTCCATTAGCTTGCAGCTCTACAGATGGCTTTGTAAAGTACAGCAACTTTAAACTGCCAGACACATCTTCTTCGTGGTATGACAAGAGAATGAGCCTCAAGGAGTGCCAGGGAATATGTTCGGGAAACTGTTCATGTTCTGCATATGCTAATTTAGATGTCAGGGAAGGCGGAAGTGGCTGCTTGCTTTGGTTTGGGAACCTCAATGACATTAGAGAGTTCACCTCTGATTCTCAAGACCTGTATATACGGCTGGCTGCTTCTGACCTAGGTAGGCTTTTGGACTGTTATCTGATCTCTCTATCAGCTTCTTACACTTATATCTGATCTCTCTTTTATCTGGCTGCTTCAGGCCAGCAAGATAGAAAATGGCCTACTCTAGTGTTTTGTTTTCTTCAGAAAATTACTGACTAAACTTTTAGTGTTTTAGTGTTTTTCTAGTGTTCTGTTTAGAAACTTGGCTGAAATGTGAATTTTGATAGGAATCTCAGTCTAACTTTGGCTAATTCCCAAAATTGTGAAACCTCTCAAGTCTTTATGTTTTACTTTGAGGGAGTTATGTAACTTGAACTTGAACTGAGAAAAAGTGCTGTCAAAATTGGAATATTTACATTATGAAAAATCTGTAGCAAGTGCAGGTGAAATAGGTGTTGTAGTCACAGTTAACCGAAATGTGAGATACTCCTCTCAGAATGACATGAACATTTTGTTTTGATATTTCAGATCCTATTGTGAAAAAGAGCAAGTTCAGCAAGAAAAAGCTAGCAGGAATTTTGATAGGCTTATCTGGTTTTCTTGTTGGAATGCTAATAGTTGGGTTCATTTTGTATAAACGGAAGAGAAAACTCAGAAATCAAGGTAAATTCCTTACATTGGCTCTAATTGTTTAAAAACAAACAATTCAAAATCCCAAATCCAAGTACTCTGACTTTGAAAAATGCATTTACATAAGGTGGTTAGTATTTAAATTCATTAGTCCAAGTCTACATCTATTAGTTTGTGCTGAAGTGATTTAGTCTTTCAGGAGCTAGAAGAAAGCTCGATTGCAGAAAGGAGGATTACAATGGAGAAGGCAGGGAAGACTTGGAGTTACCACTATTTGACTTGACCACTATTGCTAATGCCACTAACAATTTTTCAAGCAGCAACAAGCTGGGTGAGGGTGGTTTTGGACCTGTGTACAAGGTAAGGTAACATAAGTTAGGGCAACCAAAACGAGCTATTTTGTGATATCAACATTTATGGACTTTTCTGAATGGTTATCCATATAGGGAACTTTGGATGGAGGAGAGGAAATTGCTGTAAAGAGGCTCTCAAAGAACTCTGGACAGGGATTGAGAGAGTTTAAAAATGAAGTTCTACTGATAGCCAAACTTCAGCATCGCAATCTTGTAAAGCTTCTTGGTTGTTGCATTCAAGAAGATGAAGAAATTCTAGTATATGAATACATGCCTAACAGAAGCTTGGACTTCTATATATTTGGTAGGAATCTCTCTAAAACTCAGACATGCCTTTTCAGTTGTGCCATCTTTCACTCCTAACGATTCAATGTGGAATAAACATGCTTAATAACTTGTTCAGACGAAGAAAGACGGAAGTTGCTTGACTGGCCGACGTGCTTCCATATTATTGAGGGAATTGCTCGAGGGCTTCTTTATCTCCATCAAGACTCTAGATTGAGAATCATTCATAGAGATTTCAAGTCTAGCAATATCTTGCTGGACAATGATATGAACCCAAAGATATCAGACTTCGGCCTGGCTAAAACATTTGGGGGTGACCAAAGTGAAGACAGTACAAAAAGAGTGGTTGGAACATAGTAAGTTTGCTAGACATGGTAAACTTATACAATTCTGTTTCTGAAATTCTTTCTAACTGCGATTTTGTTTCATAGTGGTTATATGGCTCCTGAGTATGCAGTAGATGGGACTTTCTCAATGAAATCTGATGTATTTAGCTTTGGAGTTGTACTGCTAGAGATACTGAGCAGGAAAAAGAACAGGGGGTTTTGTCATCCAGATCATCATCTTAACCTTCTTGGACATGTGAGTATATTATTTTACTTCCATTATGCAATCCTATAAGCACCCTTACCATAGAAAAATGTCCATTTTCTTATTTGATAGGAGCATAGAAACATGCAATCCATCCTCACTGACATATGCTTCAATTTGTTTCAAGGCATGGACATTATGGACTCAAAATAATCCTCTGGAACTGGTTGATGTGACGTTACGTGATTCTTGCAACAGAACCGTAGTGTTAATAAGGTGTCTTCATGTGGGCTTGCTATGTGTGCAACATGTACCTGAAGATAGACCAAGCATGTCATCTGTGGTTCTAATGTTGGGCAGTGAAGTTCAGTTGCCTTCACCAAAGCAGCCTGGTTTTTACACTGAACGAACTGTGCCGGTCACCGAATCAACATCAACAACCAGCGACTTGTATTCAACAAATAATTGCAGCACAATGTTTCTAGAGGCTCGCTAGATGATTAGAGTTCATCCGCTTGTTACCAAATCAATATGAAATTAATCATTCAATCGAAGCAGAATGGCACACTGATATAGTTTCATGTTGTGGAACAAAATGTGTTTGTTAGCTTGACTTAGAAGGAGTTATATGGGTAAATTTTCAACCAAATTCATTATTGTTTGGGTACCGAATAAGATCAAATCAATGGACGAATTGAAATCATGAATCATTAGTGTTTAGTGTTCATAATTAGTAAATCACAAAAACTGTTCTCCCACAAAAATGTATCAAAAAAAAAAAAAGATACTCTGAACAAAGATTTAACGAGACCACCACTGTTTGTGTTATTTCAACTAAACGGTTAGTATATTGCGGTTGTACAGTTGACTCTGTTCGGATCCCTTTAAGCCTAGTTTGGTTCGAGGAATGTAAAAGAAAGAAAATGAAATCTTTGAATTTTCCTTTGACAAGAGAAATGAAAATGAATCCTTGGGGTGGAGGAAGAGAACCATTTTCCACCCAATTTTCATTTTATGTGAGAACCATTTTCCTTTTCCACTTTTTTCCACTCTTTTCCTTTTGGTTTCCAAACAATAGAAAGTAATGACTTTTCTTTCCCAATGGCTTGATCCATGAACCAAACATGACCTGATCAAAGGAGTGGTTTTCTTTTGCTACCGCTTTTGACGTGGTCGTAGTTTCAAAGATGTGTCCTTTGTGTGATTACATAATCGAGTACACATTTTGCTGTTGGCTACTCAAGCTCGATTGATGTCACTGTTTGCTATTCAAGTCGTGGTTAATCTGTGCATCCTTGTGTCGGTGAAAGTGCATTGAGACAAGAAGCTGAGTACCTTTTTTTTTTGCAATGCTAATTCTCTTCATTTACTTATATGTACATAATGCTCATCTGGTATCATGTAACACATATTTAGTTAGAATCGAGTTTTTGTTTTCTGTATTTTACTTTTTGGGTAGATGATTAACCACAATAGTGAATTCGATGTACTTATATCAATTGTAATTATCTCATTTTGTTTTTATATGCAACTATTTCAATCTAAAAAAAATATATTCAAAAAATATAATGTATCAAAAAATAAATAAAAATAAACTTTCTCCCACAAATTTAGGGAAGCATAATCCACATGCTACATATATTAATCCACATGCTACATTGCTACTTGGTTTGACCAGAAGACGACTCTGCTGCGACCCACCTTAACACTTCAAGTGCTCTCTCCCTCTTCACTTCCCGCTCTCTCTCTCTCTCTTCCGATTCTCTCTCCCATTTTCCGACCGCCGCTCTCCGCCGATACCGAGGTACGCTTCTCCGGCCTTCCTTTCGTTTCAGTCCTAGTGTCATTTTCCGCCGGAAACCTGAGTTCTTTACGGTCTTTACATTTGGGGGTTTTGTCGAATCTTTAGGTTTTCAATTCTTCAATTTCGAGTCTTTTAGGGTTTCTGTTAGGCGAGAATCGTTTGATCATTTTTACTTTTAGTCGCCTCTGTTTGCTCTGTAATTTTGTTTCTCACAAAGTCAAAGATTAAGTCTTGAGGTGTGAATTCGAATTTCGAAATCAATCTAGGAATTCTGTGTTAGTTATATGATTTTCCCTTTTTGGTAATCCCCTGTTTACTTATGTAAAATTCAAGTTAATGTTCATTTTCCTTTTCTGTAGGTAAAATTGAATATTCTTTTTGGTGATTTAGTTGGGTTTTGATTTGGTTGTTCCTTTATTGCGGTGGGTTTCTTTTGTGCCAAGTAATCATGGTTGAAGATTAGGTTTTTATTTTTTTTTCTTTTAATTTTTTTTTGTTAATTTTGTGTGTGTGTGTGTGTGTGTGTGGTGAATATATATGGCTTAGTGAAGAAAGTTTCCTTATTTGGAAGAAAATTTCTGAGATAGGTTGAAAGTTGAATCATGTTGTAGTGCATAGAATTTGGGGAAATTAAGTTGGCTTGCTATAGTGTGAAATGTGATACCAATTTGTTCATTTCAGATAAGTGGAGACTTCTGAGGAGTTTAATCATGGCTGGTGGGGATTCGGATTCTGACAGTAGCTATGTCCTTATGAGTGATGTCACTTCTGTGGGTAGTGATTCTGAGAACTATGTCATTGTGGGTAAAGACAACTGTCTGTGTGCTGATTCTGATGAAGATTTCTTTGGTGGAAGCCAAAATGAGTTGAAGAAGGTTGTCCCAAGTGCTGATTATGATGAAGATTTATTTGGTGGAAGCCAAAATGATTTGGAGAACGTTGTCGATGATGAATTTTGTGATTGCCAACAACAGTTGAAGAAGAATGGAGGTGCTGACAGTAATGTGAGTACTGATTCTGAGAACTTCTGTTGTTGAATCATTTATGCATCAATGTTTCTTTTTCTTTTGTATAATCCAGTTTGACACTGTATGATTTTGTCAGAATTAATAACTTAGTACTCTTGTTTGCATGATTTGTGGGAAAAATATTGTATTATAATGTAGCTAGATACCTGGTGCAGTAGAACTAGTCACTGTTCAGTGTGTCTGAGAATTATGAAGA
The DNA here is from genome assembly GCF_000184155.1 of Fragaria vesca subsp. vesca. NCBI lineage: Eukaryota > Viridiplantae > Streptophyta > Magnoliopsida > Rosales > Rosaceae > Fragaria > Fragaria vesca. The sequence continues at coordinate 11,536,310 of NC_020493.1, read as the reverse complement.
CCTAGCAGAAACCCCTTCAAGTGATTGAACAACACAGCATCCATGAAAATAACTTGTCTTGCATTCTGTTCTTGCAAATGTGATAAACGGATATTAGCTTCAGGAAGATTTGTCTTTTTTGATACTTTTTTGAATACCCTATTGTAGGGGAATGAACAACTTGGAATTCAAAGAATCTGCTGTGTGATGCCGGTGATTTTTAAATTCTTCAACCTAAGACACCTCACGGAAATGAAGCTAGTCTCGAAAGAGTGGAACATGATGGCCAAATCAGAATCGGCATCAAGGTTTGTCTCAAGCATCTTCGTTGCGAACCTTGAAGACCCGGGTCATGTTGCAGCAATTAGATTCAATGCTGAGGGCAACTTCTTTGTAGAAAAGTTCCAAGTCAATGATTTGAAATCCTTCAATTTTCCAGTTATCATTTTAGGATCTTGTCGGAGTAGAGTATGCTTAGGTGACAAGCACCACAAAATCCTCCTTGTCATTGATGTTTCTACAAAACAGTGCTGGAAGATTGAAGAAGAAGAAACTGAAGATATAGGAGAATATGGATTTGGTTATGATACAATTGATGAGGATTATAAAATCATCAAGGTTTACTCAATGGAGTTGATTCATGCTGCTATCTTTTCACAGAAGAGGGGTACTTGGAGAGACCTAACCTTTCCAGAGTTGGACATTTCCTTTGATGGGCCTGGTTGTTCCATAGAGCCTAGAATATATTGGCGTGATACATCTAAAGACTCCTTGGTAAGCTTTGATCTTTCGAAAGAGACTTTTGATACGATTGAACTTCCAAAAGCCTTGCAGAATGACAACCACATGACTTTTGGAGTTGTTCGGGAATTAACTTCTGAAGATGCAGCAGAAACTCTGTTGATTTGCATTTATGAATATGAAGATTGGGGAGAAAAGAAGTGGTCAGAGCTGTGGAAGCTTACAAAAGAACAGAAGTTTGAGAAGTTAAGAACAGTGGTCCATAATGAAGCGGTCATGAAGCCATTATGCTATCATCTGTATCCAATGACGATAGTGATACTTGAGGCAAAGCGGAAAATCAAATTGCATCATATTACCGATGACTCTCAGACAAACATACCTTGTTTTGGCAGTCTACATCATTATCCGAGAATAGATGCTATAGGCTTTTTGGACAGCCATGAATCACCAATGACAGATGATTGCATGAAGGTATCTATTACCGATGAAAGATGCAATATAATCATTCTCTTAGTTATTTTTCTTATTAGTTATGGACTGTGGCTTCTACCTTTTGGTGTTTCATCACTTTCATGTATGCACATATCACTGTATATGCTTTCTGTTACTGCATTCTGCTGATTACTTCCTTGTGGCATGTCATTGTGTGTGCCAAATGCTGGTTATTGTTGGTATTCTTTGTTCTATGAGTAGGTTTCATACTTCATCTGTGAGTTACCATCAATTTTCGTATATTTTTGTGTCTTATATGCCTGGAATGTGACAATGTTCTTTCAGGGATCCACTTCTGAGTTACAGAACAGTGAGATTACCGAGCTCAATGGAAAAGATGGGCGGTTTTACTAGTTGCTTGGGGCTGTGCTTCTAGGCATTCTGTAATTCTGATTCCCATTTCTCTAAGTGGATTGCGTCATTAAGCTTTTTGCTCTCAATGATAGCCGGTACTATTTTGTAGAAGGATCCTTATCTTGGGACTGAGTGCTTTGTAGCTTCAGCTTGCAACAGCAGTGATCATGAAGTTTAGAAGTATAAACTCAGCTATAAGCCTTGCGCTTTTTCTTTTTGTAGTATCTCTATCAAATGATGATGATGTGGTATCGAGCATTTGAGCTTCAGCTAGCAACCATAAGTGTGTCAAGCTCTGGCATACTTATTGTTGCTAGCTCATAGCTGATGTTTATATTTGTAGTGCATAATACTCAAATCAAAGTTGTAGAATACATGGATTTTTTTTGTCTCTACTGGTGTATGTAGATGAATTCATGATATTGTGATTGTCCAGAGCTGAATATCTGTTCATTTTACTGTATGTCATTATGCTTCTGGTGTAAGATAGGCATTTACATTATCAGTTTCCTGATGGTGGTCACCTTCAATGATCCCGTACATTCATTATGCTGATTGATTTTGGAGAGGGTTGAAAGTGGCCAAACTTCACAGAATGTGGTTTTAAAGTAGCTAAGAGGATCTTGATATTTAACATTTTCTGAGTTCATATATATGAACTTTTCTACTATACATATGTGTATAGCATATATCAAGCAGTGAGTCGTCCGATAGTCTTGAATTTTGAATTGCTAAACGATCGGACGGCTCACGGCTTGATATATGTCATACAAATGTGTATAGCAGCCGAACCCTATATGTATTGTGGTTTTTAACCCAGAACCAAAGTTGTCTATTTGTCTTTATGGATATGGTTAAATTTTTTATTTTAACCTACCTTTTACTTGGAGGCCTAGCCTAGGTATTCAACATAATAGGCAGAAGCCATCGGTTTGCTAAGTGGTCTCAGATGAATGAATAAGTGGAATACCTTCGTCATTGTTCAAGAAAATAGTAAGACTTCCATGGTCGGTTTTACTAAAGACAGTGCATGTATGCAGGGAAGAGAAAGCACTAAGAAAAGCTAAAATGGATTAGGATTTGTTTACAAGGATGGTTCAGAATTCCTTATTCACCCATATTTCTCAATTGTATTAGGATTCCTTTAGAAGGATGGTTTATGATTCCTTACTATTATATCCTATTATTATTGTCATATTTGTATAATCATAATCCTCCTCTATATAAGGGTGCCCCTGTTCAATAATAATATTTCTCAGTTCTCTTTGTTACAATTTTTCCTTCAACACGTACTCCTCCACGTGGTTTATCAATGGAAGAAGAAAGCGACTTGTATGTACCTGTGGCAAAGCGGAGAGCGATTGCAGCGCAGAGGCTTCTTGAGAAGCAGAGAGCGATTGCAAAGCAGAAGATTCTTAAGAGGAAGAGAAGAAGCAGCTCTGAGCAGGTTGACTCTAAAGTGGAGGAATCCAAAGAAAATAGGACGAATCTACCTAGCCTCCTTGTAACAGCGTCACAGTTGAAGCGTGATGCTCCGGAGATTACTCCAAAAGAGCAGCTGCTGCAACAAGAAAAGCAGATGATTGAGCAGCTCCCCGATCGCAAATCACTAATGTCAGTTCATGAATTGGCAAAGGGAATAACTTACACAGACCCTTTGCCAACAGGTTGGAAGCCCCCATTAAAGATTAGAATGAGAACTGCAAAGCAATGTGACGTGATCCGCAAGCAATGGCACATCAAAGTTGATGGGGAACACATTCCTCCTCCAATTAGGAGTTTCAAGGACATGAGATTTCCGGAGCGGATTTTGAAGGTTTTGAAAGCCAAAGGGATTGTGAAACCGACCCCCATTCAGGTTCAAGGTCTTCCTGTGGTTTTGTCCGGGAGGGATATGATTGGAATAGCATTTACAGGTTCCGGCAAGACATTGGTTTTCGTGTTGCCAATGGTTATGATGGCATTGCAGGAGGAGATTCTGATGCCAATTGCTCCAGGAGAAGGACCTTTCGGGTTGGTTATATGCCCATCGAAAGAGCTAGCAAGGCAGACTTTCGAATTGGTACAAGAGTTTGTGAATGCTATGGAAGAGGACGGAAGACCAAAGATAAGGCCTTTGCTGTGCATTGGTGGAGTGGATAAGAAGTCACAGCAGGACATTGTGAGGAAAGGTGTTCATATAGTTGTCGCAACTCCGGGAAGGTTAAAGGATATGCTGAAAAGCAAAATAATGAAGCTTGATAACTGCAGATATCTAACTTTAGATGAGGCTGATAGATTGTTAGACTTAGGCTTTGAGGATGACATAAGAGAAGTTTTCGACCATTTTAAAGCTCAACGTCAAACGCTTCTATTTTCAGCCACCATGCCTATTAAAATTCAGAACTTTGCTACAAAGGCTTTGGTTAAGCCTGTGACTGTCAACGTGGGAAGAGCTGGAGCAGCAAATCTTGATGTGATTCAAGAGGTTGATTATGTGAAGCAAGAGGCCAAGGCTTTTTACCTTCTTCAATGTCTGCAAAAGACTGCGCCTCCTGTTCTAATATTCTGCGAAAAGAAAGCCGATGTGGATGAGATTCATGAATATCTTCTGTTGAAGGGAGTGCAGGCAGTGGCTGTTCATGGAGGGAAGGATCATGAAGAGAGAGAGGATGCCATTTCTTCCTTCAAGTCAGGGAAAAAAGATGTCTTAGTGGCAACTGATGTTGCTTCAAAAGGTTTGGATTTTCCTGATATTCAACATGTCATTAATTATGACATGCCTGCAGAAATCGAAAACTATGTTCACCGGATTGGAAGAACAGGAAGATGTGGCAAGGTTGGAATTGCAACAACGTTTATAAACAAGAACCAAAGTGAGACGACACTCCTAGATTTGAAGCACCTATTGCAAGAGGCCAAGCAGCGAATTCCACCCATGTTGGCTGAGCTGGATGATCCAATGGAACATACAAGTGATGAGGTTGAAGGCTGTGCTTATTGTGGCGGGCCTGGTCATCGAGTCGGTGATTGTTCAAAACTAGAGCAGCATAAAAGAATTGTCAGCTCTAGGAGGGATTTATATGGTTCTGGTGGTTACGTAGGGGAAATATGATGTTGTAGAGCCTCCACATACTGTAATATATATTTGAAGTTACTTATGAAATTTGTTGTTGTTTTGGTTATATGTTTGTGGTGTTGGTATTGCTTTTTTAAAGTTGTGCGGCATCCGGCAAGAAGTTGATTCCACTGATATAAAAGCCAATGTGATTAATGTCGAAGCAAATTCAACTAAGCTTTTAGTGTTCGTCTTTGTTCTGTTTTGAAACTTGGCTGACATGTGAATTTTGATGGGACTCTCAGTCTAACTTTGTCTACTTCCCAAAATTGTGAAACCTCTCAAGTGTATATGTTTTACTTGAGGAATTTATGTAACTTGAACTTGAACAGAGAAAAAGTGCTGTCAAAACCGGAATAATTTACATTTGTGAAAAATCTGAAGTGCAGCTAAAATAAGTGGTTGTAGTCAATGTTAACTAAAATGTGAGATACTAATTTCAGAATGACATGAAACTTTTGTTGTGACATGAAAATGTGAGACACCATTTTCCACACAAATTCCCTAGCTGCATCACATTTGCCATTTTTCTTACAAACAACACACAACTTGTTGGTCAGGTTTCTAGGATTTCCTATGTTCTTTTAGGGCATATTCAGCAGCTCATGTAAAACTAAAACTATCTCTATTGTAGAGGAAAAACATTTTTTTTTAAGGATTAATTTCAGTTTACCCCCCCCCCCTGAGGTTTGGGATTGACATCGTTTCACCCCCCTACTTTTAATTTTGAAAATTTACCCCCTAAAGTTTTAAATTTTCATAAATCATGCCCAATTGCTAAATTCCATCTAATTCAGACGTTAATTTTAACTTCATAACTCACTAAAAGTGCTAAAATAGTCATAACACAAAATAAATCGCCTTTTAGGACCCTTTTTTCTAAGATTTCATGCTAGCATTTAACCTCCAAATTGGACGGAATTTTAGCAATTGGGCTTGATTTATGAAAATTGGAAACTTTAGGGGGTAAATTTTCAAAATTAAAAGTACGGGGGGTGAAACGATATCAACCCCAAACCTCAGGGGGGTAAACTGAAATTAATCCTTCTTTTTTTTTTGGCTCTAACAGCTCATGTAAATGATCTCTATAATACAAAAAAGTGAGAAGAGAGAGAAAAAGATCATCCATATCTATAGAATTCTCAAAATTTGTATATTATTGTAGAAATCTCTAAAATTTATTACTTGCCTTTAAAATATCATTCTCTCTCCTCAAAATAAGAAGAAAAAAAGTCATAGAGATTTAAAAACACATCGTTTACCTAAAAAACAAAAACCCTTGCGAACCCCAACAAACCCACGAACTCCCTCTCGTCCGGCGGCAGCCTCATCTTGGCTAGCCTCAAGGTCTAATCTCATTGAGTTTCGCTGCCGGACGAGAATTCCTTATGCTGTTTTAGTCTCTTGTATGTGGTTCGGCTCGAGGATAGACGGAGATATTCGAGATCTGCTGGTTTGTGCAGGTTTTTGGGATGCTCGTCCTTGCTGTTTGAGAGTTGCGGTGGCGGGGGTCAGCATAGGCTTTCATCTTCTTGTCGGTGGCATGGTTGTTTTGGGTCGCGGACTGTGCGTGCATGGTAGACTCCAAGGTTCTAAAAAACGCTGGACGCTAGTTGGGCGAACAACGCCCAAAAGATTAATCGGGGATTAATCGAATTTGTATTTTTGTATTTATTTTATTTTTTAATAATAAATAATTATATAAATAATCTTATAATTATTATAACAAGCAATTACTTATTTAAATAGTCATTTAATATAATGTTAAATAATTTTTAATCACCTAATGAACTATATCCTAGACCTTGTCCTTAGAAAAACAAATAATAATGAGCTATAGTGGATTAGTGGTCTGACTTTGATCAAACCTTTTAGGCCAATACTGTTGGTGGTCAACAAAAATACTGCTACCTCGATAAAAACTACCAGGCCACTTTTGCATCTCTAGTCTCTCTCATCATCTCATCGAACAATTATCATCTTCTGTTTCACTCGTCCAGAAAAATCATACAGATTGTGTCAAATTCCATAACAAAATCTAGTCGCCGAGCTGCCCAGAGCCCGCCTAACCGCCCGATTTTCTGCCAGTCGACTAATATGGACGACTACCTTGAAATCAGAATGGGCTACCGTCGGCGAGCGTCAAGGTGCCGCCTAGGCGGCCGCCCAGACCGTTTTTTAGAACTTTGGTAGACTTTTGGTGTGGTGTGGCCGAGAAGATCCGCAACGCTTTGTGGAGGCTTGGCGTGGCTGTGGGTTTGCTTACAGCATGGCGGTTATGGAGGCAGGTAGTGGTGGAGGCAGATCAGATCACGGATCATCTTCTGTCGGGCTTAGGTTGGGCCCATTTTTTGAAGTTGTTTGGGCTTCCAGATGGGTTAGAGCTTGTCATTTGGGCCTTAACCCTTTCTTGCCCTTCAGGGATTCTAGGGGTTTTCCACCCATTTCAATGTTTGATAGGGGTTGGCGAGCCCTAACATTAAGGGCAAGGAGGTTATTTTCCTTGTTCCCTACCTAGACATCTGATGGAAGACTATTTTTGTTTAAATTTTGGTTCTACTTTGTTGTACACCAATTGAGGTCCGCATGCGACGGGTATGACCGCTACATGAAATTTAGATAGGAATAGTTGTAAGTTAGATGTGATAGGCTTAACTGAGCGCATTTGTAATGAGAGTTACCTATCACTTTATTATTGCTTGTTGCCAACTAGACTTTTTGGTCGTAAGTAGGCAAATTAATTGATGTAAGCGTCTTCTAATCGTGAACAAGTTAATAAAAGGAAAAATGTATATTTAGTACTAATTCAAACCCTTTATTTCCCATTCCAATGATAATCTTTTGCATTAGCCCATTCCAATATAAGGTAACCATTTTTATGCCCAAATGCACAAATATTTACTAAAGTCTTAACAAATCATATTATTTAAGACTATTTTGCCCCCACTTCTTCAACATGAAAAGACTTGGCCGGAACCTCGGACTTCGGTCACCGGCCGTCAGACTCCGGTCACCGGAATTTTCCAGACTGCCGGACTCTGGTCACCGGAATTTCCCCGACCGCCGGATTCCGGTCACCGGATTTTCCCCTGTAACCAGTTACTGACCCCCAATAACCAGTTACTGACCAGTTAATGACCCATAATAACCAGTTACTAACCTAAGTAACCAGTTATTGATAAATTATTGACACCCAATAACTAGTTACTGACACCTAGTAATCACTTAGTTTTCAGTTACTGACACTCAGTAATCACTTAGTTTTCAGTTACTGAAACCCAGTAATTACCCAATAATCACTTATTGACCAATCGAAAAGCATGATACGTAAATTGAACAAACTGTAGCGAATACCGTACCCAGTAGCTGTTAGCATCGTCGACATTTGGAAACGCAGTGACAGACTGCTGGCCACTGCCAGAGCCATACGACATGTCGTGGGAGTGCAGCCGAAACTTGGTCCTCTCGTGCATAAGCTTCAGCACACTGTCGTATGTGATCTGCTCAATGCCGGTATACATTTATCAATCTCCGATAATCAGATTCAGATCATAAATTACGAGCGGGAAGAGAAACAAACCTCGACGCCCTCAGCGGTGGGGGTGGTGGCGCCGTAGCCTGTATCGAGATCGAGGCCGAGGAAGAGGAAGACAGCAAGGCAGAGAAAGCCGACGGCCATGGCGAAGAGCAAGGCTATGAACCAGGTCTGTTGCCAAAAGGGAAACTGAGGCTTCGAAGCCCGGCTGGGAATAGTGATTCTTCCCTGACCCGGTGAGTGCAGAGCGGTGGCAGTGGCGGTGGCAGTGGCACTCATGATTGGAAGGGAAGAGAGAGAGAGAGAGGAAAACCAGATCGGGAAAAATTAAAGGAGAAAGAGATAATATTTGTGTGGTGGAGTTACACAGGGTATTATAGTCTTTTTTTCAAGAATAATTGAAATGAGCACAAAGATAAGATTTTAATTAGAATGAGGTTTAGTTTTCAAATATTTGAGCATTAGGACATTTTTTCTTAATAAAATTGTCTATTTTCTCTAAACAAAAATAAAAAATCAAAAAGTTAAAACATTTAACATGAAATTTGGGGTTTGATTTGATAGCCATGGCATCAGAGATGAGCCTAGGGATTTAGAATGAAAGCAAAGAAATTGAAAGAGAGAAACTGAGAAAAGATCAAACCCTTGCTTTGATTCTCAAAAGTTTCGTTACAGAGGAAAATGGACTCAAGTCACTATACATACAACTGAGAAAATAATAGCAACTCTAACAAACTAACAAACTTTGATAGCTAGCCATAGCTGACAGGAACATCTTTTACAAACTATTAGAGAGCTTAACAGAAAATGGTCAACACAATAGCACAATCAACATGATTTGAATAATAATATAAAATTTATACAGATTTATTAAATTATATAGAAAAACATATTTAATTTTATATAATAGAATAGATGAGCTATTGGAGTTGAGCTCATTTTCTTTTAGCCAAAAAGCTGGAGGCCCTCATCGAAGCAACATTGCTAAGGTGCTTCTCGCAAGAAGTCAGAGGTCTAAGAATGAGCCTACCGGAGAAGACAAGGGAGGACACACATGACAACCCAACAATGGAGGCCTCAAAAGGTAACCCAAAGGAGAATCGACCGGAAAACCCAATGGAGAACCGAATTCGAGAATGAGTTGAAACAGGGGTAAGGCTCTCTTTTCTTCTTGCAAGAACCATGTTCTTGAAAGGGACCCCCATTTGTGCCTCCATCGATTTTCTTTGCTCTATCACAATAACCACTCTACATCCTACAATCATCCTCGAAACTATGCTTTCCGACTTCTCAAAACTTCACTAGATTATTGAAACAATGATGGAAACCAATCAGAGACCCAAAAATAAGTACAAGTTCGAAGGATTTCTTGAGAAGGAAATGGGGTAAAAGCTATCTTGCCTGATATTCAGAAGGAGCTAAAGATCTTTGTCCAGTTGGAAAATGTGCTGAGAGTTCTAGACTTTACTATTGAAAGTGCAATTGAAAGTTTGAAACAAAAAAAAAGAGGAATTGGCAAAGTTGGAGCAGCAAGTTGAGATCTTGGATGTCGTTCGTGTGCCAAGGAAAGGTCAGGAAGATTCGGACTTTGTTGCTCTCTGGGCTGGAAAAGAAGACATGGAGGTTTTTGCTCAAATCTTGGAGAAGTGGAAGGAAGGCCTCGATGGTATTAAAAAGAATGTTAAAAAAACTGTTCAAGTTAACGATGAGAAGAGAACCAATTTGTACAATTGGATTAAGGAGATGCCAAAGACCGATCAATGCTGGATGCATCTCTAGATTGCATTGGAGAAAGCTGTGAATTTGGGGTGTTCAGCTCTGTGCTTCTAAAACACTTGTTGGTCTCATTACCGGAGAGCAAAGAACGTGAAATGGTGATTAAGCAACTAAAAGCTGTACTGAAAAACCTTGCCGGAGATGAAAGAAACATTTCGGCTAAGAAGTTCATAGAGTTGGGATTTTTTTATTTGAAAAGTCAGAGCATGACAGGTGGTACTGGTGTTGTAGAAGCAGCTGATTATGGAACCATTTATCAGTTCAAGATGCTATTGATCAGAGTAAATCTGATCTTCAGACATCCCATTTCCTTCTAGGGCCGTTCAACAGTTCACCAAAATTTCCTTACTTTGTATGAGTCTTTGGACAACTATGTTAAGCAGAGCGATAAACATGTGGATGTGTTGAAGCTGAAGATGAATATGTGTATGGAGAATTGGAAGGTACTGATATACCATAGACATTTTCATCTTCAACTTCATCTTTTTAGTGATATGTCTATGTCTTCGGCACTGATATTCCATGACTTTCGCATAGCTGCAAGCTCCACCTTCCAGTTCTCCAAAGACATACTCATCTTCTGCTTCAACGCATCCGTATGTTTATCTGCTTGACATTACTGTTCAAAGACTCAGAAAGGTAACAAAATTCTGATGAACTGTTGAACGACCCCGGAAGGAAATGGGATGTATGTAGATCATATTCACTCTAATCAAGAGCATCTTGAACTAATAAATGGTTCCATGATTAGCCGCTTTGTCAACACCAGTACCACCTGTCATGCTCTGACTTTTGAAATTGAAAATTCCCAACTCCATGATCTTAGCTGAAATGTTTCTTTCATCTTCGCAAGGTTTTTCAGTACAACTTTTAGCTGCTTAATCACCATTTCACGTTCTTTGCTCTCCGGTAATGAGACCAACAAGTGTTTTAGAAGCACAGAGACTGAACACCCCAAATTCACAGCTTTCTCCAATGCAATCTAGAGATGCGTCTAGAATTGATCGGTCTTTGGCATCTACTTAATCCAATTAACTGTACAAATTGGTTCTCTTCTCTTCGTTAACTTGAACAGTTTTTTTAATATTCTTTTTAATACCATCGAGGCCTTCCTTCCACTTCTCCAAGATTTGAGCAGAAACCTCCATGTCTTCTTTTCTAGCCCAGTCCGAATCTTCCTGACTTTTCCTTGGCACACCAACGACATCCAAGATCTCAACTTGCGCCGCTCCAACTTTGCCAATTCCTCTTTTTTCTGTTTCAAACTTTCAATTGCACTTTCAGTAGCAATAGTAAAGTCTAGAACCCTCAACACATTTTCCAGCCGGACAAAGATCTTTAGCTCCTTATGAATATCAAGCAGGACAACTGTTACCCCCATTTCCCTCTCAAGAAATCCTTCGAACTTGTACTTATTTTTGAGTCTCTGATTGGTTTCCATCATCGTTTCAATAATCTAGTGAGCATAGTTTCGAGGCTGATTGTAGGATGTAGAGTGGTTATTGTGATAGAGGAAAGAAAATCGGTGGAGGCACAAATGTGGGTCCCTTTCAAGAACATGGTTGTTGCAAGAAGAGAAGAAAGCCTTACCCTTGTTTCAACGCATTCTAAAATTCGGTTCTCCATTGGGTTTTCCGGTCGGTTCTCCTTTGGGTTACCCTGTGAGGCCTCCATTGTTAGGTTCTCATGTGTGTCCTCTCTTGTCTTGTCCAGTAGGCTCATTCTCGGACCTCTAACTTCTTTGACAAACACTTTAGCAATGTTGCTTCAATGAGGGCCGCCAGCTTCTTAGCTGCATCACGAAGTTGACGAAGTTTCTCTTCAGTGACTGGTGCGCCGTTCTTAGGTGGTTTCTCCGGTGGGTTCTTCGGTGCCATTCTTGATTACTCGGTGTGGTCTGCTGCTCTTCTGTTGCTCTGCTTTGCATGCTCTACTTCTTTTTGCGCTTTTGGGTATTCGTTGAATTAACTAAGCCTTTTATAGATTGCAGCGACTTGCTATTGTCTTTTTTATTTTATTGTTATTATTATTTGTCTATTTATGTCTTAGTACACATTTTGTTTATTATATGTAGAAATATGTTTTACAAGATAACTAGTAAAACCCCATTGTTAAAAAATAAAAAATAATAGTAAGCTGTGTACCCAAAAAATGTTTTCATGGTTTGTTATAGTAAGGTACCCAAATAAAATCAGAATCCTCATATTTGTTTTGATTATCATGATCTTACATTTAAAGCAAAGGCAAAGTCAATCGATAGTCACTATAACCTATATAATTAAGACTAGTTTAGTCCGGTTTTGCACATGAAATTGTTACAAAATTTCAAACCAGACAATTGATTTCCAAAAATAGATGGGGAAAATTTTATGACTCGTATGTGCGCAAGTATGAACAGTTATTAACAGAGTGCACTAAAATATATAGCTAGCTAAAAAAACTGAAACCTCTAAGGGTTTTGAGAGCAAAGCGACAGTTGCACTTTTGCTATGCTCCTAGCCACTGCGGACGTCGTTTGGCGTCGCTTCTCAAAGCGGAAGGACGGAGCCACCTGGTTCTCCTTTATGTGGTCTTTGTGAACCGCAATTTCAGTTGTGGTGGGTGACAAACTTGGATCTAAAGTTGGGCGGTGACGCTACTTGGGCTTTAGTTCATGTCCTTAAACATTAAAAGGCGGCCATCTTCTCAAGCGGGCAAGGTATTGTCCGGTGTGGAGGCGAATTAGGTTCTTTTTGCTAATCGAAGGAGGCAGCTTTGATATTCCGACAGTATCGAAGGAGGCACAGGTTTGGCTGTGGTTTTGGGTCCGCAATAGGTGTCTTGACATCGGTCGTGGTCCTTGTGTAAGATCTCTGAAGGCTTACGTCTATGTCTCATAGGCTAAGCGGCGACACCGTTTTTTTGGACAAGTTTTGGGGTTGGGATAGCCACCATGGCTGCCCGGATGGGAAGGCCACCAAACTAAGGTGGTGTTTGCTGCACTTCCGGCACCCTGGCTAGGGTTCCGGCTTTTTCTGGTTTGGGACGCAGGAGTGGGGAATGGCTGGGCATTTGGGCCTGGTTCATTCTCTCTCCTATATTTGGCCTGGTTTGGGTATTTAGTTGGGTTTTGGTAGGTTTGTTGTGTGGGCTACGTACCCTTATCAATTTTATCAAGCCTTAGATCGAAAATTTTCACTATTTTGGGAAGCGGCAACGTACATCTACCACTGGGTCTTCGGCGTTAAGCTTGACAAGATAATAGTTTTTCTCCAAGGTTGCGTAGTAGTGGAATGAGTTTCATTCTACGTATTTGGCTTAGTATTTTGATTTCCTAGTTGTAGTTTGCATTTTATTTTTGTCGAATAATGACTTTTGGAGCTTTTCTATCGGAGCTTGTCTCCTACTTGACCAGGCAGGCCGGGGTTCGCCTAATTGGTAGTTTGGCTTTTGCCAATGGATGGGCTATAAGCTCAATGGAGTCATCCATTTCCCTAAAATTAAAAAAATAGTTACTAATAGTCCACTTAATATAAAACCGAAAATGCAAGCTAATCTTCTTTGTGAGGCAAAACATCAAGCAATTGGCGTGCAAGGCAAGCTATACCCAATTACATAGTTGAAACATGAGGAAATGCAAGCACGCACCGCGTACTACCATTTCAATCAGCTTGAGCTTGAGGTTGACGAGACAGATTCACTATCTCTACACTAGAATACTCTACACTCTACAATCAGGTCAAGTCTCTATAGTGATCGAGGACCAAAGTTGGGAATTTGAATTTGATCCTCTCTCTGTAAGCGAAAGTGACTTTTTACTTGCTCTTTGGAGTCAACCCAAATCATTTTATTTTATTTTTTGAGTGATTTTAATTTACTTATTTTCTGATTCTCTTTTTCAATGAATGCTGCAAAAATGATAATACAATTCTATCCGAGAAGAAAAAACCCTAAAACCCGGCAGCGGTGGCGGAGTCCAATCTCTCGCGATCGTCTAGGAGCGGCCTTGACTGCTCGGCTGGCCTTGGCTTTGCCGGCGTCATGTGCTATGCTTCCAGACGGGATCAATTTTGCTGATTGAAATGGCCCTTACGATTGTTTTGGTCAAGGTTTTTGTCAGGTTAGGTTTTGGCTTCAAGGTTTTGGTCGATATCTTTGGGAGGTGGAGGATTGCCAGTCGATGGGAGGTGGAGGATCGCCGGTCGACGAAGGCCTCTGTTTCGCTGATGCTTGATGGAGAGTTTGGAGCGGATTGCAATCGGCGGGGTTTGTAGCTTCTTCTTGTGCCAGTGACGCAGGGATTGGATCATCATGGTTTAGGTTGTGATGATCTCGGAGCGGAGGTGGGATCTTGATGTGGCGCTGTGTGAGGCTGGTCGGCGGTATGGAGGTGGAGATCGATCGACGAGGCGGAGGTGGAGGTGGACTTTAGGGCAGGCCATGCCTGATGGGCCTTGTGTGGACTTTTTCATTTGGGCCTCCAAAGTTTTAATAGTTTTTACCTATTATTTCCAGTAATTCCTTTTGTTAGGAACCTAAGTATTTGTGTGTCTTGTATTTCTTGCTTTTCTGTTAGAAATAAATGAACGGAATCTTTGTAATGAATGGTGCTAACATGCCACGTCCTTAATTTGCCCAAATGTTTGGCAAGGGAATACATGTATTCATGCCATTCTAGCTTGAATATCAATAAAATTACCGTATGACTTTACCTGTCAAAAAAAAAAAGATGAATGCTGCCAAAATAGGAAGTCTTTAGGTGAAAAATCACAACAAAAGAAATTTGCCCGATCAAAAAATAAAATAAAATTGAGGCAATGTGTGAATACAAGTTTTTTCTTGACTAAACTATCGAATGTCATGAAAATATCATATTCCGAAGGAATTGTTTTTTTTATTTTTTTATGAAGTATCGATTATCGATAGAATGAGTTTTACCTATGCTAAGAATCTATACGTAAATGAGTTTGAGCGCTGGGTTCTTCCAGTCCAATACTTCCAAGTCCACATTAGCTTGGTAAAAGAACATAGGAAATCCCAGAAACTTGAACAATAAGTTGTGCATTGTTTGTAAGAAACTATAAATGGAAAATGTGATGGAACCAGGGAATTTGTATGGAAAATGGTGTGTACTATCTATCAATCCACCAAATCTGAACAGCCGCGACAACCTTACAAACCATTTGATGAGAATCTTTATGTTGCATTTTCCCCCAGATTTTGCTGCATCGAAGTTCTGGTTTCATGGTATTTGCCTATTTGGTCTACTAGTCAAACATAGTAACAATCCAATTTGGTTATTACTTATGTCATTGGCAAACATGCGTAAATCAACGATGATTAGTCTGAATCCATCTAAGGATTCCAGTGCTTTAAATTCTGGATGACACTGATCTTGCATAATGTAACCACATTCATTGACATTGACATAATCCTGGAAATCACCAGAAATCTCCACAGGAACAATCTCCATCATTGAAATGGTGAAACCTCAATGAATCTCTAACTATAATCCTCACACCAACTATCTTTCCCATGTATTTGATGGCATTATGGCAATCCCCACATATCCTCAAATTCTTAAATACCCGAATTGTTGACTCCCCATTCAAGTTGAGCATTGCAAAAGCAACAGCCAGCTTCTCACTATGGTTGCAAAGAGTCCCCACTTTCTCTTCTTGATCCACATCTTGCAGAACAAAATCCGTGTTTGGCACAAACCCTGCCAATCTCATCTTCTCACCCATTTCCTTTAAAAACTTGTATATCTTTTCACTATGTTCATTACTCCTATCACCAGCAACAAAAGTGTAGACTCTATTTCTCAACTGAACCCAAGAACAACCTGGTGTTTTTGCGACTCCTCTGTCCCTCATCAGCTTCCTAGTTTCTGAAGCTTCTTCCCATTTTTGGGCAGTTACAAAAATGTTGGACAACAATACATAGTTACCAGGGTTATCTGGTTCAATCTCAAACAGCCTGTTTGCTGCTATTTTTGCCAACTCCACATTTTTGTGCACTCTACAGGCACCAAGCAATGCTCCCCAAGCACTTGCAGTTGGTTCCATAGGCATTCTCTGTATAAACTGATAGGCCTCTTCTAGTCGACCAGCACGGCTAAGTATATCAACCAAACACGAATAATGATCTGCATCAGGTTCTACTAAGTGATCCCTCATTGACTCAAAAACCTTGATGCCTTCATCAACCAGCCGCGAATGACTACAACCACACAAAACACCAGTGTATGTAACAGAATTGGGCTTCACCCCGGACTCTAACATGTTTCTGTATAGCAACAATGCTTCTCCTCCATTCCCATGCATTGAGTTTCCGATGATCATTGTATTCCAAGCAACCGTGTCCTTTTCCGGCATCAAACTGAACACCCTCCTTGACAGTTCCAACTCCCCACATTTTGCGTACATGAAAACCAAAGCTGTTGTGCTTGCCAAGTCATTCATCAAACAGTTCCTAAAAATGTAGCTATGAACCTCTTTGCCTGCCCTCAGGCTCTCCAAATCTTTGCAAGCCGGCAACAAACTAGTAACTGTTATCTGATTCGGCTTAAACCCCGACTCTTGCATCATCCCAAGCATTTTCAGCGCCTGCTCAGTTTCGCCATTAGTCAAGCACCCACCAATCACAGCGTTCCACAACGCACCATCCAATCTAACACCTTCACTTCTCATCCTACTAAACAGAGCCATACCCTTCTCCCATTCCCTATTATCAAAATACGCTGTTAAAAGCACATTCCAAGACACAACATCTCGTTGTGACATTTGATCAAACACCTTCTGCGCTTGCTTGATACTCACGGAACTAGCATACACCTTCACAAGTGCACTGCTAACAAATACATTCCCTTCCATTCCATGTTTCACCACATATCCATGAATCTCCCTCCCTGAATTCAAATCCCTCAACTCAGAGCAAGCAGGCAGGACAGTCGACACCGTCACCGCATTGGGTCTCACTCCACTCAATCCCATCTCTCTAAATGCAACTAAGCCCTGCCTCGGCAGACCACAGCGAACATAACAAGAACATATTGATGTCCAAGAAATGACATCCTTCACCGGCATTGCATCGAAAACCCGCCTCGCCCCATCAACAAACTTGCATTTCCCAAACATATCAACCATGGCATTGCCCAAAGAAACATCCAAACCAAACCCGAACCGAATCGCTTCATTGTGAAGCTCAGTGGCGTTTCGGAGATCACCCAGAACCGCACAGGCCTTGGCAACAGAGACAAGTAGAAGATTGTCAGGAGCAATGTTGCGAGCTCTGAGTGAAGCGTAGAGGTTTATAGCTTCCCTGACGAACCCATGTCGCGTGTGGGCTGATATTAGCAGGGTCCATGCGCGCAGGTCTGGTTCAGGAATTTGGTTGAATACGTGGCGGGCACGTTGCAAATCGCCGGAGTTGCAGTGAATCTTCAGGAACCTGAGACTCAGGTGAGTTGGGATGTTTGCTGTTAACATTTGTTTCTCAAAATTTGTGGGAGAAAGTTTGAGGTTTTAGAGGTTTTGTCAAGGACAGAACCGTCAATACATGTCAATTTTTTTTTTTTTGTTGACAATGTCATGGTATCATAAAGGACTTCTACCACAAACGCATGTAAAAATGCTCAAACTGTGCTTCGAAATCATATGGCTAAATATCAGTTCTGTTTTCTTGAATGTGAATGGAGAATCGAAGTCATGGGCTGTGTGAATTTGTTTTGTATTTTTGATCATCTTTGTCAAGCAGTATTGTGACAATGATGACATCTTCTTCTATTTTATTCTTGGTAGGTATTTTTTTTCGTATGTTTAACAAAGTTGAATCCAGTTGAGCTTGACCTGTGATGGTTTTACTGTAGCTGAAATTGTAACTTATGGCTTGAGCCATCCACACACAGTTGTGCAGCTTGTGCTTTGGCACATGGTATTAGAGTTCTATATTGCTCTGGCATGTAACAATTTCTGAATCTCTTCTCTAACAAAACAATGTTTCAGATGCTTTCGTTGCTCAAGGAAATTCCTTTTTTTTTTTTTTTCGCTTGCTTCTGGTATACGTTATGTTCTGCTTAGCCTTGTGAAGTTTTTGACACGATCTTCATCCGGTTCTTTCAGGTCGAAGCGCGTCGGGGTATCTGAAACAGAAGTGAAGCTTCATGAATCATGACTGCTGGGAGCTCGTGGGAGGCAAGTCTTTGTTAGTTGATTTTATATATCGACTGTCATTTTCATCAGAGTCTATCCTTGTGAATAACATGACTATATATTAGTTTATGAGCTTCTATCTGAATTTTGACTAAAGTTGTTTTTTTACAACAAATTATCGTGTCAATCAAGAAACTTTACTAAGAAGATAAAACTTCATATTCCTGGAAAGAAAAAGACAGACATACATATAAAAGCATATCAATTGTTGTCAACTGATAACCAGAATGTGAATCACAGACTAAACATAGTGCATATTACTTTCTTGATTTGACTATCCATGGTTTGGATTATATAGTAGAAGCAGCTTCTGCATTTGAGAAAATTGATAAATCCCAGCTTTGACAGACTCCTCTATAATTGTTCCATTACTATGAAATTCTGAAGAATACTACAAATACATCTCCAGGTATGCATGGAGCAAGCTTTAGCTTTTCCATTTTTACTTGTTTCAACTTCTCTGCATATATTATGCATCACTTTCTTTCAGTAAGAAATATACATTCTGGTCAGAAAATGCAAGCCTTTAGAACCCTTTTTGTATGCTCTTTTGTTTTCTCCTTCCTACAAACCTCATGTACAACTGCACTAGACACAATCACTCCAAGTCGGTATGTTAGAGATGGTGAAACTCTAGTTTCAGCTGATGGAAGCTTTGAATTGGGATTCTTTGCCAAGTCAAAAGGCCAATACTTGGGAATTTGGTACACTTTTTCTACCGACATAGTTGTATGGGTAGCCAACAGAGAAACACCAATAAGTGATTCTTCAGGAGTCTTAAAGCTCACTGATCAAGGAATTCTAGTGCTTCTGAATAGCTCAAACAGCACCATATGGTCATCCAATTCATCAAGAACCACAAATAATCCAGTATCACAACTCTTGGATTCGGGAAATCTTGTTGTGAAAGACAGAAATGATACTAGTCCTGATAATTTTCTTTGGCAGAGTTTTGATTATCCATGTGATACACAACTACAAGATATGAAACTTGGCTGGAACTTAGTTAATGGTTTAGATATGTATCTCTCGTCTTGGAGGAACACAGAAGATCCTGCTCAAGGAGAGTTTTCACTACGGATGGATACTCGTGGTTTACCTCAACTTTTTGAATTTAGTGGAGCTAAGATACTGACTAGAGGAGGATCATGGAACGGTCTTCAGTTAACTGGATACCCGAGGAGGCCAAATCCAATAGCTGAGTTTATATTTACATCGAATGAGACAGAAGTCTATTATGAGTACACACTCCTCAACCGCTCGACGTTTTCTAGATATGTATTAAATCCATCTGGCACCACACAGTGGTTAATATGGATAGACTACACACATAGTTGGGATGTTTTCTTCGCAAGCCAAGTAGATCAGTGTGAAAATTATGCCTTTTGTGGTGCCAATACTATTTGTAATGTTAATGCTGCTCCCATGTGTGCATGCTTGAAAGGATTTGTACCTGCATCTCCAGAAAACTGGAACTCAACAGGTTGGTCCGATGGATGTGTTCGAAAGACTACATTAGCTTGCAACTCTACAGATGGCTTCTCAAAGTACAGTAACTTTAAACTGCCAGACACATCTTCTTCCTGGTATGACAAGAGCATCAGCCTCAAGGAATGCAAGGGACTGTGTTTGAAAAATTGCTCATGTACGGCATATGCTAATTTAGATGTCAGGGAAGGGGGGAGCGGCTGCTTACTTTGGTTTGGAAACCTCACTGACATAAGAGAGTTCACCTCTGGTTCTCAAGACCTCTATATACGAATTGCTGCTTCAGACTTAGGTAGCTTTTAAATTTTCTGTGATTTCTTTTATTCAATGATTGTGGATAGCATCTCATAAGATTTTGTGTTAAAGCGAATGATCTTTATTTGTGTTTTTTATTTTGTTTTGTTCTTTCAGATGCTATTGGGAAGAAGAGCAAAACCAACAAGAAAAGGCAAGCTGCAATTGTAATCAGCTCTGCTCTTCTTGTGATGGGAATGCTAATACTTGGATGCCTTTTGTATAAACGAAAAAAGAAACTGAGCAATCAAGGTATACTTCTCACAGATGGACACTGATTGTTTCAATTTTCAAATACATGGCTGCTAGATTCTGGCTCAAAACTTTGCATAATAGTTCTTGTACTGCTAAATAGTGCATTAAAGCTAGTCTAAATACATGAGTAGTTTTATATTTTGATATTGCAAATGTGTACATCTACATATGTTAATGACGAAGAAATTGACTATTCAGATGTCAGAAGATTGCTGGATTGCAGAAGGGATTACTTTGAAGAAGAAAGGGAAGACATGGAGTTACCACTCTTTGACCTGACCACTATAGCTGATGCCACTGATAACTTTTCAATCGACAACAAACTGGGAGAAGGTGGTTTTGGACCTGTTTACAAGGTAATGTAACTATATGCAAATTGAAATGTGCTGCTACTATGACAAATTTCATGACTTTAATGTATAATGATCAATAGGGTACATTAAAAGGAGGGGAAGAAATAGCTGTAAAGAGGCGTTCCAAGGATTCCGGACAAGGTGTGAGGGAGTTCAAAAATGAAGTTATACTGATAGCCAAACTCCAGCACCGGAATCTTGTAAAGCTTTTGGGTTGCTGCATTCATGATCAGGAAAAAATGTTGATATACGAATACATGTCCAACAGAAGTTTGGACTTCTTTATATTTGGTATGATCCTCTCCATAATCAACATGGATTTACAGTCATATCATCCTCTAGGATTCAATCCAGCATGTAGCTTTTTAACATGTGCCTAAACTTCTTCAGACCAGGAAAGACAAAAATCACTCGACTGGCCTACCTGCTACAACATTATTGAAGGAACAGCTCGAGGCCTTCTTTATCTTCACCAAGACTCAAGATTAAGGATTGTCCACAGAGATCTGAAACCAAGCAATGTCTTGCTTGATAAAGACATGAACCCAAAGATTTCAGACTTTGGTCTAGCTAAAACATTTAGCTTTGATCAAAGTCAAGCCAAAACGAATAAAGTGGCTGGAACATAGTAAGTACTAGTTAGGTAGTTGCTAAGACATATTATGTATTTTAGATCATACCTTGTGCTGTGTTTAAAATTCTTTCTCAATTCTCACTCACATTTTATGTTGCAGCGGTTATATGGCGCCTGAATATGCAGTAGATGGAATTTTCTCGATGAAATCAGATGTATTTAGCTTTGGAGTTGTAGTGATTGAGTTATTGAGTAAAGAGAAAAACAGGGGATTTTGTCATCCAGATCATGATTTTAATCTTCTTGGACATGTATGTTTTGTTGAAGATTTTATTCTTGACATGTAACATTGCTGCTTTATGTATCCATCCTACTAACACATGTTGAATTTGCTTTAGGCATGGACACTATGGACTCAAAATATACCGTTGGAACTCATCGACAAGACATTTTGTGATCCACAAACCATATCCGAAGTGTTAAGATGTCTCCATGTGGGTCTGTTATGTGTGCAACAAGTACCTGAAGATAGACCAAGCATGTCCTCCGTGGTTCTAATGTTGGGCAGTGATGTTATGCTGCCTGTGCCAAAGCAGCCTGGTTTTTACACTGAACGGACTCTACCAGAATCATCATCAAGGTCATGCGACCGGTGTTCACCAAACAACTTCAGCACTACATTGCTAGAGGCGCGGTAGATCATCATTATTCGAGCTTGTTAATGCACCGCAATGACATCAAAATCAAAGATTCTTATTGTGTAAAAGTGCTCTTGGCAGCTTGACTTGAACCTTGTAGCTAGGCTTATAGAAGAAGAACAATGGCATAGATCATTCATTCTAAACTTTTAGTTTGCTTGAAGATATACTTGAAGTTGAAGGTGCACAACATTATTATTTAGCTCATTATTTTGGAACAGTTACTGCCAAGGATTAAAATATTTGTATCGGCATATCTATCGGATAGTTTGAAAAAGAGAGATATTGGATATATCGAGAATATATCGGAGATATTAGGGAAAAAATATCGGAAATTCGGGAATAATTTTTTTCTAAAATATTTAATTTATTGGATTTACATATAAATTGTACAAACATCAATTTCATCTTCATCGATCTAGAAAGAAACTTCAAGTGGTTGAAAATATGTACGCGGTCCATAAAAGTATAGTATTCGGACCAAAACATATAACCATACGAATTGTATTATTGAATATGATAATCGTATATCTATTTGGAGCTATCAACTATTCCTCTTATATCTCTTTTTGAATATTGTTGAAGGTGATTATTCTTTACGCCCAAGTTTTCTTACATATACTTCTTTAATATATCGGATATCTATCGTAAATTTCCTAAATATTGGGGATATTTGACGGAATCGGAGATATTGACGGAATCGGTAGAAAATAAGATATTTACCCCTCTAGATATATCGGTCACTCTAAAAAAAAAAGATATCGGGGGATATATAGATATATCGCAGAGATTTTAATCATTAGTTACTACCATTGACCAAGAAAATGACACGTCACAATATTTTTTGCGCCAAAATTCCAGTTTCCCGCCCATTTCTAGTGGCCTTTCCATCACCACTTCCCAAGTCAAATATAAATTGATAACCGCCGCACAATACAACCGGCCACAGCTAGTCGTCAAGGACGTAGAGCTTCATCAGAATCAATGAAGAAAAGGGTGCGCCGACGGACTTCTCAACCTGTCAAAGACGAGGTAAATCTACTCAAAGATTGTGCCTTTCGTCTGCCCAGATATCTAATCAGTACTAAATTTCAATGAGCATTTTCGTTTAATTTCTTCTGTTTTGTTCCCTAATGATAATGATTGATTGTAATGGGTAAATTGTTATGCTTTTGTGAAAAACTAAATTCCATTATTGAGGAAGTTGGGAAGGAAAGAACTCATAGAAGATTTTCGTGTGATGCTCCCTAGTTCCACATTAGAATTCTGACTTCTTTTTTTTTGTTCTGGGTAATTAGTCAAAACGGTCATTGCAAATTGAGGAAGAGAAATCAAAATAACGATGCAAACAAGTTGGTGGACAGAATCAGTGTGTTATCTGATGAAATTATTGAGTAATGCTAAGTGAATCATCTTTTGGTGAACCACTTTAAAACCTATCTTAGGTGTCAGTTGACGTGGCTTAGCCACATCATTAAAACATAATTTTTCTTGTCATAATTATGAAAAAAATTCTTAACATTTTTACTTTCTTTAATTGATCTTTTAGATCCTATTTTTTTGGCTTTCAGATCTTATCTACAAGTCTTCATCAGATGATTATTATTCATTCTCTCTTCCTCTCCATGGCCTGTCCTCTCTACCGTAGCCTCACGTCTCCTTCAATTGAAATAAATCTTTTCAATCTGATTACGGTTTCCGGCAATTAAGCATAGTTAACATAAGCTCTAGCCATTTTAATCGTGTTACCTTCTTACTTATTATGAGAATGAAATTAATATGAATAGAATGTTTGGGATTGAAGTTCAAGGAAGTGGATTCAACAACCAAATTAAAGATGGTTCAAATTTTCAATCGCAAGGAAAGAAATCAACTATAATCTATGCACCATTGAAGTATAGTTTACAAGGTGGGTGATTTCATACTCATACTCGATCAGTACATGAAAGCATAAATCAAATCCACAACAATGATGAGAAGCAACTACTATAAATCAAATGTAATCCCCTCCTAAATACGCTATTCGTTCGATGACTAGAATCAGCAGAGTTTTTTTCAACAATTCGTGATAAAAGCTTATGGAGAGGAAGGATGAGAGAAAACGATGAAGACGTCGCGCAAATTAATCAGATCAGAAAGAAAAAATTTAGGGTTCAAGTGTTTAATAGTTGGCAATAGAAAGAGATAAATTACGAAAGTAAAAAAAATCGTAATCAAGAAAATAATAATATAAAACAACATTAACAAATCATAATTATATTTTAATGATGTGGCTAAGCCACGTCAGCTGCCACCTAAGGTGGGCTATAAGGTGGTTCACCAAAAGGTGGTTCACCTAACATTACTCTTTTAGTTATTATGCTCTCTATGTTGCCCCTCAAGGAAGCACAAGCTACTAGTGTTCTTTCTAGGCGATGGCGCCATGTGTGGGCGTCTATCGTTGCTCTTGACTTTGATGGTGCCCCAACCATGTGGAGTTTCATACGCAGCTTTACATCTTCTGAGTCCTACGACTTCAAGTCAAAAGTAGACGACGAACTCAGCAGGTTCGTCCCTTGGATCAATAGTGTGGTGAAACAGCATAATGCCCCTTGTATTGAACTATTCAGGGTTCGTTCTCATCTAAATCAAGAATATGCAAGTTCCATTGATAGTTAAATTTGCAATGCAAAAGAGAGTTCGAACACTGGAGCTGGACTTGTCAGTCTTCGGTTGTGCTCCTCCAATATACTTTCCCACATGATCTTATCAGGCTCTTGTGTGATGATCATATTCCAATTCAAGTCCCTTGTACATGCATTGGTTTGAAGTCTCCCAAAGTTCTTAATTTCAATTGTGTTAATGTGGCTGGAGAAGTTCTTGGTACTTCTTGTCTAATTGTCCGGCTCTTGAAAGACTATAGATGCGTGATTGCCCATTTTTGAGTAATCTAAAGGTTGTTGGTTTGTCAGTTGCATTGAAGTATCTACTCGTAGAATACTGTAAAAACATCAAAAACATTGAGATATGCGACATAAACCTCGTTTCATTTATATATGATGGAGATTGTTGAAGTTTGCTTCTTAGAAATGTACCGCTGCTTGTTGAGGTATCTGTTAGTATGCCTTCCCTTAAGGGCTGCATAGAGGTTGAGTTCACCCAACTCTCATGCTGTCTTTCTCAGTTAAAGATTCTGAAACTGGATCACCTCGGGGTTAGTCCATGTAATTATTGTGATTTTCATTTTCCTTTATGTTTTATGGATTTATATTAGTGTCTTACTCCTTGTTTGGTTTTCAGACATGTGAGACTGATCGTGTTCTTCAATACTAGAAAGATCTTGGGTTTCCTGTACTAGAAAGTGTCTACACAGAAGATGATTGCATTCGTCTACATTTAACTTCCTTCCTCAATGCCACTCCAAACTCGCACAGTCTTGTGCTTCTGGTATGTGCTTGTTAGGCGAATATGACTCACTGGTATATCTTCGTTCATGTTGCATGTACACTAACTTGTTTCCTTGGTGCAGTTGAACCCAGCGTATCCTTGGATAAGAGAAATTAAATATAAAGCATCCAAATGCTCCCATCAACATCTCCGGGTAGTGCAACTAGTAGCGTATGATATATGACATGGTTATAGCGCATATCATCTCGAAGTTGTCAAGTACCTGATAAAGAGTGCTGTTAAACTTCAGAAAATTGTAATTACTCCTAATGAGCACAACAAGGGAATGGAGGACAGAGTAAAGAAGGATATTGAAACAGAGGTGAAGAAAGAGAAGGCAAGAAATCATTCTACGCTGCAGCTTAGTGAAAGAGTTCCTTTGACTATAGCTTCTGTTGAATATGAGCAGTGTGTTGAGATGAGGTCCGAATTTGTATGCTTGTATTAAGCCATGTTGGTCAACTAGTTAAGATGTTCTGTTTTAGAGAAAACTTCTGTTGATGCTTTGCCAATAAATGTATTAAAAAAAGCTCTGGGATTTCTTGGCTAAGGCAGACAAAGATAGTCGAAGTATCCTTTCACTAAATCTTTATATTGAAGCTCTTCTTTCTCTGCTGTACTTCGCTTGAAAGTTGTATCCCTGGTTTGATGCAAATAGTGTGGACTATTGATTTTTATAGCACGAGTCCTTATTCGACTTGAGGTAAATCTTGTCTAATTTCCTCATGATTACTTGTCTAATTTCCTCACAATACATTTCGGGTATGACATTAGTAGATATTTGATCTGTTTCCGAATGTAATGCCAGCTATATATAAGAATGTGCTTTATTTTCTTATGACAATATGAGGGCCAAACAGAATAACAGATAGCCTATAGTTTTCTCTGTACTTATTAGTTGGATCAGTAGTAGAGTAGTTCACGGTTCACCTGGATCAAAACGCTCCTTCCTTGCTATGACAAGAAGGATCAACCCAAAACAACTGGCCAGTCATCCTTCCACACTGCTGGCAAACCATTCTCTAGTCCTTTCTCCCTTCGCTTCAAATCAAAAGCAACCAAGTCGTTGCTGCGGGAATCAGTTGTTTGTAACTGTTCTACCAAGAAAATTGAATTCTTATCGCATCTTGAAGCATCATGGCCGGCTGAGATTAACATAGACTGTCTCCGATCCAAAACCAATGCATAATTCCCAATCGATTCCACCTCTATCCATCTGCGCCTACCATAGGAACAGTCCAGCTTAAAAGCAAAGAACATACTAGTCCAAGTCCTCCAGACCAGCAATAGATCTTCCGGCGTTTTGATCATGTAAGCACTGACCCTAACATATTGATCATCCAGATTTCGCATTGCCTCCCCATCAGATTGAATATCATTCATCTTAATCGGAACTAACGAATTCTCGAAACCCCAGACTGTGACACTACTCCAATCGTTGCGTAAGGCATACAAGTGATTTTGATGCCACACAATGTCCTTATAACCTCCTTGCTTGTCAAGTTTTGTCCACTTAACATCTGCATTAGTGTTACAAAATGCAAGATTATATGGTCCTGTAGTCTCCTGATTATTGACCAGAACATAGTACATAACAATAACCCCAAAGATGTCTTTGTTTCTGATCCTACTGCTGCAACTCCATCGCGGACACACGACAACTTTGGACTGGAAACTTGCACTAAACAATTCCAAGGATGTGAAAGTAACTGCAGGTTTTCTCCACTTGATTATAGGTTGGTCGAGATCGTATGTTATTCTTTGTATATCTGGAAAACTACAGAGCGGTGGGAGTGGGAGCTGAGCTCCACATAGCATGGGGTTTAAGAGCACAAACTCTAGCTTCTTGCTCAAGAAAAGCACCCAACCTTGAGACAATCCAAGAAAAACACCATGGCTTAACTCCTTAGGTATGGTGTTCTTCAACTTGGAAAATTTGCCGCTGTTAAGATTATAAAAGACAAACCCTTCATCGTATATAATGCCATCATCAACATCAATGGTGCGGTCCAAATCTTGATCTGGGTAAAGCAGGAGGCAGGGAGGTTCGGCTAACCAGGTGAATGATGGGGATTTCTCTACGATATATTTGATGGCATTGTAGCATGAACGAGAAACCGATTTCCAACGCAGTATATCGCTCAGGGTTAACTTTGATGAAATCAGTTCATACACATCAAGAGGAAGTACAGGCCAACTTGGTTTTCTAGTTTTTCTTGTGGTGTGCCGGAAGCTGATGCCGTCACCCATTGATGTATGATCTTTCAAGGGAGGCCTAGTTCGACAAGAGAGACTAACCCTAACTAAAATTTTCTCTAATTCTAGGTTTGCTTTTTTGAAGTGGATTGGGGATGGTCAATGAGAGACTTGTAACGATTTATAACCAAAACATGAGAGACTTGTAAGTTGTAACTAAAACATGGTCTATGAGAGACTTGTAACCAAAACATGAGAGACTTGTAACCCACCCATAGTTGGCCCGTTACAAACGATTTATATGTGGTTTATCTATGGTTTTTATTATGACACAGTATTTTATTAATATTTTTTAGAAAAATACTTGCGTCTGGACTAGTATGTACGTGTGCGTCCGGACTCTTTCTTTTTTACATATCTTTGTCAATGTAAATTATAATATTAAACGTTTAAAAATTGAGTTAACCAATAAAGATCATCTTTGAAAAAAAAAATAATCAATGTAAACAAAAATCGTTTGTTCAACCAATTGCATGAAAAAAATTGACGGCTGAACAAACGATTTTCTTTTACATTGATTTTTTGCAGAGGTGATCTTCATTGGTTAACTCAACATTTAAACGGTTAAGATTATAATTTACATTAGCAAATATATGTAAAAAAGAGATAGTCCGGATGCACACATACATACTAGTCCAAACACAAGTATTTTTCTATTTTTTTGTGTTTGTCAACTGACTTGAACCTTGTATCGATCTGGGGAGCAATGACATGTGGTTGAGGAAACATAGTATATATATTTTTTGGTAATGAAGGAAACATAGCATATTATGGCTTGTAAAGAAAAATAGCATATTCTCCTCAAAAAAAAAAGCATATCAACA
Organism: Fragaria vesca subsp. vesca; assembly: GCF_000184155.1. Taxonomy (NCBI): domain Eukaryota; kingdom Viridiplantae; phylum Streptophyta; class Magnoliopsida; order Rosales; family Rosaceae; genus Fragaria; species Fragaria vesca. Next base: position 11,507,973 of record NC_020493.1, on the reverse strand, counting down.
TCAGCATGCCACTTATTCCAGTGTTATGTAATAGTCTCAAAAATAGTCACTTGCAGAATTTGTTTAACATTGAGTACATGACATATTTTGAGCTACAGAATCTGGTTTGCTTCATTGGATGCAAGGCGAGACGGTTACATGAAGTTCGACAACTCTTACCTAATGTGATGATAGAGATAGAAACACGATGAGGTTGATTCTGTAGAAAGCTAGATTCAAGTTTTGAAGATCTGAAGTCGGATTAGTAACAAGAACCAAGAACATCAATCACAAATTAGAGAGCAGACTTCAATGCAATGGGTTCTAGGACACTTGGATTCACCATAGCAAATGCAAGAAGCTCCTGGTCATGTTCAAAAGCAGCCATGTCTTCCTCAATCAAGGTCACCCAAGCCTCTATACCATCATCCTTTCTTGTACCCACCAAAGATGATACATTTCTGTTTAAACCACTAGGAAAGTTACTCACCCAAATTGGCCTTCCCCACCCAAAATTCACCTCATACAATACCTTATAATCACACAAGCCTGTGCAGACTTGTAGGTTCATAATGTCATCTCTTTGGAAGAAATCACCTGCCTCTTTGGAAGATTCGACAAACCCTCGAGATCCATGACTCCCCTTAAGTATTTGGGCACAATTGTTGCTCACCTCTTTGAGCCCTGTCCTTAGTTGAGCAACCAAGCCTTGCAGCTCCAACTCACTCTCATTTGCCTGTGCAGCAAAGTATCCCACAAGGTTTCCTATAGAGTCATCGGACAAAGGCGGCACGATCCTTTTGCGAATGTCCACAGATTGGGACAACACAGAGACCTTAGGAGGAGACTTGTGCAGGGAGCTTGATCTTGTGGCTGCAGCCACTGCGCATCTCCAAATAAGAGCTGTGACAGCTTCTAAATTCGTTGGCTGTTTCACATTTGCACTGGCTGCTTCGGTCTGAAGGGCACATATCTTAGATGCATCAAACACAAACCTCTTTGTGACACAACCATCCGTTCTCTTCTTGACGATATGATCCACAGAAGAGTTGTGGCCAGAGGAACAATCCATTGGTGGAAACCAAAACGAGGCGTTGAAATCGGGAAGCAGTGCTTGACTAAATCCAAGAGCACTAGCAGCCCATGACATAATGAATGTGCCAAGTGAGGCTGCATCACCTAACTTACGTGACATGCACACACCAATTGCCAATCCACCACAATCAAAGAAGCTCTCCTGAACAAGAAGCAGAGGCCCGGTCCCTGCTTTCGGGAACTCAATCGCTACCGGAAGGAGCTGCTTCAGTGTCTCTGCATCAGGCTGTGCTAAAAGAGTTGAGAGAAGGCCATGGACACGAGCTTGCATATAGTCAACACCATCGTCGTGGCATTCGATTGAGATGTTTCCTTTGATTCTTCCAGCAAAAGGGTAGAAACGAGTCAGAGTTTCCGACAGTGACTTCTTCATCCAGAGGGATCTCTTTGCAGGTGTGAAGGTAACATCACGATCATTGTAGGGGTAGAAGAGAACCAAGGGCTCGTAAGCAACAGGAGCAAGTTGGTCTAGAAGGGAAAGCTTGAAGTGTTTGAGATAATGGGGGGTTGGAGAAGATGGCTTGACTGTTTCACTTCTGATTACCTCAAACTTCATCATCTCAGATTCACACAAACACAGCAGAGAGAATGTAGAGACGAACGTTTTGATTTGAGCATATCAGAAGAACGTTACAGAAATAGGGTGGTGTTAAATATGAAGAAATGTAGAGACGGGAGAAACGTACGAAGAATATTGTGGCATACCATATGGTATAGCACGCCTTATAAAATGTGTGGTTATCATCAGGGCCGGTCCTGGAGAATTAAAGACCCAGTGCGGAAAAAAAAGTTGTGCCCCCTATATCAATTTTTTTATTCAAAAATACTGTTTTTATTTTTGGATTTCAAACCTCTGAATATACTCTTAATATTGTTACTAAAAATACATTTTATATAAACTTTTTTGGCCCTTATGAATAATATTTTTTCTTAATTATTTGGATTAGTATAGATATAAATTGTATTCTTCATACAATTTTCTCATTTGATATGGAATAAAAATGTTTTCCTTTTTGTGAGAATGAATAAAGGAAAAGGAAAATGTCCATTTAGTACTAATTTAAATTATTTATTGCCCATTTCAATGAATCTAATAAACATGAGCCCATTTCAATATAAGATGTTCTTATTTGTGCCCAAATACACAAATCTTTATTAAATTTATAATAAAAAAATATTTTTGAGACATTTTTACCCTTATCCCTTATATACACTCAGAGAGAGAAAAAATATAAAAGAGGGAAGACTTTGCCGGAGCCTCCGGTCACCGGTCGCGGGACTCCGGTCACCGGAATCTCATCGCTGGATTTTCTTTGATCACCGTCGCCGGACTTTCTCTGGTCATTGTCGTCGGATTTCTGCCCCCCAATAATCGGGTTACTGACCCCCAGTAATCACCTTATTAAGTTACTAACCCCTAATAATCGAGTTATTGACCCCCAATAACTTAATTACTGACCCCCAATAATCAACTTATTTCTCCCATCGCCGCATTCCGGTCACTGTAAACTCGGTTACTGACCCCTAGTAATTGAGTAATGATTCCCTAAAAGGCTATTGGCCCCGGGTAACACAATTACTGACCCCCAGTAACTCGAGTTACTGGCCCTCAGTAATCGATTACTGACCCCAGTAATAGAGTTACTGACGCCCAGTAATCGATTACTAACGCTCAGTAATCGATTACTGACCCTCAGTAATTGAGTTACTGTCGCCCAGTAATCTGCAACTGACCCAATAATCATGTTAAAATATACTTTATGTTCAAAAATCACTATATTATGATTTCTAAACTAAAAATTTGCAAAACAAAACAACGTATTACATCAAATCTGGATTAGCTAGAAATCTGGATCAGTTCTAGCTAATCGCATAGTTAATTACTTTTTTGATCTTGTCAAGAGCGAGAATGAGTGACTTCCTCCTTATCTTGTTGAAATACTGCAAAGAGATCCAAGAGGAGGATGATTAATAAAAAAGAGGTGATCATTTATCAGACTCATATAGTGATGCAAATACTAATGCTGCTGTGTAATAAGAAGAGAGGAATTGAAGTGTAGCTCACCTTGGCTAAGACATGAAGCAAATGCTCGATGATAATGGAGATGAAAATCAAGACGAAGCAGATGGTGGTGATGACCACTAGATTGAATAATCTCATAACCACATTTGAGTTGGTCGACCTCACCAACGAGGATGCCGATGACGCAGTG
>NC_020493.1:11436332-11504547 GCF_000184155.1 Fragaria vesca subsp. vesca | reverse complement strand
GTAGTAGTAGAGAGAGAGAGAGAGAGAGAGAGAGAGAGAGTTTTCAGAGGAGGAGGATGAGAGACTAAGAGTGTAGATCGGGGGAAGGTTGAGCAGGAGATATTAAGTTATGGGTAATGTTGTCTTTTTGATATGAATAATTGGAATAGGCTAATGCAAAAAATTTTCATTGAAATGGGCTCTTGAATCTCCGTTTTTAACTAAATGGGTATTTTCCCTAAAGGAAAACGTTATTCTGTAAAAAACACTAGTGAGAAAAATGAAATTTGACCGGAAAAAATAAGGCAGAGAACTTGTTAGTGAGAAGCTGTACAAGGCAAACCTGTGGGCCACAATTTTTATACTCTCTCAATCTCTCTCCTCTTGAAATCGCTGCGGAGCAGCAAACAATAATTATACAGTATTTCTATATTGAGGCATGAATTAAGGATTAGTGTGCCCCATTTAGCCCTGGGTCTAGTGCGGTCGCCCTGGCTGCACTGGGTTTGGGCCGGGTCTGGTTATCATTGATTAAAGAAACAAGTAAATAATTATGTAATGACTATTTACCCTTTTAAAAGTTCTCATGTGTCATACAATTAGACACATTTACAATAAGTATATTATATCATATGGTATGATAGACAAATCTGATTATTAGAGGTAGAGTTACAAAAAGGTGCTGCCATGGCGGGAAGTCATTGGTGCACAGTTACAGTTGAAGGTAAAGTTGGAAAGCCAATAGAGGCAAGTAGGTAACGTTTCAAAATAGCCGGCCATCATAATCTGACTAGATTGCTTCACCAAAGTTGATTTGGTTTACATAGAGTACATTTTATAACATCATATATATGTCAAAACAAAGCGACACAAAATGACCATTTCAAAATAACCTTACCAGCGCCCATGAAAAAGGAAAATACTTGCATCCAAATTTGTTTGAATGTCTGCGTCTAAACTGTATCATATTTGCATATGTTGGAAAAATATATATCCATGATCAAATCGTTCATACATTAAGTCAACCTTTAATGATCATCCGAGCAAAAAATTCAAGAAAACAAAAATCGTTTACTAGTTCTGTAACATCAAACAAATGTACGGTTGGTCATAAGACTGCTAACATACGGTTGTAACTGTTCATTTAGTTTACTGTCCAAAAAGTGGATGGCTTCTGCAACACCTACATTTTTTGTTTATTTAGTACAGTTGTGACTAAATCATTTCTACTTTAATTAATTGATTGTCACTGAGAAGATCTTTAGAAAACTAATGCTCCGATCATGATAATATCATCCATATAATATAAAAAAGATATTAGTGAATCATGAGTTCATGACTAAGGGAGTTAGCTAGGGATTGAGTTTGAAATATTTTGATTCGAGAAGACATCAAAAATAAAAATAAAAGGTTTCAGATTACTTGAATATTATCATGATCTGTGTGTTGTGTTTATATTATTCACCATGTTGTAATCAATTAGGTTTCAGATATAGATGATCAAGTTATGCCGCCCATGTTGATCAGTTTACAATATATTGCGAGTGTTCTATCATAGTCATATCATTAGCTTTCTGATCTAGTGATCTATAAATAAGATTATCAATTCATCACAAACTTGACCCTTACTATGAAAACCAAACGGATATAAGAGATGGCGTCTAAAAAATATGAAAATTTACAGCTTCTCTGTACTATATGTTAATTTATCTGCAAGTTATTTGACTAATGGTATGGAAAAGTTGGAAGAAGCCTCAGTAATTCATCTTTTTGGAATAACATCCTGTGTAATTAACAATGATTTTGATGTTAATCTTGTGCTTACTACACTTCCAGAGTACAAAGACAAAGATCAAATGCATGAAGAAAACAAATAAGCTAGCTAGCCATCATAAATAAGGCCATCTTTTGTTGTCATTGCTAGGTGACGCTTGGATTTACAGAAGCATATGCAAGCAGCTCTGCATTGCTCTCAAATAAGGCCATGGTTTCATGGTTCATAGTCAACCATACTTCTATTCCATTCCCATCTCTTTTATCCAACATAACAATTATATTTTCAATTGAAACGCTAGCAATGCTCACCCAGTTTGGCTTTCCCCATCCAAAATCTGCTTCATAAAACGGAAACCTACACCAACTTGTGCAGCTATAGAACCCCATGGCATCACTTTTTTTCAGGTTCTTGTACTTATCTTTGATCCCTTGCCATGCTTCATCAGAACCAAATATGGTTTCTGTTATAGCAGCATAATTTTCAATCCCTTCCCTGAATTTGGAAACCAAGTCTTTTAGATCTATGGCCACACTAGTACCGTCTTCAACTTCAACCTTTGATCTAAAAAAACCTACAACATTCCCAGCACAATTTTCAGGCAAGGGCGGCACAACTCTTTTACGCAAGTTCACATCTTGGCTAAACACTGATGGCCTTTGAGATCCTGATTTTGATGTGGACGCTTCGATTGCACATTTCCAAATGAGTGCTGAAATCGCTTCTACACGTGTAGGTTTTGGCACAGATGGACTAGCTACTTTAGATTGTAGAGCAGAAATGTTTGCGCCATCAAACACAAACCTCCTTGTTATATTGATATGATTTTTGGAGTATACTCGGGCTGGTGGCTGTGAGGAGTCACTAGATTTCTCTAGTGGAGGAAAAAGAGATGCTGAACCAAATTCCGGAAGTGTTACCTATAACAAGTAGTAGAGATATCAGAACTAAATTCTTGAATGTTACAAAAATGAATAAGTACTGAAATATAAGAAGAATCATATATGTATATATACCTCACTATCAGTGATGGATGTATTTGTTGTTTGAGCCCAGCAATTGATAAATGTGGACAGTGTGGAGGCATCAGCAATTTTATGTGAAATACTGAAACCAAGTGCCATCCCACCACACTCAAACAAGCTGACTTGCACAAGAAGTAAAGGACCACTCCCTGCCTCCTTGGATAAGATTTCAGCAGGAAGGAACTGTTCTAATATCTTGACTGCCGGATTTTCGAGAAAATCGGATAAGGAACAGCTGACTTGCGCTTTGACAAATTCAGCTCCATCATCGTTACATTCGACAACTGTACTACCTTTAATTCTTCCTGCTAAAGGGTAGAAGTGAGTGAGAGTTTTAGCTAATGATTCTGTCAGATGCTCACATATTTCAAGCTTACTAGTAGATTCAGTATTTGGAAAGAAGAGAAGGAGTGGAGTGTAAATGGTAATTGCCATCTGATCGAAAAATGAAAGCTCAAAATTTCTAAGGTGATGAGGAGTTGGGGAGGATGGCTTAATTATCTGCCTCTCAATGATTTCAATCTTCATCTGTGCAGACATCCTGATTCCTTGACTTGGTACTGAGCAATGGAACCTTGTATATATAACAGTCCAAGTCTACAACGGTTCAGAAATGATAATTATAATATATCCTAACAAAAATATGCACAGTAGTCCATTTTTCCAAGAGGCCTCTTATTTTTACAACAAGTTCTAAGGTTGAATGGAAAAATATGCACAGCAGTCCATTTTTAAAAGTTCTGTCAGATTGAGGAACAGGGTTGGAAGTGAAGTTGGAACAGAGACAACCAGTATCAAAACATCTTCTAGGAGACACAAGAAGCTGTTTGCTTCAGGTCCTAATCCACGACAGAAGGGTTGAGAGAGGCATCTGCTAACAGCTCCTCATTATTTTCACCTATGGCTATGTTGGTCTATTTTTCTCAAAAGCCAAGTTTGCTTCTATGCGATCTCCATCGCTTGTATCCATCAACTACTTAATCAATTTTTTCGTTGAATAATTGCTAAAGTTAGTTCCTTAACAATGAAATATGTCTAATATAAGAAAGCCAAGTCTGGAATGATTAGTCTGAAAACCTGACCATATGTACAGAAATGATATTCTATGCACTTATTCTACAACTAATTGTAAGGTTGAATTGAAAGATGAATAGTTTTATTTTTAAAATTCAGTCATATTTGAAACAGAGACGGCTAGATGGTATCAGAATGTCATTTAAGTTTTGATTTAGGTACGTACCAGCTAAATGATAAGCAGGGATTAAAGAAGCATTGCTAGTTGCTCCTCATTGTTTTCAAATATGGCCATGTCTTCTTCTTTATCTATCACTAGCATCTATGAATCAATCACTAGTATCTCGTTCTTAGCAACTCAATGATCTTATTGAGCACGTAACTCCTTGGTTATGCAAAGGGGAAGAAGGGAGTCAGGGTTTCAGAATTCAGATTCAGAAGCTTGGTTCTTGATGATCAACAACATTATTGACCTCGGGATAAAACAAAACTAGTGGGAAATAAAGGCCCAAACTAAAGGCCCAGCCTTGCAAGCCCAATACGGGTATGTCTTCCAGTGTGTGCCGAGTCCCACTCTTTCTTCTTCACTCCTCTTCAACTCCTCAACTCTTCTTCTTCAAAGTTGAGTTCGTTGGTGAGTTTGGTCCCTGTTCTATAAGCCCGCAAAATGGTTGGGCTGTGTTCTTGGCGCCAACTCCTTCTGGGAAACAAAACTGAGGTTTGATGCTTCATTTCCCCTTTTTTACAGTCAGTCTATACTCATATTACTCAAGGATCTATACTTTAGCCATTGATTCGATACCTTAGATTGTATAGGCAGTGTTTGAGCCCAGTGGATAATTTGGTCCAAGACTCGCAATAAGTTGTGGATAGCATTTGGGCCAGTACTTGTGGCCTTTCTTTAAATGTGAAGCCCATGTAGAGTGGCGAGCTCTGGAAGCGCGCGAGGTAGGATTTGACCAGGACTCTGATACCTCGCGAGGTCTGCGTTTCAGCTCGTATAGGAGTCTACAGTGTTTGGCGAGGCGGGACAGTATTAGAGTCCTAAGCGGAGTCCGTTATAACACGTAGATAGCGCAGTTCGTGGGCGAGCCATGTTCCTGTGGAATTCTAGTTGTTGAGTCCGAATGGGTTTGTGATTTATCTCTATCAGCTAGCCGTGGATTGCTATGTAAAGGAGCTCAAGGATTATTCAACACACACAATCAAATCATACAAAACTACAAACAAATCTTCGAGCATCCTCGAAACCCTAAAGTTCTAAATACACCTTGCCTTAGTTCTCAGAGCCCGTTCGGACTCGCCCTTTCTTCCTGATTATTGCTCTGCTCGCTCTAACAGTGAGTATCGATTCACAGGTGAACAGAGGTTTGCTCGTAATCCCTCATCCGCGAGGTGGCACCGGAAACCCTTTCGCTTGATTAGAAGTCCAGCACAGCTAGCGCACTCATTCCGCTCCCGCGCGGTGGCACGCCCCTCAACCTTGTTTTTTACTTTTGACGTCACCGGAGTTACAACTCTACCCCTGTTGAGACGCGTGGCCAAAACAGGCAGAGCCATCGCTTTTTGTTGTAGGAACGCAATAGATTTCAGTGTTTTTATTTTGTTTCCCTCATGCATGGAAGTCATTCAAGTATGTAACTGTCAAGAATAGGTATGTATGGTATAATTCCCAGATGTATTCTTTTCCAAATTGGAGGATATTTATGGTAGTACAAATTACCTACAACTAAGTGTGAAAGGTAATAAAATAGTTGAGCTAAGAGCTATGTATGAAAGATGATACAAAGGTCAAGTAATGCAACTACATTAATGCAGTAGATTTCATGTCTGTTGTAGTCCAGAGTTGCTGCTTGTATGGAGCAGCTCACTCAACAGTAACTTTATGGTGTATACTGTGGAAAGGCATGGTTCAATCACCAGTAATCGCAAATCTTAATATAAATGGAAGCAATCTTTTGGGAAATAGTGGTAAATCAACAAACTTTATTTCTCAAGCATGAAAGGGATATTAGTCATATTACTAGTGTTTATGATTGCCTTTTCTGTTGGGAGATTATGGTTTGAGGGTAGAGTTCATTGTATTCTCTGACTGTTCTTATATGGCAAATTTAAGACGGATGAAACCTCAGTCTGTCATGGATCAATCATATATGCTGTCTTAATGATCGTCATGTTTATTTTGCTTGCCTTCACATTTATGCTATTGTGGAGATCATGCATAGCTTACCTTTCATTCCTCAACAACTTGCTCTAGAACTTCATCAAGTATTGGAAGAATATTGGAGGTATGGCTGTAGTATGCAAGAATGGTTGTATCCTTCGGATACATGGGTGTTGTGGTCTCCCAGATCTGAGGATACATGGCTGCTGTGATCTCATTCCAGACTTACCGTTTACTGTTTATATCATACATTTACACTTTACATTACTTGTATATCAGAGTTGCTATGTAAGATTTGAACTAATCTAATTTAAGTTGACTTTAAAGGTGTGAGATTGTGCAAGTGTGTGACAGCTCTCCTCTTCTGCAGCAGCATGTGTTGCTGGTCTCCTAAAACAACATGGTGGTCTCAGTTTCTGTGCCACAGCTGTGCTGCCTTGTTACTTTAGGTTAGTCTTGTGTGCGTAGATGTATGAGTGATGAAGTGTGTTTCTCACCCAACTTCTTCTATATATAGTTTAGTGTTGTAACCTTATTACTTACCAAGAAAAATATCAGAAAAGCTTCCGCAACTTTGTCTTTAGTTTTTCCACATCAAGACAAGTAGTGATATGATGAAGACATTTAAGCATCGTTACAAGAATCAAATAAAGCAGACTTTATTTTTCAAAAAGCAACACAAGCGTCAAAGTAATGAAATATATGAAATTATGAAAGTAACATCCAAGAAGATTCAGAGGATGTTCTTTTTTATTTTTCGCTACTAGCTAAACAGCAGCTGGATTTAGAAATGCATATTCAAGCAGCTCCTTATTGCTAGTGATTATGGCCATATCTTCTTCTTTCAAAGCCAAGGACACTTCTATTCCCTTTCCATCTCTCGTATCTGTCAATTGAATTGTGTTCTTGGCTGACATAGTGCGGATACTCACCCATGATGGCTTACCCCATCCAAAATTGGCCTCATAGAAGGGAAATCTGCACCAGCTGCTGCAACTATAGTTGTCTATACCATCCTTTGTCATGAGGTTCCCAGATTCTTGTATGGTCTGACATACGTCCTGCGAACCAACTCCATTAGGATACTTTTCTTTAAATTCCTCAATGCCTTTCCTGAAATTAGCAACCAAGCTTTGGAGATCTACTTCACTTTCCATTGTCATTGATGCAAAGAACCAAACAAAATTCCCCAGTGAGTCTTCTGTCAAGGGCTGCCCTGATCTTTTCCGCATGTTCACCACTTGACACCACACAGATGGCCTCACAGAACCTGAGTTTGATCTCGATGCCTCTGTAGCACATTTCCAAATGAGTGCAGATACAACTTCAACACGTGTGGGATTTGGCACAGCAGAGCTGGCAGCTTTAGACTTAAGATCATCAATCTTTGAGGCTTCAAACACAAATCTTTCAGTGACCGATTTCTCTATAGCAAATTCAACAATAGGTTGTCGCGAGTTGAAGAAATCTAGTGGTGGACAGACAGAAGCCACAACACCAAATTCTACAGCTGGAACCGCTATATGATCACTAGCACTGGAGCCTAGGGAAACTGCAGCCCAGCTATTAATGAACTTGCTGAATGTAAAAGCATCACCAACCTTATGTGAGATATTGACTCCAATTGCCATCCCACCACATTCAAAGAAGCTGGCCTGGACTAGTAGAAGGTGGCCTGCGACTTCTTGTGTGGATGCTATATCAGCTGGAAGCAGTTGTTTTAAAACCTTGTGATCGGGTTTTTCCAAAACTTTGGATATGGGACAATTCACTTGGGCTTGAAGAAATGCTGCCCCATGGTCATTGCAACATATTGAAACATTATATTCAAATTTCCCTGCAAAGGGGTAGAATTGACAGAGGGTCTTAGACAATGATGTTTTTAGAAGGTTTGATCTTTCAGCAGCCAAAGAATGATGATCACCATTGATCTCATCCCTATTATTGGGATAGAAGAGAAGTAGTGGGACATAAAATTCAGGTTGAAGCTGATCAAAAACAGAAAGGCTCAAACTTTCAAGGTGGGGAGGAGTTGGAGAGGATGGTTTGATTGTTTCTTTGTGAATGACTACAACCTTAATCTCTGAACCCATCTTGCTCCACACTGAGCTTTCATAACAAAGACCCTCCATATAAAGATGCAGATGGGCAGCTCCTGTTTAATGTAACTATTTAAGTCAACTTGTTTTATTTTATTTTGGTCTCAGTCAACATTCATCACCTATATCTATCATGTTTTCTGGGGTTGTATGTATAATTTGCTCATTTTTCCAACTTTTTAGACTGAAACTCCTTAAGATTTATAATTGCCAAAATACAGCCGGTATTCATAAAAATTTGGTAGCAACCTATGAATCTTTGGCATTACTGATCTTTTAAAATGTATAATCCAAATTGGAATCAGTCTGAAAGAGATGTAGTGTCTGCTATAGCATGCTTTCTATGCTTTCTATACCTACTATAGCTTTTTACTCTTTGGCTTTGATACCCACTATACCCACTACACAATTTTTTATTCTTTTAGATTGCATTGCATCAAATAACTTTAATATTTAAGTTGCTTGTAGTCATTGTTTGTAGACTATATAAATAATAGTATGAAGATAAGAACTATGATATACTGATTGATGATGATTTGATAGTGATAATAAAAATTTATTTGTAGGACTTGATGTATATGGTCATGATCTCAACTTTGATCCCTAAAGCCATCTTGATCTATACTCAAGTTTACAAAGACTTACAAGAGGTATATACTCAAGTTTACAAAGACTGACAATTTGATCATATTGTTCTTTATAACTTATTGTATCATCCAGCACTGTTGTAGCGACATGGTCAATTGCATTCCAGTTGAAAAATATATGGAAATATGGATTTGTTGGTTACTATTTAGTTTAGTGGTACAGTCTATTCTCTATAAATGGAAAGGTTATGAGTTCCACTAACAACATAGTAGTTTGTAACATTTGAGTTGTTTATCCGATAAAAACAAAAATGATTTTCCTTGAATATATGGTGTTGTTTTGTTTTCGTTCTTATGTAGGAAGATCAAATTCAGAAAGAAAAATCTGAGTATTGTATGCAATAGTCAATGGTAAAAGTCATTTGTACATACTTAAATTACCATATGGACAAACTAATTAACTTGGCTTAACCACTTCGGCTACCAACTAACAACCGTAAGAGCATCTTCAACAGCTTCCCTATTTTAGAGAAATTTTAGGGAAGCAAAAGCTAAAATCTCTAAAAAAATTATGCTCAAAATCCAATAGCTTCTCCATTTTAAAGATTTCAGCATTTAATACAACAATAAAATATATCATATCATCATTAATTATAGCAAAAAAACATTATCTATTTTATTGTAACAATAAAATACCCAATAAAATATTATATTGTTGTCTTTTTCTCATTGGAGTGCGTAAAGAATTTAATTTTGGGGAATGAAGACTTTGCTGCAAATTTTGGGGAATGAAGACTTTGCTGCAAATTTGAGGAATGAAGACTTCTTTTTCTTCTCCATCCCCATTTTAGAGCATCTCTCATGGTAGGCTAAATTCTTAGCCAAATTTAACCTATAAAACAAGAATATTCTGTGGAATCTTTTTTTAGCTTACCAGAGTCTCCCATCGTAAGCTAAATCCTTAGCCAAATTTATAGTCTTTTGGCTTTAAAAAACACTCCCACCATAAGCTAAATCCAAAGGTAGAGCCATTTATTTTTCTTTTCTCATATATTTGTTTAAATCAATAATTACTCATAAAAAATATATTATATAAATATATTCGATATGGAGCTCATATGAAAGATCTCGTCGAGATCTTCGCGATGATTGTGAGTAACGAATTTTTAATTTTGATGATAATGTAAATTAAAAGGAGAAATGTAAAGTTAAATAAAATAACATTTAATTTTAGCTTACAAACTTCATAAGCCAAATTTGGCTTACCAAATAGCTCAAGCCAAATTTTTTATCTTGGAAAATGTAATTTAGCTTATGGTGGGAGTAAACATAGGCTAAATTTGGTTTTTTAGCCTATGATAATTTAGCCTATGATGGGAGATAGTCTTAGAGAATGAGATGGGAAAACTGTTGGACCTAAAAAAGGCTTAATATTCTCCAAAATTGTGGAAATCAAGAAAATAGAAAAGTTGTTGGAGATACTCTAATAAGCTTAATTCATGAGCCATTGTTGAGTGCTGATTATTTAGAGTGCTTGTCTGCTTGAAGACTGATGTATATGATAGCAGTTAGAGAAATATGACGTCCCATTGACAGAATAAACAATTTCAGGAAATAAGTTCCGATTTCCAAAATTTTCAATGTATATTTATTTATCATTTCTCATTTGCATCACTTTGCAGGTCACAAACAGAGACTACAAGCATCAAAACAATTCTTTAAAAGCAGCTGAGGCCTGAGGCTCTGGTTGTGTTCGTGGGCGCCAGCTCCAGTTTTCTGGAAATGTTGAGGTTCTAATGCTTTCTCTTATCATACTCCAAAATAGTTTCCCTAAAAATGCGCAGTTAGTTAGTTCTAGTTGCTTTTTATTTTAACCTGATTTGGTAGCTTATTGCACACTTAGATGTATGTCTCTAACTTCTTTCTACCAGACAAATTTATTTCAATCATAAAACTAAACAGACAGTTCAAATCCTAGTAATCAAATCCTCCTAGTGTACGTTAAGTTGAAGTCCTCATACTGTGTATTAAAAACTAAAAAGCAAAAGGCACAGATATGATGGTCTCTCAATATGCAAATTTATTTCTCAGAAAAGACTGTAATATCTGAGCATGAAAATAATGAGAGATCACATTTAAATAGAAGCACAAAGTGGGACTAGTCCGATACCAGCTAAATGACACTTGGATTCAGAGATGCATAAGCAAGCAGCTCCTGATTGCTTTCAACTATGGCCATGTCCTCTTCTAAGAAAGACATGGACGCTTCGATGCCATTGCCATCTATCGCGTCCATCAATAGAACGGTATCTTTAAGTTGGAAACTACGGACACTTACCCAAGATGGCTTTCCCCATCCAAAGTTGGTTTCATAGAAGGGAAACCAGCACCAACTGGTGCAACTGTAGTTGTCTATGCCCTCCTTCGCCAAAACGTTCCCAGACTCTTTGATTGTTTGATAGGCATCCTCTGCAGTAAGTCCATTACGGTACTTTCCTTTAAAGTCATCCTTGCATTTCCGGAATTTAGCAACCAAGCTTTGAATATCTACTTCACTTTCTACTGTTATTGCTGCTAAGTACCACACAAAATTCCCCAATAAGTTTTCTGTGAATGCCTGCCCTGATCTTTTACGCATGTTCACTGCTTGACACCACAAGGAAGGCCTTATCGAACCCAATTTTGATCTTGATGCTTCCATGGTGCATTTCCAGATGAGTGCTGACACTACTTCAACACGCGTAGGATTTGGCACTGAAGCACTAGCAGCTTTGGACTTGAGAGCAGCAATTCGTGAGGCATCAAAGACGAATCTTCTTGTTGTGCACTTTCCTTGAGTAAGTTCCACAAGAGGTTTTGGTGAGTTTAAGAAATCTTGTGGTGGGTAAAGAGAAACTGCAGCACCAAACTTTGCAGGAAGCACAAGATGATCAGTTGTACTAATGGAGCCAAGGGCAACTGCAGACCAGCTTTTTATGAATCTGCTGAAGGTAAAAGCATCCGCCACCTTATGTGAAATGTTGATTGCAATTGCCATTCCACCACATTCAAAGAAGTTGACCTGGACCAGTAGAAGATGGCCTGTAAGTGCTTGAGTGGATTCTACAGCAGCTGGAAATAGATATTTCAGCATCTCAGTATCTGGACTTTTCAAAATATCCAATATTCGACAATTTACTCTGGCTTCAATGAATGAAGCTCCACGGTCATCGCAACAGATTGAATCATTGTATTGGAATTCCCCTGCTAAGGGATAGAAGTGAGTGAGGGTTTCAGATAGTGATGCTTTTAGAATGCTGGATTTTTCTGCTATCAATGACTGGTGATCTGAATTGAGCTCCTGATCAGCATGATTGGGGTAGAAAAGAACCAGTGGGACATAAACTTCAGGAATAACCTGATCTAGAAAAGAGAGGTTTACACTTTTCAGGTGGGGAGGGGTTGGAGAGGATGGTGTAATTGTTTCCTTGTGAATGATTTCAACCTTGAAATCTGTACTCATCTTGCTCCTCTGTCTTGAGTTTCATATCAAAGATCCTTACCATGCTTATAAAGCCATAAAGTTGGCCAGAGGATCACAGCTCACATGAGACCATCTCCCACCATAGGCTAAAAAACCAAATTTAGCCTATAGTTACTCTCACCATAAGCCAAATTACAATTCTCATGGTAAAAAATTTAGCTTGAGCTATTTTGTAATTTTGTAAGCCAAATTTGGCTTATCGGGTTAGTAGGTTAAAACTAAGTATTATTTTATTCAACTTTAAATATTGTTATTCTAATTTATAATAGCATCTAAATTAAAAATTCGTTACTAACAAAATTTTATACCATCGTGACAATCTCGACGAGATCTTTCATATGAGCCCCATATATATCGAATATATTTATATAAAAAAAATTTCATGGTTAATTATTAAATTAAACAAATATATAACAAAAGAAAAAAATGGTTTTACCTTAGGATTTAGCTTACGGTGGGAGTGTTTCGTAAGCCAAAATACTCTTAATTTGGCCAAAGATTTAGCTTATGGTGGGAGAATTTGGTAGGCTAAAAAAAGATTCTATAGAATATTCTTGTTTTGTAAGCTAAATTTGGTTTGAAATTTGGCTTATGATAGGAGATGCTCTAAAAGGAAAGTAAACTCTTGTCTGTTATTGTATCATCATTGGTATTTACTATTGACTATTATTGATCTGTGTTGAATGTGTGTGTGTGTGTGTGAGGATGTCCTTAACTATGGTGCGGATTTGTTTAATTGACCAATTTTTCGATTATATTTTCTCATCTTAATCGTTCAGTATCCATGTATATATGAGTAGGTCATCTCTACAAAATTTCAGCTTATTTGGTGATTGTTAAGGCATTCAAAACTGTGATTTACCATGAAGAACACGGACGGTTAGGTTGTACAGATTCAGTTCGTTCATTGATTTAATACATTTTAAAGGCCTTAACGATTACCAAATTAGTTGAAATTTTGCATAAATGATCTACTCATACATACCTAGATACTAAACAGTTAAGATGAGAAAAATATGATCGAAAAGTGAGTCAAAATAAGAAAATCTGCATCATAGTTAAGTTAAGGATAATGGATCCCTTGTTATGACTTATATGAGAGATTGAGCATTAGACCAACTTTTCGATCATATTTTTAAAATATTAACCGTTCAGTTTTTAGGTCCTAATATGCAGATCACTTATGCAAAATTTCATCCAAATTGGTGATCGTTAACCTGCTCAAAACCGCGATTTTCATGAACGGTTTAAGTTTGGCAGATTTGAACCGTCTATTGATTTAAGTTAATTCAAAACATTAACGATCACTAATTTGGCTGAAAAATTCCAAAAATGATCTACTCATATATATGTAGAGATTGAATGGCAGAAATGTTGATATGTGATCAAAAAATTGGTATAATGTTCAATCCCTCATATAACTTACAATAAGGGATCCCTTAATGGGAAGGCCTTGTATGTATATATATCAACTTGCGCATATGTTATTCTTGCTGGAGCTAGTGGAGTATGTATCACCACTATATGCTATAATTCTGGGGTTTATTTTAACTCTTTTTGTTTTTCAATTCAACGAGTTCTGCATGCACAGCATTTGCTTATATTGATTTAAAGTGAATCTTTTTCATGTAAGGTATAGACCTTATTGTTAATGCAGGTGTGGATAATAATAATTATATATTTTATATTTATTTTGGGTAAGATTTAAACTTGAGACCTCATCTAACATTGCTGCTAATAGTTACTGGGTTTGCTAACATATGGATTGATCTAGTTCAAATATTTTGCCTTTCCTCGATCAAAACCCAGCTGAATGGATATCTTTTTGTACTAATTAAGTAAATGAGTGTGATTAATTGAGAGAAGCATATGCAAGCAGCTCCTTATTGATTTGAATTACAGCCTCTATGCCTCTGTGTGAAGCAATACAGCTACATTCTTGACTAGGCACTTGGGAACTACAGATAAGTACCCATGATGGCTTTCCCCATCGTAAATTGGCTTCCTAGAAGGGAAACCTGCACCAATTGGTATAGTTATAGTTATCATCCTCTGATTCTTATTCCATTGATGATGTTAAAGTGCTACAATGATGGGAAATTTTGGATCATTACCTCTCTGGTTTATCCCCACGTACAATATTACATGCTGCTGATATTTAGGAATCTGTAACACTCGTATATTCAAACTTAGATATTAATTCTTGTATAATTTATTCTTGCTGGATGGAGTATGATGTACGTGATAGAACATAATTTTGGGGGTCAGATATGAGAGTGATTGAGAGAAGCATATGGAAGCAGCCTCATATTGGTTTCGGTTACAACCATGTCTTCTTCTACAAGAGAACACCTTTATGCAATAATGGCAATCTCCATCTTCTGTGTCGAGCAATACAGTTACATTATTGAGTTGTGCACCTGTTGTACCCACCCATGATGACTTTCGCCATTTATAATTGCCTTCCTGGATGGGATTCCCTGCACCGACTGGTGTAGTTGTAGAAATCTGTATCAGCCTCTCCCATTGATGATGGTCTGATACTAACGATAGTTTGTCGTTGGAGACTTGGAGTACTCCAAGGCATAAGGACCACAGGGATAGGAAAGCTTTAGACGATATATTTCGTCCGATTTTCTTTTCATAGTCTGTTATGTACAATAGTGTGCTACTAGCTAGTTAATTGGCTGGATTTGTAGTATCATCACCTTTTTTTTTTTTTTTGGTAATTAGAAACTTCCATTGCAAAAGCCAGAAGGCTGAGAGATACAAAGGAGGAAACACAGAGAACCTTAACAAGCCTAAGGAGAATCTGTTTGAGCATCATACAACAAAATATGCATTAGGGAGGGGAGGGGGATTGGAGAACCAGTCCCCTATGCACACTCCGCATTTGGCTAAGTTTGCAACATGGTCTGCTGCTGAGTTAGCCAATCTACTGATCCAAGACCNGTTAACNCGGTTGAATTGGCGACTTACCAACCTAATCTTTTTTAGAAGATTAGCCCTTAGCTTCCCAGGTTGAAGAAATCCACTGTAAGTACATTCCATTGGGTAGGGGACACAACTGCAAATATGGGTCACCATGAGAAACTTCTCATATCGGCCCTCAAGGCCTTTATTTCGATCAATTCAGTTTAGGTTGCTGTAGATGCTTCAGTTTGTAGCCTTTTTCTTTTCCGCGTAAAAAAAAGAGCAGTGGTGAATCAATGAACTTTATTTCTCATGGATGACCACAAGGGATATGTTGTTAATGTTTACTAGTACTTTCGCTGTTGGAAAATTATGGAAGATCATTGCACATTTTCTATGTTTCATTACGCATACATAGATACATTATGTCAAAGTTTGCTCCTTATGCAAGTATTAAGAGAAGCATATGCAGAGCTGCTCCTTATTTGTTTCAATTACAGCCATGTCTTCTTCTTTGAAACTCATGATTGCTTCTATATGCCATCACCATGTATCAAGCAAGGAAATCACATTCTAGATTACTGCACCTGGGATAGTCACCCATGATGGCTTTCCCCATCCACAATTGGCTTCGTAGAAGCCAAACCTGCAACTGGTGCAGTTGTATTTATCTATATCATTCTTTCCTAGATATCTATGATTCTATACTCCTTGAAAAGTAAGCAGACATCATCCCCACTAAACCCCATTACCATATTTCAATTTCAATTCCTCGCTGTCTTTCCTGATTGTAGCAACCAAGCTTTGAAGATTTGCCTCACTTTCTTGTGTCTTTGCTATAGAGACTCCTACAGCATTTCCCATTAAATCGGGTTTGCGCAACACTTTCCGCATGTTTTCTGCTTGAATACGCCACATGGATGGCCTTGAAGAACCAGAGTTTGATCTTGATGCTTCCGTTTCCCCACACTTGTCGGGTTTGGGACTGTAGCACTAACAGCTTTAGACTTGAGAGATGCAATCTTTGAGGCCTCAAACTCTACTCTTCTTGTTTTACAAGCTTCATGAACATACTCCACGGCACGTTGCGATGAGTTGATGACTAAATCATGACCTTGTGGTGGGAAAACAAAATCTGCAAGAGTAATGTAGGGCGAGTCCTGAAGGATATAAGGCCCGGTGCGAACAAAATAGTTGTGTCCCTCATATAATTTTTTAATATAAAAAATACTGAATTGTCGTTGAGTTTCGACCCTAAAATTAAGGACTAAAAATTAAATTTATTGCTGAAATATCAGCAATATTTTCGTTCTTTTCAATTGTCGATAATTTTTAAATTTGAGAGCTGGGATTCAAACCTCAATCTCATAAGAACACGAGAGAAACGTCTTAGCCATCTCTACTAAGATAGATATATGTTATACATATACATTTAAACATATTAATAGACTCAATATATGTAACTATATTTGGATATTTCTTTTTAAAATTTTAATGAAATCGATATTTTCCCGATATTTTCTTAGATATCTATTTTTTAGACTATTGAAATTTTCTGGATACCCAATATATTTTCGAGGAAAGAGAAGTGGGCGTAATAAATGCGCTGGCCTCCTTGGTAATAAGGGAGAAGATAATTTTTCAAAACGGATGGCTCTGATTTGATGTCCCAAAAAGAAAAAAAACATGGTAGTCATGATTGAAGATTGAATAAAAAGAATACGTAGACGACGTGATTGTTTGGCTGGGGAGAGAAGAGAAAAGAGAGATAAATATGTTTATTCTTTTGCTGCCACATGCCATCTTTTCAATTATCAAGCTAATTAAACCAACCATTCTCAATTGCTCCACAACCTTGTTTGTCAGATCGTGCCCTCTTTTCTTCCCGGGCCTAGTGCGGTTGCCCTGGTTGCCCAGCGCTTAAGCCGGTCTAGAATAATGCTAGGTGAATTATTTTTGGTGAACCACGAGTCTACCTTATGTGTCAAGCTAACTGGTATGTTCACGTCATCAATATAAGATTTTTAATATTTTAAATTTTTGTTTTTTATTATGAATTACAAAATTTCTTTTTTGATTTTTTATTTTTTGATTTTTATTTTTTAAACCCTATCCTTTACTCTTCAACCCTATATATATATATATATATTTTTGCCTACGTACAATACATCTTCAAACCGACGTAGTTCTATTGATTAAAGAATTCTCAGTTTGATTTCGGCTTTCTCGCAAACATCTTTTGCCTGTTCTAATCGTGATTATTTTTTCTTCTTCTTTCTTTTCCTTTCATAACATGTTTGGAATTAAGGGTTTGGGTATGAACCCTAATTCAAAATCACAGCTATAATATGAACCCCAATTCGAATCCACTCCCCAAACCCTTAATTCCAAACATGTTATGAAAAGGGGAAAAAAAAAAACACTAACCACGACTAGAATAGGCAGAGAAAAGTTTGTCATTGACAAAGCCAGAATCAAATTGAGAATTCCTAATCAATTGAATTGAAGAGGTGGGAGGATGGGAGAGATGAGAGGAAGATATAATAGAATCACGTTTGTTTGAAGACATATTATAAGGATTTTTTTTTTTTTAGGATTTCGTTTTAAACGATTAGAAGATAAATACATAATATGATAGGGTTAGGGAATATACAAAATGAAAAATGAGATTTCGTAATTAATAATAAAAAACAAAAATTCAAAATATTAGAAATCTTATATTGATGACATGGATATGTCACGTCAGCTTGTCACGTAAGGTAGGTTCTAGGTGGTTCAAACGTTTACACCATGATGCACTTGAACCATGCACCCATGTGACTAACATATTTATACCAAACGTTTGGTTAGTGAGATTTAGCAGCTTCTGCATACTTGTTTGATGAATTTATAGATACTTTCTGTAAGACAATATTATTTCAATGATGAAATAATGCACAGTTCAAATCTTAGTAATCAGAGCCTCATTGTGGTAAGAAGTTGAATTCCGATCCTCATACTAGCTAGGTATAGTGAAAAGCAAAAAACATTCTCAAAAAAAATAAAAATAAAATAGTGAAAAGCAAAAAGTACATACATCTGGTCAGATTATCTCTCGTAACTCAACCGTGCAGCTTTATTTCTCATAGAGAACAGATGAGCATGAAAAAAAAAATGAGCTAGGTCACATTTAACTAGAAGCACACTTTTTCCGGATGCAAGGTTAAATGACACTTGGATTCAGAGATGCATAAGCAATCAGCTCCTTATTGCTTTCAAATATGGCCATGTCTTCTTCTAAGAGAGTCAAGTGCGCTTCGATTCCATTGCCATCTTTTGCATCCATCAATATAACTGTATTTTTATATGGGAAGCTCCGGATACTTACCCATGATGGCTTTCCCCAGCCAAAGTTTGTTTCATAGAAGGGAAATCGGCACCAATTGCTGCAACTATACTTGTCCATGCACTTGTTTGCCAAGAAGTTCCCAGCAGACTCTTTGATTTTTTGATAGGCTTGCTCTGCAGTAACTCCATTAGGATAGGTTACGTTATAGGCCTCCAAGCATTTCCGGAACCTAGCAACCAAACTTCGAAGATCTACTTCACTTTCTGTTGTTACTGCTGCCATGGACCAAACAAAATTCCCCAATAAGTTTTCTGTAAATTCCTGCCCTGATCTTTTTCGCATGTTCAACGCTTGACTCCACAAGGAAGGCCTTATTGAACCCGAGTTTGATCTTGATGCTTCCATGGCGCATTTCCAGATGAGTGCTGACACTACTTCATTGCGTGTTGGACTTGGCACGGCAGCACTAGTAGCTTTGGACTTGAGATCAGCAATACTTGACGCATCAAACACGAATCTTCTTGTTGTGCAACTTTCTGGAACCCTTTTCTGGAACTTTCTTGGTGCGTTTAAGAAATCCTGTGCTGGGTAAAGTGAAGCCGCAGCACCAAACTCTATTGGATGCATTATTGGATGATGATCAGTTGTACATTTGGAGCCAAGGGCAACTGCCGCAGCCCAGCTTTTTATGAATCTGCTGAAGGTAAAAGCATCCGCCACCTTATGTGAAATGTTGATTGCAATTGCCAATCCACCACATTCAAAGAAGTTGACCTGGACCAGTAGAAGATAGCCTGTAAGTGCTTGAGTGGAGTCTACCGCAGCTGGAAACAGACATTTTAGCATCTCAGTATCCGGGCTTTTCAAAATCTCCAATACTCGACAATTTACCCTGGCTTCAATGAACGCAGCCCCACGGTCATCGCAACAGATTGAATCATTGTATTGGAATTCCCCTGCTAAGGGATAGAAGTGAGTGAGGGTTTCAGATAGTGATGCTTTCAAAATGCTGGATTTCTTTGCTATCAATGACTGGTGATCGGTATCGACCTCATGATGATCAGCATGGTTGGGATAGAAAAGAACCAGTGGGACATAATGTTCAAGAATAACCTGATCAAACAAAGAGAATTCTACCCTTTTCAGGTGGGGAGGGCTTGGAGAGGATGGTGTAATTGTTTCTCTGGAAATGACTTCAACCTTCATCTCTGCACTCATGTTCCTCTTCTACGTACCACTTTGACTGACTTGAGTTTGATATGAATATGATAGACCTAGCTTGTTCCCATGCATATATAGGCTCAAGTGACACGGCGTATGAAAGGAAAGATACTTATTATGTGATTGTATTGCCATGCATATGATACGGCATTGATCTGCGTTTGACCATATGTAGTTCTTTAGGAATCTGTAAGATTGATTAATATATATTGTATAGCACATAATTCTGGATTAAAAAATTTATTTCACAATTCCACCAGATGTTGCGTGCACAAGCATTTGCTTATATTTTTTTCAATTGTAAATTGTATGTAATGTTTCGTATAAAAAAAAACAAAAAAAAACTGTATGTAATGTTTGTGAATTGTGATTAAAATATTTTGTATGGCACATATATATGATCTGAATTTAAATTTTCTATTTTTCTAATTCCAACAGCTTTTGCATGCATAAGCATTTGCTCATAAACTGTGTGAAATGCATGTGTATAGATTATTTGAATGCATGAGACAGCTACACTCATTTATTTCTTTTAAGTCAGAGCACTGTGACTAAAAAGAGGCGTATAGATATGCAAGTACCTAGCCTCCGGCCCTTATTGGTTTCATACTGCCATGTCTTCTTTAAACACGATAACGCCTTATATGACTCTATGCAATCATCATCGATCGAGCAATACAATCATATTCTTACACAGTTTCATCTAATTTGGAGATTATGTGGATATTAAATTAGATTAAATAAATCAACAGAACAAAAGCTGTCCAAACAGAACCGTTCGTGTAAATTATGATTACGGAAACTCAAATGATCTTCAAATTGGATAAAACTTTGCATAAATAATATACACACTGTGTTTTAAACAATGAAATGTGAAATTGTGGAAATGCGATCTGAAAGTGAGCGAAATAAGGAGGTTCACACTTTAATTTCAAAACGGGACACCGCTCTGGATATGAACTGTATATATATACACACACATATATTCACATATTCACACTGACTTTTTTTCTTTTTTTTTTGATATATTGAAATAGCAGTTTATTAACTTCAACTGATACATCAAATTAGGTACATTGTCCTCAAATGAGAACCCCAAAACATAATCAACTACATATATACTAGCTAGCAGTTAACCCTAGCACTATTTTTCATTATTCAAAAACACCATGTATTTTTTATATTCCATCTATTTTTATATTCCATTATCTATTATTATATTACATTAATCCAATTTTATTTACAAACTACCCTACCTGATAAATGGCTTCCCTCTCCGTGGTCATTCCGAGTAGTAACTCCATGGTTTATGGATAGTAACACTAGAGTGAGTACTCTGATGATGAGTCCAGGTATGTGGGATAGCAACACTAGAGTGAGTACTCTAATGATGAGTCCAGGTATGTGGAATGTAAATTTTATTCAAACTCACTTTCTTCCTGTGGATGCGGATAAATTTTTGTCCATTCCAGTATGTGAAAAGAGTGGAAGTGATGTAGCTATTTGGCACTACATAAATGATGGATATTACACTGTGAAATCTGGTTACTGATTGACAATGGAGTTAAAACAGGTTGGAAAGAGCACGAGCAGTAGTGGTGAGAAGGATGAAACCAACTCCAACTCGGTATGGAGTATTATCTGGGGTCTCTCAGTCCCAAACAAAGTAAAGCTTTTTCTTTGGAGAGCTTGCCATGCCTTCTTGCCTTGTGTTGAGCGTTTGTTTAAACGAAAAGTGTGCTCTTCGGATATTTGTGGTAGGTGTGGTGGTGCTAGTGAATCGGTTTTACACAGTTTGTGGGATTGCCGCATAGCTCAGAAAGTGTGGAAGTGTACCTGGTTAGCTGGAGTGGTGAAGCTATGGAAATTTTAGTCTTTTAGTGATCTCTTACATAGGGTGGCTTTGGAGGGCCCAGACAAAGAATTGGAGTTTTTTGGATTAGTTTGCTGGTGGATCTGGAAGTGTAGGAATGATACTATGCATGGTAAGGAGGGATTGAAGCCTGATATACTTTTCCATCGGTGTAAGGAATGGAAATCAGAACTAGCTCAGACTCAGAGCACTAACAAACCGATTACTGGTATTGTTGTAAAGGAGGTAGTGCGCACCCCACAGGTCAGTAATACTTCTACACTATGCCAAAATATTCATCAGACGATAGTCCAGGTCTGTCGTCTGACAGTTTTTTTTATGTCGTCTGAGGCTGTGTCGTGTGATTGACCTTAGATGACAGTTTTCCACCGTCGTCTGATATCTGTTCAGACGACATATCTTATATCGTCTGGAAGAAGCTGAATCTGGAAGGTTTCAGAAAAATATGTCGTGTTAATGGATTACATACAACATATAAATGTCGACTGAAGCCAGAATAAGGAAGAAATTAATGATGTTTACGTCCTCTTATATTTATCCATACTATAGATAAGTGTCGACTGATATAACGTTCAACGACAAATAAAACAAAGATATGTTGTACTATGAGACTTCTAATGACAACTATATGTCGTCTCATATTGTCAAACTACTAGGCGCTATATCATCTAGAGTTCAACGACAATTACTTGTCGTTTGACTTGTCTTGAGACCACAAATGTTTAACTTCACGGATTCTGCCGGAATTGCTGCCTCGCGATAGGGATTCCGGCAACTTGCCAGAAATACTCGTCGGATCCCGGTGACTTGCCGAAATTTCGCCATAGCCTCCCCATAAACTCCTATCACCAAGTTATCGACAAGTATCAACCACAACAATGATTTCAGTCACAATCCAACTAAATAACCGCAACACAAACAACAACACAGCCGACCAAATCGAACTCCTTACCTCCAATCTGAACACCACTCAAACCCAGCAACCTCTCCTTGCTTGAAATCAATAAGCAGTCCCTCTGCCACGATGCTACATAACAGCAGCTGCCCCAAAGCTTCCCAACTCTAAGTCCCGGCTTCGCCAACGATGAACTACACTCGTCGGAGCTCGTGGTCACCACCAGAACACGAAGAACATAATCGCCGGAAAAGAAGCTCAAGAAACCCAGAAACACAAAAGGGGATTTCTGAGTTAGGTCTCAATTGAAGAAAATAAAGCACTAGACTGTGCAGAAGGAAGAGAGGAGGAAGGGTCTCACCGTCACTAGGTGGATCGGTGACCGGAGCCCAAGCTCTTGCCGAAAAACAGAGAAGGACAGTCACTATCCTCCTCCATCGATCTCCGCCAAAAGTGGATGTCTAGGGATTGAGGACCGACATTGGGGTAGTTGCAGGTTGTTGATTTGGGTTGGGTATGACTTAGTTTAAGCGGTGAATCGATTGGTGAAGGTGATTGGGTGAGACGATGGCTGGAGCTACCATTTCCGACGGTGGCAGAGGAAAGCACAGAGAGAGATCGAGAGAGTTTGAGAGAGGGAGAGAGATAGAAAAGAGGGATGCGGCTGAGAGGGAGAGGGAGAGTTTTGGAGTGCTAGGGTTTTTTTACATCCTTTGTATACTTATGCGTGTGAAATGACAAAATTGCCCCCACGACTAAGTTTCAAGACTTGTCTAGAAATTTCTCTCTATTTCAAGCTTGACTTTAATTTACACTCGTTTCTTCGTAACACTAAAAACTTGATTTATACGTTCGTACTCCACAACGTTCATAAAAACTTGATTTAAACGTTCGTACTCCACAACGTTCAAAAAGGCAACAGGACAAAAAGTCAACCTTTTTGATCTTCTGAGGCGTCAACTCGAAATAGTTTCGTTGACACTAAATGAGGGTATAAGCTAGAATTGACGAATCTCAACTTTAAGTAGTAGTCGGTCTAGATAAGAGGGTTTTCGTTTAGATAAAAGTGTTGACTTTTAAAAGTATTTTTCAGACAACATATATATATCGTTTGAAATTACCAAGAAAGATTTCATTCACGTTAACCGCATCGACCGAGATCCGAACTTTATCGAAAATGCTTGAATTTTGTTCTACACCCATAATTCACTATTATGTTGACATCTGACACTCAAACTTAAAAAAAATTATTTCCGTCGTTTGAATCACAACGTGCGTACTAATGTGCTATAACATGTTTACTAAGTTCTTTGTAAACATACATCTTTATAAGACAACTATATGCAAGAAACAAAATTTACCTAATCTGACCGTTGGATATGATCGCGGTACTTAAATATGTATGTGGAAGAAAATTTATCCATTTTCGATAACTTATAGGTCTCGATCATTAGAGTCAACTTCATATATACATAAACTTTCTTATAGCTTCCACAAGGAGAAGTACATAATCGTTTCATCAAAGTGTCCAAACTATTACATATATATGTTTTCCTACTCTTAACAAGAGTTTGAGTACCGGCTAATCAAAAATATAAGTTTTAGTCGGAGGAGATAAGAGCGTTCCCGTTTGGAAAATATGCACAATTTATGTTGACCACTTATTTACAACCTTAGACGACATATAATCGCCGTCTCACATTGAAGAAAAGCGAGGGAAAATTACGGCGCCCAAATTCAAATATTTCAGGTCCAGACGACATTTTTATGTTGTGCGATGAATACATTAAGGTTGGCACCCTCTCCCAAACTCAAATGAATTGAATATTTCAAGTTCATACAGACGACATATTAACCTCGTCTAATGAATAGATTAATAGGTTGAGCCCCTTTTTCAAACTTATATATCAGGTTCCCTCAGACGACATTTATAAGTCATCTTATTAAATACAATAAAAGGTAACCAAACTCAATATTTAATTATAAATTGAGTATTTTAGGGTCAGAGAGACCACTTTCATATGTCGTCTGAAGTTATACATTACAAGGTTCGTACACTCAATTTTATGGGTTTATTATACGTCATTTGTTTGTCGTCTGAATAAGTGAATTTAAGGGTTCAAAATGGAGGTATAAATCAAAGATTTATGGTTGTTTCAGACGACATTAATATGTTGTTGGATGAAGTACATAAAAAGGGGATTAAAAGTAGATTTCACATTCTTTCACATACAACTTTTATATGTTGTCCGACGTATTACTATAAAGTTGCTAAATGTTGCTTTTTTACACTGCATATATATGTCGTCTGAAATTTTGCATATCACAGACAAATTGAGCAACATCCAGAAGTATGAAGAGAGCATGGCACTCATACGACTTATACTTCACAAATGTCGTCTGAATGGTCGAAAAATTAATTAGACGACACAAACTCAAAATCGTCCAAAATATGTCATCTGAAAAGTGTCGTCTGACGATGTATATGGCCTAGAGCTAGTTCTCTATTGTACTTTGATGGGGTTGTGGATAAGTTAAATGGAAGGGTTGGAGTAGGAGTTGTGGTGTTGAACCCGGAACATGGCCTTCTAGGTGCTTTATTAGTACTGCTTCCTCTTTCTCTAAATCCAAAAGCCACTGAAGCACTTGCTTTGTGGTATGGAATTGAGTATGGAAAGAAGCTAGGTGTATCAAATGTTGATATAAGAGGTGATGCTCTAAATGTGCTTAATGGCTTAAAGACTTGTGGTTGGGACTTCAGCGAGATAAGAGGCGTTCTTGATGCAGTTAGATTGATTATGACTGATTTTGAGATAGTTTCGTGGAGGCATGTGAAGAAACGTTTCAATGCAGTAGCACATGAGCTAGCTAGAAAGGCTTTGTCATTAGCACAAGGTTGGTTTTGCAAAGAACAAGGGCCTGAATGGCTCCTTCAATTAATTGTTGATAGTAATGTTTGATGTATTGGGGGTTCTCTTTTGAGAATTATTACCCATATGACTTTTGGTCTGAAGTTAATAAAATTCCATTTCAATCAAAAAAAAAAAAAAAACTACCCTACCTTGCCCGAATTGGGGGACTGTAAGATCCTATCATTGCCAACAAAACCCTCCGGGAATATGAGTGAAATTTTAAAATATTGTTATTTGTTTACAAGAAGTTCCACCCTACCCGTGAACCCCTGAATATTAAAAAAACCCTAGCCTGCTATCGCCGCTCCGCCTCCAAGCCTCCAATTTCAATTTTGATCTCGTCCGGTGGTGCCTAGACGTCGGCGAAGGTCTTCGGCCTTCGTGGTTGTCATATATAAGGTATGCTGCCAGATGGGGAAACGTTCTCATCCTTAAAGTAATTGAAGTACAATGCTTCTGGTATGGTCTATGGCCTCTTGGGATATGCTGGAGGAGATTAAGGTGGCGTAAGATTTTAGGGCATGGTTGGCTGGGTTGGTGCGACGACGGCAGAGGTACGCTCCTGGTTTGGGGCCCGAGTTTGGTTCTTTCTGCCAATGACGTTCTTTGACGGTGTTGGATGTGAAGATCTAGATTGGGGATGAGTCTAGGGTGGCATAAAAATGCAGCAGCGTGGCTAAGGAGTCTTGTATTGCCAACGGTGAAGCTATGGTGACGGGGAAGAATGGTTGCGGTGTTGCAGGCTTGGCCGCCGGATCTTGGTCGACATGATTGTTCGGGAATGCAGATGATGGTGGTGGGCTGGTCCAATTCTAACTTGATGGGTCTGACGTGCACTCTCCTTGGGTTGCCTCATTGGGCTGCTATGTTGGGCTTACCAACTCTATCCTTTATTTAGGTTTTAGTTTCAATTGTTCTATTCCTATAGGTTCACCCTTTAGGTTACTAGGCCTAGGTAATTTTATGAGTACGATTACTAAAGGGTAGTGATATAGAACATATGGCGATAGAGATTGAAGAGCAGATCGATCGGAACAAGTCTAAACCTGGTTTGCTCCAGATTTGGCGTTCGGTGTCTGATTGGCCTTTATGATACCTTTTCGGAAGCGGAACGGCCCAACGAACTAAACTCATTGCTTTGCCACGATGTATGGGCTTTTTAGGCAATCCAAGTCCGTTTAGGCTTCCAAAATGTAGATTTACTCGTTTTCAGCAATTATTTTTAATAGTTTGTTTTGGATTTGGTTTTCTTTTAATCCATGGGCTTTTAGGCTTTGTTGTTAGTTGCCCTAAGGTTTATTTTCTTCTATATAAGGAGCATTTATCAGTTGTAGTCGTCAGCTTTTGATTAATAAAAACATTTGAGATTTTCTCAACTTTTCTGGTGGATTCTAGATTCTCTCGTGGATTCGAGAAAACCAGACTTGTGGATTCAAGTCGCCGTTGGTGGATTCCAACGTTTATATTTCCGCTGCATCAGGTAGTCTATCCTATGTACTAGGTGAGGTATGCCTCATAACTACTTGTCTATCGGTAGATGATAGTATGTAATGGCTATTTCAGGCCTTCGCTTTACCTAAATTTATGAAAGTCGTAACTGAGCAAAACCCACCTGTTGGCTGGCCCAGCCCAAAAAGTAGGGCAAGTTTGGGTGTGCCGTTGGCCTTGGAATGCGATTAGGCCTACCTGCGACTTAAAAACTCTTTCTGACATATTAAAGCTCAATTTGTGGAGATAAGAATCATGACAAGAGTCGATATTAGACAACGAAGATATGTAAAATATCGACTGAGGATGTAAGCACTCGAACCCCTTTCTTAAAAAGATCCCAGACATCTAGTCTGAAACAAAGTAATTTGCAAAAGTCGATATTAGACAACGAAAGAGAAAGTAGATTATCTTAGCATAAGATGAAGACGTACCGGAAAAATAAATCAACAGAAGGTAATTGAAGAACTATCAAGCTAATAGCCAGGTGTCAATCTAGTTACCAGATCACCCAGATGTCAATTCTCTATAGGAGGGAGAGAGGAAAATCAGGTTTTGTTAGTATTGGTATGCTTATTCAAAATGTGTATATCTTAGCCTTTCTTTACGTCTAATATATATAGGGATGTGAAATCCACAGGTCCTAAATTGAAATCCACACACATTTTTATCTTTTTTAGTTAACATATTCACAAAAAGACAAAGTTTAAGTCACAAAAAATAGTAGAAAAATTGTGTGTGAATTTCATATCCTATATATATCACCAAAGAAATAGTAGAAATGTGTTCCTGATCATGAATGTGTTCTTCATGCATGAAACTATGGACAACAGAAATGTACGCGTAGCACGTTCACCACACGGATCACGCTCCATATATTTGGAAGGACACGGACCCATGAAATCAACAAAGATGCTTCTTCGTACCATTGGCCGTTGCATGAAACAACAAAAGATGGTGTAAAAACTCCAAGCCTCCATCTTGTGACCAAACGAAAAACATGTGCATGCATGCATCTGTCATATGTGGAAATTAAGAACAAAAAGCCAACAATCATGTTTAAAAATGAAGAAGAAGAAGAAGAATATATGCCAGCTATTTTTATGTTTTGGTTTAGTACTGAAATTATTTAGAATGTGTTTGTGAAATGTAGTGTGGATTTGAGAACCCTAAGTGGAACAAAACAGGCTGAATTTCATCCCACCCACGGTATGAATGACCAATTGTGCATGTTGTGTTCAAATCCGGGTAGGTAAGTGTTTGCCCACATTTTGGTTTGTTTAAGTAGAGCCATTTTGGTAATATGACTGACAAAGTTAAGATCATGAGTTCAAATCTCATGGAAATACAATAACGAATCTATCGAGAGTCAAACTTCCAATAGATAATATAGTGAGAATAGTTCAAATAATTCAAATGTGATAATATACCATTCGATAATTGTTTCGTGACGAATTCACAACGACTCTCCCTGCCAATGCTAGTTCCAAATTTGTTACTACTCTCTAGAAGCAGTCATTGTTTTCTTAGTATGTTCGGCTCTCATTTGGGCCGGGACAGACCCATCCCACAGTCATTTCCAAGCCCGACCCACAAACTCAGCCCGACCCATATATGAGGCTTAAACCTTAGATCACTCTAGAAAACGAGAGAGAGCCAGGTTTCTTTTCCCTTTCGGCGTTTCCCTCGCAAAGCCTCTGAAACCTACCTTCCTCACTCTCATTAGGTCTACACAGATCTCACTCCCACCATGCAATCCCAAGTTCTCGTTCTCAGTAAGCTTCTTCTCTCTTTCTCTCTATCCGTTATTCACTTTCAAAGTTCACTTCTTTTGGTTCTTCGCTCATCTGGGTATTAGTAAAAGCTTGTGTTCTGTGTTGTTTTGTTGCTTTAATCGATGAGATTTGTGTTGCGGTGAAAACCCATTTGCTGGGTTTGACTGATCTTGCTTGGTTTTGATTGATTTGAACAGAGGACTCTGTGAAGAGGGAGACTGGGAGTAAAGTGCACCATGCTAATATCCAGGCCTCAAAGGTGAGGATTAGGGTTTATGTCTATTGGATCCACACGTTTCATTTCGTATTGGAATGTAAAACCCACTTGGGTTTTCGAGAAATTTCTATTAATAATCTGCTAAATACGTTAGGGTTTGTGTTTTTTTCTTCATGTTTATGGAGATATTATAGCTTTGTGTATGTCTAGCTCAGTATTGGGGGAGATCATTTCTAAATATGCTTGTTTACGGAAAAGGATAGTTAAATTCGAAATAAAATGAAATTCGTAGAAGTTTGGTTTTTTTGGTTTGTTTGTTTTGGCTGTAATCTAGTTTCTGGATGAGTTGGGTGCGCGTTATCCTTGTGACTATGAAACTTTGAGAAGATTGTGCTTCTAGGAAGGTAGACAGCATAATTATTTAAGAGATAGGTGCAATGTTGATTTGAATAGATTAGTATGAACAATTGAATACTTATTTGATGAGAAAGTGATTAGCTTGTTTCCGTTCATGTTTGTTAAGGTTTTAGGGTTTCTGTTTATGAAAAGAGATGGCATATCTCATTTTTGGTACTTTGAGTATTTAAGGTCTCAGGACCATAAAACTTATATATGTTCTGATGATGACAGGCTGTTGCTGACATCATCCGTACAACGTTGGGACCTCGATCCATGTTGAAGATGCTGCTAGATGCCAGTGGAGGTAATCTTTTTGCCTTCGGTGGAAAAATTTACTGAATTTATCTGTGTCGAGCCTTGTGTATCTATTTGCCTGAAGTATTTTGTTTTCTGTGTTAATGCATTTGCATAAATCTAACAAAGTTGTTTCCTCGTTGCTAACAGGTATTGTAGTAACCAATGATGGGAATGCCATTCTGCGTGAATTGGATCTTGCGCACCCAGCAGCCAAGGCACGATATTCTCTTGAACTACTCTTTCTCTAAGTTGAATTTTCTCACTATTGGTGGCTCTTGCATGAAATGATAATGTCTGCTTCTTGTTGTGTGTGTTTTCCCCCTCTCACTTGGTTCATTTATGTTGATACTTACCCATGGTCTTCCAAATCTTGTGACTCCAGTCAATGATTGAATTAAGCCGCACACAAGATGAAGAAGTAGGTGATGGAACAACATCCGTCATTATTCTCGGTATGGTTTCAACACAAAAACCTCAAACCAACATGCTGCATTTGTAGTACTATATTATTTTTTCTTCTCTTTTTGGTGAAGATATAATGAACCCAATATTTTATGTTTGGTAATGACAAGTGCCTGTTAAGTTTTTTTTTCGCAAAGTCATAATTTGCTACGTAAATAGGTGGGTGATTCAAGTCAGGGGCTGCTTTGAAAATGATTATATAGAAAGTTTGACTGCGGTTTTATTATTTTCTTAAATGTAGTGCAACATATATAAAGTTATATACCGTCTTACATTTGATATGATGCTTATTGAAGCTGGTGAGATGCTACATGTCGCTGAAACTTTTATTGACCAGCATTTTCATCCTACTGTCATTTGCCGAGGTAAGTTGAATTCCCTTCTGGTTTTCTTTCACTTAAAGCTTTATTTATTTTAATTTATACTTCAGTTATTTCATTTCCTTTTTCTGTTGTTTCATTGCAGCCTGCAATAAAGCTTATTTATTTAAGTTTATTCTTCTGTTATTTCATTTCCTTTTCTGTTGTTTCATTGTAGCCTACAATAAAGCTCTGGAAGATGCTATTGCTGTACTTGACAAAATAGCCATGACCATTGACGTGACAGATCGTAAGTTTCTTTAGTTATTTTCTAGTCATCATCAACTTCTGTGTACAGTGTATCTGTATCTAGTGTCCAGAATCTTGTTGTCAAGCTCTGAGTTAGTTTAACTTATGATTCATGAGTAAATAATATAATGCATTGATGTTGCTACTTGTGCTCCACCATATTCAGTTTGCGATTGACATAGCAGCTTCAGCTTTTGATCAACAGAAATTGAAACTAGGCATAAGTCTAGATCCGCTGATGACACCTGTAGGGCAAAATGGGAGCATGACTCCAGCATTTGTGTCAATTGGCCATTCCGAGATTGTAACTTCAACACTGATTGCATTTTATCAGATTTTATTCTCAGATGTATTGAATCGAGAATTTAAAGTGTGACAAAAAAAAAACATATTTAACTTCTGAATTGTACTTCCATTGATAGTTTGAAATGATAAGCTAGTATCTTTTCATTTGGCTTGTTCTTCTTACTTGAACACCTTGAAGTAATCATTTTGTACTTCTGCCATGCAACTTATGTACACATTACATGGCAGGTGCAACAATGTTGGGGCTGATTAAAAGTTGTATTGGTACAAAGTTCACCAGCCAATTCGGGGATTTAATTGCTGTAAGTACTATTTCTAGATAAGTGTTTACTGATTTCCAAGTCTTTTAGTTTAGTAAGACCGTAAACTTATGTTAACCTGATGTAAGTGGTTTGCTTCTTTTTTGGTGAACTTAGGATTTAGCCCTTGATGCAACTCGAATAGTTGGAGTGGACCTTGGGCAGGGTTTGCGAGAAGTGGATATTAAAAAGTACATCAAGGTTGAGAAGGTTCCTGGTGGCCAGTTGGAAGATTCAGTGGTTCTGAAAGGAGTAATGATCAACAAAGATGTCATTGCTCCTGGAAAAATGAGAAGAAAGATTGTCAATCCGCGGATCATGCTTCTTGATTGTCCTCTGGAATATAAGAAAGGAGAGAACCAAACAAATGCCGAGTTGCTTAAAGAAGAAGATTGGGGGCTCCTACTAAAGTTAGAAGAAGAATACATTGAGGGCCTTTGTGTGCAGATATTGAAGTTCAAACCAGATGTTGTGATTACAGAAAAGGGGCTTAGTGACCTGGCATGCCATTATCTGAGCAAGGCCGGTGTTACTGCAATCAGGAGGTTGAGAAAAACAGATAATAACAGAATTGCCAAGGCTTGTGGGGCAGTTATTGTCAACAGACCAGATGAATTGCAGGACTCTGATATTGGTACTGGGGCTGGGTTATTTGAGGTTAAAAAAATTGGAGATGAGTACTTTACATTCATTGTTGATTGCAAAGATCCCAAAGCATGTACTGTACTGTTAAGAGGTCCTAGCAAGGATATGTTAAATGAAGTGGAGAGAAATTTGCAGGTATGTCTTTATTTATTGTTTTTCTTTTCTTCTTTCTCCAATTTTGTTGACTAAAATTATAGAATGCTGAAATATATTAATTAATTCTGTTCTGTTCATAGGATGCCATGTCAGTAGCAAGAAATATCCTGAAGAATCCAAAACTTGTTCCTGGTGGTGGTGCTTCGGAGTTGACTGTTTCTGCTACATTGAAGCAAAAGAGCTCATCCATTGAAGGTATAGAAAAGGTAAAGCTCTTTCCTCATCCCAAAGTCTTGTATCCTTGTAAAGTGATTGAAAATCTGAACACTCTAAAGAACTAGTTGTTGCTTCACTTTGATTGCATTCTGAAGTAGTTTTGGGGTTAATTTGTGTTTTTATGGTGGAGAAGTGGCCATATGAAGCTGCTGCCTTAGCCTTTGAGGCCATACCACGAACACTGGCTCAGAACTGTGGGGTTAATGTCATTAGAACGATGACCGCACTGCAAGGAAAGGTTTGATTCTGCTCTATAGTTTTGTTCTGTTCTAGTATCATTATATTCTCTCTATGTACTTACTAAAGCCTCATTTTTATTTTGACCTGATTCTATTCCATAGCATGCAAATGGTGAAAATGCATGGATTGGCATTGATGGTAACACTGGTGCCATGACAGATGTAAAAGAGAAAAAGGTACAATTTTTTCATTTTCTCATAATTGTAGTGCCAACATATTAGAGTTGGTCTTTTCTTGTTTTCCTTTGACTTGTTAAGTAGCATTCATGTGACTGGAGTGCTGTCACCATCTTTTAGTGTTTTACTAGCCTTCCGCCACCTATTTCTTAATGTTCATTATTGAGCATCCCAATACACATGTATATATATTTGCTAATTGCTTATATTTTGATTCCAGATCTGGGATGCCTACAATGTGAAGGCACAGACCTTTAAGACTGCCATAGAAAGTGCCTGCCTACTTCTCAGAATTGATGACATTGTGAGTGGGATTAAGAAGAAGCAGCCTGCTGGAAGCAAAACTCCTTCAAAGCCTCAGGTTGAGACTGAAGGAGATGCAGATAACGAGCAAATCATTCCTGAGTGAGGATTTCCAATGTTCAAGTCTTAGTGCATCTTGAGTCGCTTCTCCATTCGACTCGAGTGAACATTACGAGTTTAAGAGAGATGTTATGTAGGTTTTGTAATGCCCTATTACTCGGGTGCTTGTGTGTCTGTTTTTTCCTTCATCTCTCTTTCTCTCGGCGAGGGTTTGGGAAAAGAATAGAGGTTTTGATGGAAATGCTAGGAAGTTTGCCTTCTCATCTAGCTATGGAGTACTTTCTTTTTCTTTAGCTTAGATGGAATGAGGCATTTAGAAGACTGAGTTACCCCAGTTGTGTAGACATCGACTTCAGTTCACTTCATTCTTAACTCACTTATCCGAAGTATTTTGTCATTGTGCCTTAACAGCTTATGGGTTTAGAGTTTTTGGAAACTTCAACTCTCTTATCATCAGATTTCTTCCTTGGACGCCTTCCAAATGTCCAATAGTGTTGACACTTGACAGGGAACATACGAAACCTCTTCATTTGTGCAACAAATGGAGACCTAAATCTCGACAACTTGTCACACACGTAAAGATAGAAGTCATAGAACAGAGTAGAAGGTGACACCCCTCAGAAGTGAATCTGCCACGTAAAGATAGAAGTCATAGAACAGAGTAGAAGGTGACACCCCTCAAGTGAATTTGCCACGTAAAGATAAGGTGACACCCCTCAGAAGAAGGGGTAAAGATAGAAGTCATAGAACAGAGTAGAAGGTATACTTGTCACACATAGAACAGAGTAGAAGGTCACACTCCTCAGAAGTGAATCTGCCACGTAAAGATAGAAGTCATAGAACACAGTAGAAGGTATACTTGTCACACTCCTCTGAAGTGAATCTGCCACGTAAAGATAGAACACAGCTTTAAATTCATGCAAAGAGCAAATCATGTAGGATTGATCAGAGAGAGAGAGAGAGAGAGACAGAGATAGAGAGAATGGCAGGGAGCAAGGATGACATAAAGTATGCGACTTCACAGGCCAGGCATAGTGAAGATGAAGCAGTGAGGGTTGGTTATGTGAATGGAACACCTCTTGAAGCAGGAAAGATAGCCGAGTCTGAGCCTGTTGATCTATTTCCCGCTGCTCATAACATTTCTAAGAGCACCGATTCTCATAGTCATGATGATTCTAGCAACCAGTCCCAGATGCGACGTGAGCCTTCTGATAACATACAAGCTGCTCATGAATCAAACACAAATAGTGCTAGGTTTCCGAAGAAGACTGCACCTGCTCTGAATACCAAATAAAGCTCTCCACTTTGGCTTTCCCTTTTGATGTATGCTTTCAGTAGTATGAGTTTCTCTGTTTGTGTGCTTTCAATAAGTGTCATGTTTCTAGTAGCAAAGGCTTATCAATCTTTGACTTAGGTTATCTGGTGTTCTAAGAGTATCATTCTTAGTATCACTGGATATAAGTTGAAAGGGTTGAGAATAAGGTGAACTTTTAAGTAAAGACTGATTTGACAAGAGTTTCCTATGTGAAAATCACCAACCCTTATTGTTGTATTCAAAGGCCTTCACTCCACCTTATGAGACGAAGGTTTTGATAATCAGATTTCCGGTGCATGATAATAGCAATGGGATATAAAAGAAGCAACACATTAGTTTTCAGCTTTTCTGAAAACGATATACACGTTAGTGTCAGTTGAGATTTCTCTAGTAGCTCGAGTAGAGTGAGTTGTGCAAGTACATAGCTGATTCATTACCTTACAACCCTATGGAATGGTATAGCTGGCCTTCAAAGGAGATATCAGTGATGGCCTCTCTAAATGTTCCTTGGAAGAGGAGGAAAGAACCTCATTGCCTCACAGGCAACATTCCATGAAAATTTCATCTTCTGCATGTCATCCCAGACCCTTATTTTGCAGTATATGGTAAATAAAAACTTATTGATTCATTAAGTAAATCAACAAAATTATTTGGATCATAATGTATACTTGCAGAACACATCTTCAGAAAATAGAGAATTTTGGGAAACTTTAACCCTAAATACACATCTTCAGCACTGTGTATTTACCTGCAAGTACTTCAAAGCTTTCAGTTAACAAACAAAAAAACAAAAATCACAGTGCTGCAGTGACTCCCACAAACTCTGAAGCTTCTGCCCACAAGTTAGCGTCGGAAATGATTTTTACGTCAACCTCCAATGAATGCTATTTTAGAAAGAGTAAAACTGTAATTTTGGGTTACCAGAAAAAGGAGGCTAGATGATTAATATTCACAGACGGTCAGACGCTCACCGCCTTCAGAATCAGTCCGTCACCTTCGTTTTCTGAAGAGATTGTTAAAAAGATGGGACCTTCAAAACACGGCACCGATAACAACCGGAGTATCAATAGTCAGACCCACACGCGCCACCAGCGCCTCCACGACGCTCTTAACCTAGGCACCAGGTCTCCACTCTTCAATTCAATTAATTTTCTCTGTTATTCGGATTGTTTAAATTTCAGCTCTTGATCACCTAGGGCTCGGCATTGCATTAGTGCTATATTGCGAATGCGGATTCAATAAACCTTATTGTTACAAGAGAGTAGTTAGAGTTGAATTGAGGTCATGTGTGGATGATGAATTCATGTGTTGAGATTGTATGACTGGATTGTTTAGAGGTAGCGATGCGCATATGCGCCATTGAGCTAGGTTGTGTCTTGTCTTGCAGAGTGTATGGAGACAAGCCAAGGAGATGGCAGTGTAAGGATATTGAGATACAGAGGCATGTGGTCCAATCTATTGCTGCGTTTCTCGATTCCGTTTCTGGGGATAAGCTGCACCATCCGCTTTT
Source organism: Fragaria vesca subsp. vesca (assembly GCF_000184155.1). Taxonomy (NCBI): domain Eukaryota; kingdom Viridiplantae; phylum Streptophyta; class Magnoliopsida; order Rosales; family Rosaceae; genus Fragaria; species Fragaria vesca. The sequence continues at coordinate 11,468,768 of NC_020493.1, read as the reverse complement.
GAAGGTATAACAATAGTCTTCGATTATAATTTCCTGGAAGCTAAGATTATAGGCTTTTATTTATTTATTCATTTATTTGAGCTGTTATAATATGGTTGATTGGCAGTTCTACTCATATGACATTGTTATTCGTTGAGGCAATTCATATGTACTTTCCCTCTAGTATCGAAATAGGTAAACATCTCAAATAGACGTATTGATTTTAATTTTTAATGCAGTAAGTTACCTGTGGCATATGTGCGTTCTGACAGCTATAGCCATTTTCTGTGTATGTGAGTTCTATAGTTTAAGTGGTATGTATGTAAAAGCATGGATCCTCCGTAATTGAATTTTGGATAAAATCCAGGTTAAAATTTTTGAAGACATGTAATGTGTCGGTTTTGAGCTGTATTTGATTCCACTTTAGAATGTTCTCATCATCTTTCCATCCGTTTTGCAGGCTTCAGTTGCCGATATCGTTGCAGCATTAGTCTGGATACTTCAGTCCAATAAGGGGTCCATATTGAGCATGGCAGCAAATGTGACAGTAAAATTAGTTGGCCTTTTACCCAAATCAACACTGCAGCTTGATGCTTTGGATCTCATTAATCCTCTGTCATCTTTGTTATCTGCCCATCAAACAGAAGTTGCGATATCATGTGCTGCAGCATTGAATGTTATCCTTACAAATCTCAGTATGAAGAATGCAAAAGAAGTTTGGGACATCTTTGAGAAAACAGAAAGTGTATCTCAAGTTATCAGTAACTTACGGTCCTTTTCAGAATGCATGAAGCCATTTGAATATTTTCAACAGATGGCTTTACTATTGAGTACAATACTATGGTGGTGGTCTCCATCTAGGTTTTATGTTTGGAGTGATGCTAAACTAATGGAAGATTTGAATGACATGCTTATAAAGCGAGATGTTTATCACAAAGTTGCTGTTTTGAAATTGTATTTCGCTGTAGGTAAGAATCTTTAATAGCAAAACACATCATTTCCATGTGAATATCTCTTAGTTAGCTTCAGTGCTATGATATTCAAATTAAGTTGTTGTCACTTATTTTCAGCTTTATGTGGTAATGGGGCCAAGAAACTGTTAGAAGATGGAGAGGCACTTCTGGAACAGATGGTGCAATGCATGGGCAATTCATATCCTTATTCTGTTAGAATTGAAGCATTCAAGTTGGCACAGTGTTTAGCGGTAAGGATTCTATCTCATATCCGTACAAGCTTGTTCTGTTAGTCGAACATGCCATTACAATTAGTTAGATATTTTTGTTATGGTTTCTGTTGCAGATAAATGAACAAAGATGCTCAGAAATGATTAGTTTATCTTGCCGACCTATTATTAAAGTCATCATCTCTGGACTGTGTGACTGGAGCTCACATTCTAAAAAGGTTACCAACGACCAGATGTCTTTGCTATTGGAGGCATGCCGCTTGGCTCTGATCACTCGTTGGGCAGGGAAGCATCACATATACTTCTGGAAACAAGGGATCGATAAAATTCTTCTCAACCTCCTCCTTGAAAATATTCACAACCAATCGTATGAAGATTCCATTTCAATGGAAGAGCAGATAGTTATTGCTAAGGAGGGTCTCAATGCTAATTATTTACTTTCTTTGAGGAGTTATGTCTGGGATATTCTTGGATGGCTTGCGATACATTGTGGGGAGGATTTCAACCCTAAAACTGAGTTCTACTTTAACATGCTTATTGCATGTGCATGGTACGAATTCATCTCTAAAAGAAGTTCACTTTCTTTTGATAAAACGTTGTTCGACTTCATTAATTCTTGCATCTGGTGATGCTACAGCCTACAATTTTCATTTTCCTCAACACTTTCCATTCTTATTTCTAGCTGTTAGTTTTCTGATATTTTTTTTCTCGATGTCCTTTGACAGCTTGACCTTTGTTGAGGCAATTCAGAAATGGCATAAAGTATATGAAAATGACATTGCTGGTACCTTCATAAGTGAATCAGCAACAAGGGCAGTTCTGATGATGATTTATTCTCCCTGCAAATACATTGCATCAAGGGCTAGATTCATATTGTCTGAAATACTGAAGTCAAAGGGCTTGGAGTATCTGAATATCTTAATGCGTTTTCTTAATAATCTGTCATCTGGGAATTTCGCAATACCAGATAATCGCCAAATTATCATTTATTTGATGGGATTTATATGCTATTCCCGTTTGGAAGAGTATGAAGTCTGGATTATCAAACAGAAAGGGTTAAAAACACTATTTGCTTTCATGAAATGGTGCTTAAGTAATCACTTCCAAGTAGAAAGATTGAGCTTTGCTCCCCATTTGCATAATGCGTTCCATGAGAAGATTTGTTGTTCAAGTTCCAGAGACTGGGAAGGGAAAGATATTCTTTTGTTGTACAGTTTGTTGGGACTGGCTGAGTTGATAAAGCATTCTGGATATGTAGGAAATGACCTAGACAGAACTGCCGGCAAGAATACGTTGGCTCATATTGAAGCTGAACTAGTTAGTAAACTTCAGGACATCTGTAACAACAATGGTACCCCTGGGGTGCAATGGTATTCCGCATACGTTCTGAGTTATTTTGGGTTTTATGGTTTTCCGAGTAACCTAATGAAAAGGATTGGGAAAGCAATAAATGATAAGGATTCTGCTGATTTACAATTCATTCTCACAAATGGAGAGTGTTGCAGTGTTCATGGGGTGGTGCTTGCAATCCAATGTCCATCGTTACTGCCTCCTGAAGGGCGGCTTCCTAGTGAGATAACATCTGATCATTCTTCAGTGACAGGCTCTATGGAGATTTCTAAAGAGTTTCAGAAAGACATAAGACTATCCGCTCATGTCGATCACCAAGCATTGGTGAAGTTGTTGGAGTATATCTACTTGGGATATCTACAAGCAGAAGATGAACTTGCAAAGAAGTTGAGGACTCTTGCCAAACGTTGTAATTTGCAGCCTCTGTTACAGATGCTTTGTAGAAAACGTCCAAAGTGGGGCACTGCTTTTCCCAGCCCTGATCTCAGTGCAGCTCTTGGTCCATCCGGACATCGTTTCTCGTATGATTTCCTCTATACTCTATATTGTTGCATCACATCAGCTTTGTTGTTGTTTCAACTTTCTTATGAAGTTTGTATTTCACTTTTTTGCATCAATAAGGAAGTGTATAGTATGCGGACAATATAACAATCTGAGTATCTCTTGACGTTGTTCAAATAAAGCCTGTCTTGGATTGACAACTCAAGGGACCTGGTGAAGTCTAGGTCTAACCAATTTACTTGCTGCATATATTATATTGCTTGAAACACCTTGTGGGACTGTTGATAAGCCTTCTAGAAGCTAAAGGCCCATTTTGGGTAAATTTTTCTCTTCGTTAATTATTTTGTATTTAATGAAATAGAGATCAAGAAAGGAGATTAGGGAAGAAGAAAGATGGGAGGTAGCGAGAAGGGGGGGGAGTAAATATTGAATGGTTACTTATAAAAAACTTACAAAACATTTTTATAGTGGTTATCAGTTTTCTTCTCTCTCCTCCTCCTCTTCTTTTCTCTCTTTCTCATTGGAAATCCAGAAGAAATGAAATATCAACGGGCTTCAAAATATTCAAACAAGATCCATTAACAGCATTTATGTTTACTAGTATATCAGTCATGGCTTGCAGTATTTTTATGGATAACATGATTGACTGGTCTTATAAGTAGAGGGAAATTGTTTCTAGCGAATGTAATTGTAGTCTTACATCCATGCTACTAATTGGTTTTCCAGATGCAATAATGTGCAGTAGTAATATTTGTGTGCTTTTGGCTTCAGGGATGTCATCTTAGAAGCTAAAGAAACAAAGCTTTTGGGCTGGACATGTGGTGTTTGCTCTTTATCAGTGCCTCACATGCATGTTCACAAAGTTGTATTGTCAGCAAGTTGTGATTATCTGAGGGCCTTGTTTGAGTCAGGAATGCAGGAGAGGTATTTGCCAATTTTTCTACGGATATAAATATTCACCCACATAATTTCACATTTCTATTGAAAATTGTAAAAGTGTAGTCTGTATAACACACCGTAAGATGTTGCTTTCCAGAAGGTGTTATTAACATTGGGTAAATGATAAATGGTATGCAAAAGTAACTCACATCTTAGTTAGGATCTTGTAGAAATAATGTTAGTCATATAAATGCTGCCATACATGTAAAGATCTTCTCATGTGCAAATATTTATAAATAAAAGTAACTATTTTGTACATTCATTAAATGTGTTGTAGCCTTATGATTAATGCCTAGCATCCTGTTGGTTGTTTTAAATTATCAAATGCATCTTGTATGATAGCTTGTCAGCAGGAAATGGTAAATGTTATTAATGTTTTACTTTTCTTGAAAATAATCCGTTGGAAGTTAAGAGATATGATTATACCAGATTCTGGGGGTAGTATTTGTGATGCAGGACAAATAGGGCAAATTCTAGAACTAGGGCTTAAAGGACAGAATTAAGAAAGGGATAGATCTACTAGCATCACACCAGTTGGCATCACACCTATGGTTAGGCTGTATCACACAAACCTGGACAAAAGCAAAGCTCTCAAACTTTTGTTAATTCAACTCTGAACTTAAAAGACTACAAAGGCGATATATAGAGACGTTAAAACCCTAGATCAATTAGGATCAAGTAACCCTAATATTCTAGAACTTAAAAGATTCCCTAAAAAAACATATCCAAAATAAGAAAGAAATCATAAACTTACCCAAATCCTGACTTAAAGATATTCTGACCGTATTCTCCATCAATTTGCTTCTTTTTTTTTGTAACATTTGTTCTTCAGTTGCAACTTCATCTTTGAGATTTAAGTCATTTAACTATAAGAACTTGTTGTGCCGATGCTTGTGAGTTACCTTTGTAGTTTGTACTTCCTTCCAAGGTTGGTAGGTTAATGGAGAGGTAGCAGGTTTGCATAACTTGTTATTACCTTCTCAACTGAAGTGCAATTTATTGACTTAAATTGAACTTGTATTAATTTGTGATTCTTCCTTGGCACTTGAATAAGAGACATTGATTTTCTTTCCGTTTCAAGTGTTCTCTGTTGCTCACCTTTTTTTACTTCTTTTTTTTTTTTTTTTTTTGGTAATATGTGTAGCAATTCACAAGCCGTAAAGGTCTCAATCAGTTGGGAGGCAATGGTTAAACTAGTTGACTACTTCTATTCTGGTAACCTGCCAAAGCCTCCTTTGGGATGTATATGGAATAACATGAACACTGAAGAAAAGTTAGATGAGGTACAGCCATATGTAGAGCTTTTCTGGCTTTCTGAGTTCTGGATTATGGAAGATGTTCAGGAAGCATGTTCAGATGTCATCATGTCATGTCTTGGTTCTGCAAGAGAGTTGGCTATCAAAATACTACAAATTGCTGCAAATCTCTCTCTCTGGAACTTGGCCGAGGTTGCAGTGACTTATATGGCTCCTGTATATCGTCAGTTATGTGATTCTGGTGAACTCGAAACACTTGATGAACTGCTGGCTGATATGGTTCGGCTAGCGTCAGTTCGATTCTCCCAACAGGGTGGTGATCAGTTTCAGTGATTTGATTCTCATACTGATTTGGAACTGTGAAAATGACAACTTTTTCCAAGGTAGTGCGATGGAGGATTGTCCGGTACATCAATTTTGTTATGTTCTTTTCTTGGGAACTTCTTGTAGAGTTAGACGACAGCCTCATCATTTATGGACCTGAACCCATAGATTGCCTGCTTGAGATGTACAAACTTTTACTTGAGGGTAAGTTTGTTCCATGCTTATTTTATACATGATGCTCCATCTGTAAGACTCTCCCTCTTTGATACTGAAGTCCCTTGTCCTTTCTGGTCCCCTTCCTTACAGCTACTTGGGCTCACTATTTAACACAGTCCATGACCTCATTTCCTTACTTTTTGGAAATTATTGAAATTTCCTGCCAATTCATGGCCTCCTCTCTTTAATCTATTCCAAGAGACACCTTCAGATTCTAGGGGATTGCATGTATTTTTTTCTAAAATGCTGGTGAAGCTTGTTGCATGTATTTATGGACTTCACCTTTGCATGTTGAGACTGGGTGGGATGGTCAGAGAGGTTGTAGATAAGGCATCATTTTGAGGAGATATTTCTTTATTTCTTCTTTGTTGGCCAAAACTATGTTTCTTTGCTTCATAGTGTCTCCTTTTGTTCTTGGGGTTTCAGCACATCAAACCTTGTCTGAGCATTTGTACTTCTATAACTTCTGTGTTACTAATGCATGTCTCTAATAGGTGAGTAAAGAGGGCACCAGATCCCTTAACTTACACTCCTCCATCTACACTGATGCGTGGAGATTGGATATTTGGGCTGAAACTTCATCTATGTTGAGGCTTGCTTCTTTGGTCTGATGATTTTCTAAGTTCGGTACCTTTTTTCTTTTTCCTGCAATAGATATTAGAGAGAACAGTTACTGAATAATTTTTCTAATCTTTACCCTTCCTTTCGTGTAGGTATTACAGTTGTTCTTGCAGTCAAGTTATAATTTTGAGCAGATTACAGCTATCAGACGTGTGTATCATTTCTTGGCAGGTTGAAGTTTATACTCCCAGTAACATATACTTTTCAAAATGAAAAATTATTAGATAACATGCAAATTGTTCAGAAAATGCATATTACTGTCATCATGTTGTTTTGGTAACATAGAATCAAATACAGGCTCAATTAGTTCAGTTAAAGTGGTAAGCTTTCATGCTTGGTCCATCTCTTCAACGTCCGGCATAGCAGTTCTGATATATAATTTCAAGTACAGTGTCTTCCTGATCAACATCTGAAAAAAAAAATGGAGGGTATTAATTAATTTTTAGCTAAGTTTCTTTACTGTTGATGGTAATCCTCACATTATGCTGGGGAAAAGGGATGGTGCTTGGTCTAGAATGTGAATTAATTGAGCAAATAGTTAGGCTTCGCATAATCCTTCACCTGTTACCATCTACATAAGCACTTTATATGATCACAAACTCTGATTTTGTACGTGAGAAATGAATAATTGATGCACTTGGCTTTTCATTACTTGAAGATATAGAGGAATGAGCATTACTAACTTTTGTATAATTTTGACCATACTTCTTGACTTTTAAATGTCTAGGTTTTACATTCTTTTATTCTTGGTAAACTCCCATAATTTCTATTTGAGAGTTTTAAGTCCAGTTTCATATCATTATATACTTGATATGCATGTCTGTGTGTATGTCTGTTTGTGGGAGTTTGTGGGAGTAGGTTATATTGAAATTATTTCAGTTTAAAGTGAGATTTAGGTTTATCTTTACTAGTAACTAGTAACAAAAATGAACATCAGATGTTTTATAATCATTTGAGATACTAGGCTCTATGCAGTATGTGATATATATGTTTAAGCCTCAGAAGATGGTCTGACACTTTTAGAATTATTTTCAACATTAGGTTGTTTCTTCAAATTCCTATTTCCTCAGCTTCATGCCTTCTCTCCCTTGCGGTACTATCGTTGGTGATGCTTGTACATAAGTTCGGGTGGATTTAGTGGAACAACCATGAAGAAAGAAGATCGTTGCGGCAATTCTATTACAAAATGGAATTATAGAATAAGGAGGAAGGTATGTACCAATAGCTAATCTTTGTTTTATTTTAAGTGGAAGACTATACACGTAGCATGAACACAAGTAACCATAAAACTGTCGGGTTTGATAGAGGAAAAACAAGAATAGATTTGGAATTAACCAGGTGGCAAAGAAGAACCGATACTGTCTGAAAATATGGGAAAGAGTTGCATAGAAGAGGAGTATTCACTCAAGAAGGGAAATCAAATGGGAGACACTTTTGAGGGGTTCGGTACGTTTGCTCGGTTCGGATGTACAAAGTGAAATCTGCTAAGTACTTGATTATGCGCTAAAGTAAATAAAAAAGAAGAAGAGAAGCCTTCTGCATCCCAGTCCAAATCACTTCTCATTTGTGATTGTTGTTGTACTCCCCACTGCATGGCTCACACCTGGTGAAGTTTTTGACAAAAGGCCCTCTGAAACTCTCTCCAGTGACCCCTTCAGATATTGTTTCCTCTTTGTACCATAGAACTGGCTGAACTTCTCTGCATGTCTCCTACTCAGCATCTCCACCTATGCATGAATCTCAGATTACCCTTTTGTAATGTTTTCAGACTTCACTTTTGCCAGCCAGTGCCAATCAGGCCATACTCACTATTTATGCAAGTCTTGTCCCACCAGTTTCTTTCCATTTTACAAGAAGGTATATCAGAGCTGATTGAGTCATTCAGTGCCGCTGGAAATAACTTACCTATGAAGATTGACTTTTGAATTCAAGGAAATTTTTACCCAATGTCCGTGAAGATTGCATCTGAGTCGATCCTCCAGATCCACTCGGCCTCAAGATGAGCCAACATAGCAGCACAGAGAAGGGGGTTTTTGGGCCAGCTACCAGTTGCTCCTGGATGCAACAAAACATTGCTGTAGAAAATGTCATAGCCACGGAGTCTGCCATTATCAACTTCATTCTTGAATGTCTTAAGCATCAAGTGATCTCCAACATGGTTTTAACGCACTTCGTGCTGAGACCTGGTTACCATAATAAACCTACCATCAGCTGGAGTTGCAGCAATAGAAGGTGGAATGTTAAACCACTACTGTATGCTTCTCATCCCAGTCCTCCATCGGTTCCCCAGCTCAAATTTGGGTGATTATAGAATGTAGGCTTGGATGATCTTCGAAACAGATGACATTCTGGTCAACCCATTCTTAAGAGTGTTATGATTGCCTTGGATGCCGGGACTGTAGTATTGTATATTCGTAGATGTTTTGAAAGTAAGAGCTGGTACTTATGCTGCTTTCTATACCATGAAAGTTTATGTAAGCTAAGCCTTAAAAAGGTTTGATTCATAAAATTTTGAAGTAAACTCTTTCAACGACGACATTTTCATTGCCAGGTGATTCATCATTTTATGATTAAATGACCCCTTACGGGAACGTCAAAATCATGGAAGCGAAGTGCTTTCCCTCATTAGTCATCATTCACCACTCCGGAACCACAAGAATCCTTTGTTAGAATGTTCCAACTCAGCACCTCTCTTTTTTTTCTAAGATTTTGAGAAGAGCTGCTCTTTGGAGAGCACAATACGATGAAAGTTATAAGCTGGGTTCCTCTCTTCCACCATGTTCAAATCAGTCTCCCTTTGGGCCTCCTTTGTGACATAAAAGAAGGCCATGATGGTTTGCTTTGCGACTTTGCAACAGTGCAGGTGAATGCAGTAGGACCTTGCTGATGCCTATGGAGGGTGACGAGTTTGACTGAGGTTGGAGAACTAGCAGTGTCATTTGTCACTAAATCAAGGCGCTTTTCGCGACGGAATTCGTGTTCAAAGGTGTGGAAATCCCTGGCTGCTAATTTGGAGAATTGGCATGAGTCCTTGATCAAACACAATGGAAAATGAACGTGGAAGTTGAGGGTCCATTCACTTTAACTCTTGGCATGAGTCATGGTCAAGCACTCAAGCACGCTCAAACCCCCACTGATTAAGGCGATTGATCGGAAAATCATGTCTCACGGGTATATGATCACAAGAAACGAAAAGTATTTGTCACCAAAAGCCAAAAAGGTCAGATCAAATTGTTCGTTTTTCAACTATCATATGAATTACATGAGTACGTTGCTCAAGACTACTGGGTTTTCAAACATTTTCTTATACTTTAGCAATTAGCATTGTGGTCACTCAGAGTGGACTATCCTGATTAATTAGGGATTAACCAACCAACTAAGATAAACTATTTAGATTGTACAGACATATTCATAGATTGAAAGAGAATAAGAAGAGAAGAACAATGAGGTTACTACAAAGAGCATAAAATTTAACTTCTCCTTTAACATGTAGATTCTGTGTTTTGTGAAATAAAGACTCCAGTAAAGAGACAAGGATGTGTATCTACCAAGAACGAGACAAGCATATAGCTTTTCAGGGTTGTTTTGTGATGAACACACATAATCAGATTCTCAATATAGTTAATCTAATCAGATTTCACATTAACAGTCTTTTACACTTTTACTACCAAAAAAAAAAAAAGTTACAACACATTAGCACTCAAGCACATCAACTACTAGGAAAAGCATCGAAGATATTTTCAAGTTGTAGGTACCTGCAATGAAGACAGTTGCAAATCTTTTTCGAAACTTAATTTCTGATCTGTTTGCTACCTACAAAAATTTAGGTATGGGGTTGCTTTCTGGCCTTCAGAATTTAGCACGTTTACAAGTCTTCTTCTCGATTAGCTTCCATAACAACAAGCTACCTGTAATGCTCTAATGTCCGTTTATTTAGAAGCTCATCACGCTACAACGCTCAGTGAAGCGTAACTTTATATTATTTCTTCTATCGTCTAGCTAGCGGTCAAGTGATATTTATCTCCAAAATAGTAGACAAGATTTAAAAAAATATGGCAACATAAACATTCTGTATAGAAATTTGTTTCAACACGAACCAGGAGAATCTAAACTGCAATCAAACTCAGAAGTAAGCAGCCTTCTTGCATATCTACACTATTTGTCTTTAAAAATAAAAGTAAAATGAACAATAATCAAGCAGGGTAATCAAATGGCAAAGGAGTAACCAATGAAGAGTTGAGTAGGTCTGGATGCACAAACCCATATTTCCTAAGCACTTGATTATCTGCATAGTTCAAAGCCTTCTGCATCCCTTTCCAACAATCCTCCCAAGTATAATCAGGGTTACAATCCCCACTACAAGGCTCACACCCAGTAAAATGTGTCACAAAAGGCCTCCTCACATTCTCCCTCCACATCCCCTTATCCTTCATATACTGCTCCCTCATTTCCCCATACAACTCACTCACCTTCTCACCATGCCTCCTCCTCAGTTTCCCCATTTCTCTATCAACCTCCGTGTACCCTTTGGTGATGTTATCAAGCCCATCCACCACACCAAGCCAGTAGCTTTGGAAATTGTCACTCTCCAAGTACACCTTGTCCCCCCATTTCTGCTTCTGCTTCAGCAGAAGGTAGATAAGAGCACTCTGATCATCTGACCCTGGGTACAGCTTGTCCTTCAACATTGATCTCTGAATCTCCCCCCACTTCTCTTGGGCCGGACCCTGTGGCCCCATGCTGGCCCATTCATCTATGAAATCCAAGGACCACTGACAGTTCCTAATCAAGAACACACCAGCGTTGAGGCTCGTCCAGCTCTGCTGCTTCACCATGTGCCACCACCCATGAACAACCAAGTTATGCTCCTTGTACTTCTCCAACGGCAACTTGAACTCCATGTCGGTGAATATGGCGTCCGAGTCGACCCAGTAGATCCACTCGGCCTCCGGGTGGGCAACCATGGCGGCTCTGAGAATAGGATACTTGGCCCAGAAACCGGTTCCTTTAGGGTCCAGAAGAACGTTGTTGTAGAACACTTCACAGCCATGAAGCCTGCAGTAGTCTACTTTGTTCTTGAAGAGTCTCAACTGTAAATGATCTCCAACTGGGTTCTTACACACCGAAGGCTGAGACCCGGTAACAAGAACAACCCTATCGCCTACACCAAAAGAAGGGTGAACCCTAAGCCACTCTCTGCGCTTCTCGTCCCAGTTTTGTATGGCATCCCCAACCGAGTAGCTGAGAGTTGGATCGTCGTAAAACGTGGGCTCCGGTGGGTCGTAGGTGAAGTCAGGGGCTTGAGGGGTGGAGTAGGTGATGATGGTGTCGAAGGTTGAGGTAGGGTTTATGAAGGAGATGAGTGCCCAGACCAGAGACAAAGCCATGGCTGCTCCACCAACGAAGAGGAAGCCATCTGCGATGAGAGAAGGGGCTCTGTGGAGAAGTGAGCGTTTGTGTGTGGAGGTTTGGAAGAGAGAGAAGTCTGGGGAACTCATTTTAGAGGGTGGTGAAGTCACTGAAGTGATTGATGGGTTTTCTTTCTGATGTTAAATTTTAAGTACTGGAAGAAGAAGAAGAGAAGAAGAAGAAGATAACTGACAGGTGCACTAATGCCAAAAACCTCGTTTGTTGGTTATTAAAGTACAAGGCTTTAATCTTGCCAGAAAATATGCATGGTACTTTGGTAACCTTTTCTTTTTTCTTTAACTGGCCATAGCCTAGATAAATGAAAATGCTATAAAAGTGGGTATGGGTGGTATTTTATTGATTGCTATTAATTGGAGAAGATTTTGTTCAAGATTTTCACAAATCACAGTAGCTTTACATATAACCTTTCCTAAATTTGATTGTAAATCCGTTTTGGAATTTGATTGTACTGGGTAATTCAATTAGAATTAAGTCGTCAAATTTGTCACCGTTGTAAGTGGTCTATGGTCAAGCATCAGATAGGGAGCACTCCAACGTACTCAAATTTTGATTTATGAAGCCGTCAGTGGCCACACACTCTAGTTCGAGTATTTCACATGTTTCGATGGATTAAATTCTGGACCTAAAAAATCTTCGGTTATCCTAACATAACTTTAAAAATAAATAAATAAAAAAGGGTGATCAATTACTCAAATTTGTCAAATCCTAAATCTATGCTCAATTGATCAATTTCCGATACAGGAAGATAGCGTAATGTACCTAGTGCATTGACAGCAAACTTATTCATATATGCTGATTAATTAAGCTCAAACAAAATAGGTAACCTCTATGATCATTGAAGATTCATGAATTGATAGAGATTCAAACTTAGTAATTTATGTGGAAGCATGAAGCATATATATGTAGAACATTTGGATAAAAGTTGAAATTCAAACATGATGTCATATTGAAGTTAAAAGATGACAACCGATATATGAATCGACAACATCAAAAAGATTGAAATTTTATTTTGTATGAATCTATAATGTATTCTTGTTTATACGTTAACATCTATCTCTGCTATGAAATAATCCCGTATGAGGAGTACTGTTCGGAACCATTCATGGTAAAATGGCACCGAGTAACATGTAATTTCCACTGTTTTTACATGAATTAGCTTTTGGCTAAAGTTGCATAACATTATCAAATTGATTAACCAAAATACATACTTTGTTTGTTTAATCACTCCTCCTTTCTTACGCCCCGAGTGTCGGTCGGTTCCATTGGACTGCTTAGAGCCTTGGACACCTTGCTGCGGCTTTATCTAGTTTTAAAGGTGGCACATTGCTTCAAGCTAATTGCTTTCACCTTGTGATTGGTGTTTGAGGCATAAAAAACCAAAGTGAGATCCCTAATTTCTTGAACCTAGCATGGACTTGGTTTCTTCCAAATTAATTTCTTGTTTCTTTGGGGCATGGGCCATTTCTATATATAAATCCAAAGCCAGTAATGTGTAGCATATATAGTGTGATATTGGCCCTTGCTTTCTGCAAATTCATGTTTCTTCTTTGTCATTCGGCATTTCGTATGTAACTTGCACATGGATCTTATAAATGCAATGCCTTGTCATTTTCATTCTTCGGGGTAGATTATTCTTCGTGAGATGTGTTAATTAAGCACTCTAGGTAAGCACTCTAGGTATATGATTTATTTGTTTAACGAGCGCAGGGGGAAGCCTTAAGCAAAAAAAATTATAGTCATGGTTCAAATGAAAGAAGAGTAAATTAATGCATGGGAATTTGTGATGGTGTAGGTCTAAACATACATAAATATAACATAGTTTGAGTTCGTCAGTATATACAGTCTCTTTCATGAATTTCTACGTACGTACACTATTTTCGTATACTTATGAAATACAAGATACATATGTACCACCTCTTCACCTCTTGTAGCTTTCCAAATTGACCGCATGAAGTTACATATATGCTCATAGTAGCAAGAAACCGTATATTTATGTTCTAAGCAAAATTAATATGGTCTAAAGAACGAATGCAGCTTATTTCGATTAAACAAGTCATTCTAAGCGATGATAAGATTAAAAGAGGATGCTTATTGATTCCCAAAGTATTACATGCTTTCAATTACCCAAGAGAAGTGAAAGAGACAAAAACACAAAAGGGTGCTTGGCAGCCATAAGTATTCTTTCCATCATTTGCAAGCTTGCTTATCAAAAGTGGCTATCAAGAATACAATAGCAGTTTGAATTGGTTCTCATACATGGTCGTGTTATGCAGAATATTAACTTTAGCTAGGGCGGGACCTGAATTAAGCTAAGAAAAGATAGCAAGCGTGTAAAAATCGAAGTTCACCAAAAGAAAGAAGTGCCTTGCTAGCACGAAGTATCCTTCTATATGTTTTTGTGTCATATTACAAAGATAGAAACTTCTAACTTTTGGGTTGTTTGCTGGATTTCTTCTGCTTTGTGTTGTTTTAACTTGCTTGGATTGGCCGGCTGGTTTGTCTGATTGAGTGATTGGTTTGATGAATTTTGCACAAAGAAGGAAGAATTGGCCAAGATTGAAATGAAAGAAGCACATCCTTAGATGCCTTTTACTCTTTTAGACCCCAAAAAACCAACTTCTCCAAAGAAACAAAAATGAAGAAGACCCCAAAATTCAAGGCCTAAAAAATTTAGGAAAACGTAATTGCAATATTTGTAACTACGAAGAAGACATTGCGTCTACTTCTACCACTATCAGAGACGCCGCCACCGACAGGCCCAACAGCCATTGCCTGACATAGTAGAGCGGCCGAGCCACCAACGACAATAACCATAGAACAACATCCTTCAACTCACAGGTTGTCACGCCCTGCCATTCACCGTCATAGCCTCTGAGATATAATAGAACAGAAAACATGTTAGAAAATCTAATATAGTAAAAAATAATGTTAGGTGAACCACATTTTTGAGTATCATCTGAATCTCATTTTATGTGACAGCTGATGTGACACAGACACGTTAATTAATAAAATTTTGTGATATGTTGGACATATACTGCCATATCAACTATCACATAACGTGTCATGCAAGTATCACATAAAAAATTAGTTTCATGTATGATCAGATCAATATTGTGACAAATATTTCCATTTAGTTAAACAATCTACCAAGTGAAGGAAGCACCAGAAGCTTTGTATTATTCAGGGGTTGGGGGTACATATCAAATAAAACTAGGATTTAGCTAGAGAGAAGCGTATGCAGAGCAACTCCTGTGTGAAATGCTGACCCCAATAGCAGCTCCTCCGCATTCAAAGAAGTTGGTTTGGACTAGTGGAAGATACCCTCACTCTCGTGTTGATTGACTTGATTCCATGGCCCAGATCAGGCTTTTCCAAAACCATGGATAGGGGACAGTTCACTCGAGCTTCGATAAAGGCAGCCCCCTGGTCATTGCAACAGATTGAAACTATGTTATGGATCACGGTCCTTTCCTGCATAGGGATAGAAGCGAGTGAGGGTTGCAGACAATGATGTTTTCAGAAGCTTGGACCTATCAGCAAACGTCCGGCAATGAGCAACACTATTGACCCCGGGATCTCTAATATTACTGCTGGGGTTAGAAGAGAAGTAGCCGAACTTAGAAGTCAGAAATAAACTGATCAAAGACGGAGAGGCTGCGAGCCTTGTGTGGAGTCGGAGATGATGGTGTAACTATTTTTTTCCTTGTGAATCACTTCACCAAAAAGATGCAGCATATCTAATAGCGCGAGATAACCACCCTTTACAGTCTACACTCCACGTTACTGTACTGTAACTTGCCTTTGGTATTGCTATTCAGAACACTGGGAGAAAACAATCTAATACATCACTCCAACTCGAAAACAAAGTGTACTGACCTCTAACATAAGTACGAATGATTGATAATAAACGAATGAATTGGAAGAAACAGAACAATTATACCCATATGCAGTGTATATAGTATATACTACTACCTAACGTAATGGAACCAAGGATGTCTAAACATAAACAGAACTTTAGCCACAAAACAAATAGCATTATGTCTAAACAACTAGAAACTTAATCAGATATCCCCTTAGTGGCAGTTGCCACTATGTAGTTGAACAGTAACATAAGTACATAACCAAAACAATAATCCAACATCCTTGAAGAAATTAATAGCACAGGAATGCAAAAAGTGCCATTCTCAATGTAGACTTGCCCAAATGAACCTGAATCAGCACGCCTACCTTTGCCTTGGTCCTCCTTAACCCTGGGCAGATAGACATCTCATGCACCAGCTCACCCTCATGTTTACACAGATGTGGGATCAACTGCACTGAATACTGTACATGCCTACTACATCTCTATATTATGAATTCCACAACAGAGCATCAAAATACGCCCTTCTACATTGCTATCTTAAGAAATCCACAGCAGAGCATCAAAATAAGCTCTGAAGTCGAGGAAAATAATCTACCCTCGTATCCCTCTAAAAGATATAAAAAGGAAACCTGTACCATCGGATTTAAAAGGATTACAAAGAGAAGCTTGCTTACAAGTTTTTCAAGAGAACCATGAAAGTAAGAACATGTAGACCTAAAATACCAAACTTACCTGAATCACATCTATGCCCTTAATACCCCACCAATTTATTTGCTCTAGATAGAGAACAAGTAGACAAAAACCCAAGAATTTCGCAATCCAACTGAATGCCCGCTTAGAATCCGTTTTCTTCTCAAAATTAATGCATTTTATCTTCCAAAATATTCTTCACTTGGGTTCGACATCAACTTAGAACAGACTCTGAATTAATGTGTGCACCATCATGATTGTTAGATCCTCCAACAGGCATGGACCGCTGCGTGAAATTTAACAGCAACTGTCTCTGGTGATCATCGGTGTGAGGAAGACTAGCACGCAGCAGCTCAACTGGCATTTCACGACTAATAGCTCTGGCTGCATCTGAGCCGATAACAGCCATATTTGTGGGGGCATGCAACAGCAGTGACTGCATTATAGTATCATACTTGTTTACACAATACTTAGTCAGAAGGCCAAAGAATTGATCAAAGGAGGCCTGCCAAAGTGCCCGATTAGTCATATTGTAGTTGCTAGCAGCATTAGGATCAGTTAAGAGTTCAGTTGCCCTGTCAAGAACAGCATTAAGAACGAGAGAAGCCCCATCTCCGGCAGAACTTCCAATGGGACGAAGCGGGGGTTGCTCTGAGGAGCAAACCACTGCTGCCAGACAAGCACTAAGTGCACCAAGGTCCATACCTCGAACACATGATGAAACGACCCTAGCGATATTGTTTGTGGTTTCTGCAGCCCTTGGATCAGAAGGAAGGACACCAAACAAGAACCTTAGATGGCGGAAGATGGCCATACAGACTATTCGCATGAGCTCACCACCTGGAAAAAGGAGCTGTAGATACTTGGCAAGGAGCTTTCGGCCCTTGGGTAGAGAGACTAACCTCAGAAACACAAAATCATCTTTGAGAGCAGGCCCATCTGTGTGGTCATTTTTCCCAAGTGGATCAACCAATTGAAGAGATGCTGCGAGCCCTTCTAGCAAGCTTTGACGCCTATGCCTCAACTGGGTTCCACCATCTTGGAGCTGATTGAATTGTAAAAAACGATCAATGTCATCCACATCCAGGAGCAGACAAAGTCCATCCTCAATTGTAACCCTAGCAGCAAGCATTGGCTCCTGTTCTAGAGGCTTCTCAGAAACCTTCTGTTCAGAGTTGCTTGGACTAGATGAATTTGGTGGCTCCACTTCAAGAAGAGGCCGAGGCCTGCGTATTGAAGAGAATGGTACCCTCCCAAGAGCATCAACTTGGAGAAAAGCATGTGGTTCAGTATTAGCTCTTGCCCGAGGAGGAAGATCCCTTAATTGAGTTGGACAGAAATGATGTGTCATCTTTGCCCCAGCAGATTTTCTTGCAAGGCAATACTGGTGGTAATAATCATCTACATATGGGTCATTGCTGTGTGTCGCAGCAAGCTGCATTCGCAGTATACCCTCAATTTCATCAGCTGTCATATACTTGGACCTAAATGGTGCCCACCCACCACCACTCCTGTAGCCACCTGTATCAAAGCCATGTTGAGAAAAACGCATATTCTGTCTACCTTTCTGAGCTAATCTTGACCTTTCATCTCTAATATCACTCAAACCGAACATTGCCTCAAATTTGTTCATCAAGGGTGGGGATGGCGGAAGGTGGGGGTTAAATAGTTGAGACTGCATCGCTGATATATGACTGAATGGTTGCTGAACTGGATGGTGCATTCTAGGATGCGGCTGCTGTGGCTGATGCATCAACTGTGGAGGCAAACCATTCTGATGAGACAACTGTTGCTGCAATAGATTATTTAAATGACTGGGATGATCTCCATACGAACCACTTTGGTTGGCCCATTGCTGGAGGGGACGACTATTAACTGGATGACCGGGAGTCAGATGTGGCAAATTTCCACCAAAATGTGATCCATGAGGTAACCCAGTCATTTGAAGTGGAGAGTTAGAGTACGGAGAAAGGTTTGGTGAAGATATTCCACCCTGAGGTCCACCAGCATAAGGGATATTCATGTGGCTTGATTGGTGGTTAGGCGAACCCTGCTGAGATCTGCCACCTGGGGGTGGATATGAAGTAAAAGTAGACTTTGGCACCATAACAGGTTCACTAGAAAAATATTGATGTTGATGTTGCTGCTGCTGCTGTGGCAGCTGTGGGGGCTCAGGATATGAAGACGCTCTGTACAAATGCTTTGCTTCTGTAGGATGAATGGATGAAAACGGTCCGGAGGACCATCTTTTTCCATCTTGCATGCTTTCAGCATCAAATAATTCTTCATCAATCCAGTTAGGGAAACTTTCCTGCACCCATTCAGCAGCAGATGAACCTGAGAGAAAAAGGTCATGGTCAGAAAAATCAATGGAAGCAATGAAACACACTCAAATAGTTCTGTTAACTACAAAGGTGTGTCCACACCGACAACCCTATCTCTGAAAACTTCTAAGACAAGCTGATTTTAAGAGCACAATACAAAATAGCATATGAACATGTAACGTCCAAAAAAAGAGTGATTACCAGTCTTGAAAATTTATATTCCCTTAAATTTCTAAAGCTCTTTTTACCATATTGACCACTAATGATAGACTGATTACAAATAACATCATGAATGATAACATCCCAATCTTTCATTTAGTTCCATCAATATGTATAAGAGAAAAACTTGATATGAAACAAGAATTCAATACAAAAAAGGAAAATGAATCCTACAGTCCCTTATGACAAAACCCATCGGGTTGAAAATACCATTGGACAAACACATTTTAAACACGTTGTACCTCTTATCCCCCAAGCTTTATTTACAAGGACAGACTTGCGTGCATGTTGGAACTTTATCCTAAGAATAAATTATCTGCCCAAAGATCCGTCGCCAGACAATCTCTTTATACGCACACACAGACCTATTTCACTGCTTATTTTAGAACCAAGAATTGTATAAATAGAGACTAAAATATTGCACCAAAATGAGCAAGTAGTGTCAATGATTAAGCTACAAGGAATGGGTACAAAAATAAGCATAAATGGGGCCGGGTAGAAGCAACAGTAGTACCATGCATGATACAGTCATGGAGCTAACACAGTAAAATATTGATATGGGGAGAAAACTAACTTGAGCTCAAAAAAGATTCGAATAAACTCGAATAAAAACTTAATTGCCATTCTCTATCTTTTAACGTTGCTAGATAGTTTTCTTAATACAGAGTATAGATAAAAAAAAATTACAATCAATTGAAGAACAATGATCAGGCGGTATTCAATAACTACACTGACGTCACCAAAAGAGATATGTAACATGAATACTCACTTTCTCTGGATCCTCTATCACCAAATATTCCGGTGCTCCTAGGTCCACTAACATCCTTGTTCAACTGCAACAAAACAGCAACTTAGAAGACAAAAGAGAAAAACTCCAGATACACTATCAAAAGGGGAAACAGACAGAAACCAATCAAGGAAATTTACATGTCAGTTTCTAGTATCAGGAAACTGGATAACAGTATGGCAAGAATATGGTATTTTGAACGAAGTAAGGAATCCTACTACAAAATGATACAGACGATAAAACACTTCTTGAACCCTTCTCTATCGGGCAAAAAATTGGTGCATCTTACAGAAGGAATTATTTGCTTATAACACGCATCGTACATAATAAAAGAATTTGAAGACCATTAGGTGATCATGTTGAAAGAAAGAATAGAATAATGATTCATGTTGTATTACAGTACTTGATCATACCCTATTAGACCAAAACTCATTGAAATAATTTTCCATTATAGAAGAAATGATGGTGACATATTAAATTGGAATTAGTTTGCAATGCACTTCATCCTAATCCAGAATATTAAAAAATCATTTATCTTTCCCACATGTATCATCACATGTAGTAGACTAACCTTCTCAAAAGTTAAAGCTAGATCATCAGCATCAGATAGAGACACACCAACCTGCCAATAAGAAAATAACAAACAGTTATACAACTTAATTTTCTTGCACTAGTGGTCTCCCCAATATCAATAGTATACAACCACATTTCTGCCAGTGAATTGAAAATCCACTCTCTCAGGCAATTTAACATTACAAATGGATGACGAAGAAATCTTTCGTAACCTCGAAAGACCTGACATTCAGGTCACACACACACCACCCCCAAAAAAAAAGCCCATCAAAATCTGAAACTATTCACATTGCCTACCAAACATCACCGCAAGAACTGATCCGACCCTTTTGCAATACCCTTCTGGGAGATTAAGGATAGGATTGCTGGTTGGTTTGGTATGCAACCGTATCCATGTTTGCTCTTTAATAACATAAGCTACAAAAAGACTGTGAAACCGTGAAAGGCACTTATTCCATGCCTACAATTCTCTAATACCAAATGCCCTTTCTCACTGCTAGGGACATATCTCCCAACTTACAATAGCCTTTCTTTCTACCCAAGTCACCCCATTATCAGCAAGAAAATACACTATTATTAAGCTCCAGTTGAAGCATGGCAAGAAACTGAATGCATTCACTGGTCAAGATCAAGAGACTAGCTGTAATGCCAACAGCAGGCATGCAGATAACTAATGTATGACACAAAGCTAAGGATATATACATACAATGACCTGATTTAAGGAAAGGTTTATTAGTTTTCTGAAACTATCATCACTAAAGCAAGCAAAAAGCCAATCAATAATGAGACATCCACAAGGAAACACAAAGGGTTGACCTCTTCTTTGTTATATAGAAATTCCTCCTCTTCAAGCCCAACTGCAGTCTCCTCTTCATCTTCTAAACCTCCCAACTCAACTTCTTCAACAGAATCTTGACCAAAAAATGCATACTGTGATGCATCAAAGACCTCGCCTGCAGCATAACGAGAGAACTTATGTTATAAGAGCAAATAAAACAATGTGTTAAATAACTAAACCATTAAGCTGAAATGATTCCCTTTCAAGTAAACTGCCATGCAACTAAATAACTAAGAAGCCAAACCACTCATGCAATAATTACTGCAACACAATGCCCATTTAAGCATTGAATTGGAGCTACCACACAGTCATTCAACTGACCAGACATGGTGTTTCTTTACAGTTTACTTTCAAAAAAAAAATGGTGTTTCTTCCTTTTTGCAAGGGAACTATTATAAAGCAAGGAGACTCATTCTCAATTGAAGTAAACTGTAATTCTATCGGTATGAAGTATATTTTGAATAGTCTCACCAAATCATAAGTATTATCTGCAATTGTAATAATAACCATACTAAAGCACCAAACAGTCAATATCTTATATCTATACGTGAACAACGGCATCACCAATAATGACATACAACTCTCCACGCTGTTCCATTCAGTTCCAAGCAATAAGCATCGAATTCTTCAATACCCAAATTCAAGCTTCAAAATCTCTCACTCTACTCACACCCAGATCCAAATAACAAACAAATACACCAAAACCCATCGCAGCAAATCACGAAACCAAAATTTTAACAACACCCAAATAGCTAAAAGAATCAAACCTGAAGAATTAACTCCAAATTGGGTGAGATCCTGAGGAACAGAACAGGGAGCCTCCTGAATACTACTCCCACTCTCAACCCTCTCCATATTCTCCTACACTCTTCTAAGAACACAAAAACAGAGCAGAACCCAGTAGCTAAAATTCCCAAAACTAATCAAAATTTGAAATCTAATAAGCAAAAACCCTAAAAGGTGAAATCTTTGGTGGGGTTTTCTGCTAAGGCGGTGAGAGGGAAACCGCTGAGAAGATCTGTGAAGTGGTTTGGGTGGAGTTGTTCATGGTTTTTGGGGAAAAAGGTTCGATTTTTTTTAGAGGTGGGATTTGAAACAGAGAGAACCCTAGGAGGAGGAAGGTAGGGGATAGATAAAGATTGAGAATTTGATAACTTTTTTTGGGTGTGTAGCAGAGGAGTTGGATCGATTGATTGATAAAATAAAAGGGCGGACGGTGAGGTGAGAGGTGACTATTTATTTTTATTTATATATTTTTTTTGAAATAGGGTTTTTTGGGGGTGAAAAGCTAGTTTGTTGAAAATACTTTATAATTTTCTTAATGGAAGGAAAAATGATTGAAAGTAGATGGATCTATGTGTCTCTTTTTTCGTTGCTTTTTTAGTGTTAATCATACATAACACTCTGGGGTTATTTTATGTGGGTTATGGTTGGGAAGAGATGATAGATGTATGATGTATATCATGAAAAGAGACCTACACTCCCAATTAGTTAGGGTATAGAGAATCTATATTGATGTGTATTAGAATATAGTGTATGATTGGTATTCTTAGGGGTCCCATACATAGGGAGGTATTTGACTTGTTATACCTTTTAAATGAGGATTTAGGTTCATAAGATTCTTTTAAACCAAAAATAAAAGTATTCCTAAGATTCTTATGTTAACAAAATAAAAATGTTGTAGAAAAGTGACTGCTCAAGCAAGAACCAATGGCAAGAAGTGTTATTGCATGGTGGATACAAGACAGAGAATATAGTGCATACAATTGTTATGACAATAATTACATTAGAATTTAAACTAATTGATACAGTTAGAGCGCGCAAAACAATGAACGGGGAACTTTATGTTTAAATAATGTTCGAGACTCCAAAAGAAAAATGTGATTTGAAATAAGACATTGAAATGTAAAGTATAGTTGATAGGTATACCGGTATAGTGTGGTTTAAATAATACATATGCTTTGCTATATATTGCATACAAAATGTGTCAACGGTTTTGTCATAGACTTGGCATGTTTACTTACCTAAAATAGAATTGAGAAGTGATGGAATTATTCCAGCATAGAGATAATTAATGCGTTTACTTACACATGATGAAATTAGAATGAGTGTGGGTCTCACCTTCTAATCTAGAATCGATTCATTAACAACTCGGAATTGTAATAACAAGAAAAGAGGATTATCCGATGAACAATGCACTAAATATAGTCATATACGCTCCATTACGATTTGGTGGTGACTAAATACTCCTTTCATACGGCAATTCACATACAAATGAAATAAACATCAAGTCTATAATCAATGTGTTTTGAACAAGAAGTTGCTTAATAGTGGGATTACCCGACGAACAATGCACTCAAACTCATAATGATGATTGTGAACATACATCGCAAATCATTTGATGTTGTAGTGTAAGGTTCACTAGCAAATACAATCGAGCTACATAGGAGTAGTCATAACCAGAACCAGGATGGTAGGCTTTCTATAAGCTACCTGAAAAATCTATTGCCAACATTATATTAGTTAGGACAATCCTACTTTCAACCCTTTGAACAATCACATATTCCCTCTCTACAAGGCTGCTCAGCTTATGGTGTTAAAGTTTGATAGGTCATGTGTTACACCCTTTCCATCCATAGCATCAAAGAAGAATAAGTTCTTAAGAGACTCCTTCACCTGATATTATAGCATCAAATAAGAATAAGTTCTTAAGAGACTCTCCTTTGCCTGATATTGCTTTAACTCCTGCCCAAGAACCCCCCCCCCCCCCAAAAAACCTATCTTCTTCATTGTAATCCGCCTCCAATTTATGATTTCTTATTCATAATAGAGAAAAACGGCAACGATAAACTATTTGAGGGTATTTTGGTAAACTAAAGAGAGGTATGTTTAGGTTTTTAACATGTGAAAAGGCGAAATTGAGTGTATAAAGTAAGAGAGATACACATAACAAATTTAGAGGTGTAACCAGAACCTCCCTAGACGAAAGAATGAGAGAGAGGAGAAGAGAAAAAAGAGAAAGGGTGAGCGAGATCAATATTTTTTGACTGTTTTTAGAAGTCAGGTCAAATTTGACAATATGGGCTCCTATGTCATGAGTTCACATAGGATTTGACTCAACTGTTGGAGTTGTCTTCAATATCATTTTTTTACTGTTGCAAGCTACATGTGGCAAATAACCAAATAGTTATAGTTGCCCTTAGATATCAAGTTAGGGGTTTGTTTGAAATCAACTATGATAAGTAGGTGGGACCTATATCCAAACCCATTCAAATTCATTAATTTGTTAGTAAACTAAAAAATGCTCTCATAATCAATTCCGTCATTCTCATTTCTAAATTAATAAACGTGTCATTGAAGTATCTTGGTACAATATGATAAGCTGTTTGAAATTACTCAAATGAAAAACACCGACCGGAAAAGTGTCGGAACAACCTTTTTAGTACAAATTGTTAACAAAAGAGAAATTCGTCTAAATAGTATACGAACTTTTGCTCTTTATAAACTTTGGTATATCAAGTTTTAAAAATATCAGATTGATATCTCATGTTTCCATCCCGACATAAGATTGGTATATATAGCCATTAAGATGACCAATTTACCCTTAAGTTCTATTTTTTTCTTAGTTTTTTTATTTGTTTTTATATTCAAGAAATATTAGAAAAAGTTTTGGAATTTGATAATTTGAGTTGGCCTTTATAAACTTGAAGAAGATTGAAGAAGGGAAACATATAGAAGTTCAATCTTTGTTTCCGATGACACTCAAAGATCTTGTTGTTGTCGTTGACATTCAAGGATGATTGAGATGAATAACTGATTATTAGCAATGAGAAAGTGACGATAAATTTTTTATCTACGTTCCTAAAAATATTAAAAGCAAAAAAAAGAAAATTGGAATATGAAAACAAAGAAGAAAAACTAAAAAAAAAAAGAAGAAGAATTTAAGGGTAAATTGGTTTTTTTTTGGTTTAAGGGTAAATTAGTAATCTTAATAGCTTTATATACCAATTTTAAGTCGGGATAGAAACATAAGATACAAATCTGATATTTTTAAAACTTGATATTCTAAAGTTTATAAGAAGCAAAAGTTCCATATCATTCAGACGAATTTTTTTTAACAAAAACTCAAAAGATAACAAAACCCTAAATTGAAAAGACAAAAACAAAAAATCAATTCTTTTAATTTATTTGGTTAGGGAAATTGTAGGAAAAAGAAAAGAAAAAAAAAATTACAGAAAAGAATACTCGTACATTAGCCCGCAAACAGATAAATTGAACTCGGCGCTCACTCTTTGTTCTCCATCTCTCACTCTTCTCTGAGTCTCAAACTCTCCCAACTCCAATGGCTCGAATATCACTATGCAACCAGCTCATCCCATCTCTTCTTGTTCCAATGAAGCAGAGGAGCCACTATCAGCTCATGGGAGTCTTCGGTTTAACCAGAGGCCGCCGCTTCTCTGCTTCCTCCTCACCCAAGATCAGCATGAGCCTCAAAGCCGGCATCGTCGGCCTCCCCAACGTCGGAAAGTCCACGCTTTTCAACGCCGTCGTATGCACCACCAACCCACTCTCTCTCTCTCTCTCTCTCTCTCTCTCTCTCTATTTCGTTATTAATGCTGTTTTGAATTTGATATGTTTAGCTCTTTACTCAAGTCTCTATTTTGATTCCAAATTGAGGTTTAAACTGGTTTTAGGGATTGAAAGATTGATACTTTTCAATCCAGGGCATCATAGTTATGGACCCTTTTCGAGTTTTTAGCTAAAGAAAAAGAAGAGCTTTATATTCAGTTTATTTGATGGACCATAATGTGGGATGGAATTCATAATGTGATTCCTGTAAGTGAAGTATAGAGTTGATCTGAATATGGTATTATGACTTTAGGTTGAGAATGGGAAGGCTCAAGCTGCCAATTTTCCGTTTTGTACGATTGAGCCAAATGTAGGGATTGTTGCAGTTCCGGATCCGCGCCTGAATGTACTTTCTGATCTCAGCAAGTCTCAGCGCGTAGTCCCGGCATCTTTGGAGCTTGTGGATATTGCTGGCCTTGTTAAGGGTGCCAGTCAAGGAGAGGTGAAATTCCATGGTCATCTATTTCCCACTTTTTGGTTTTATATATATATCGAGTCATGCGTTATCTATGTTAGAATGTAATCAGCCTAGTTAGTCTCTTTTAGAAAAAAATTAGCATCAGCTAATTTTTTTTATTCTTTCTTGCAGGGGTTGGGGAATAAATTTTTGTCAAATATTCGCGAGGTGGACTCCATACTTCAGGTTTCTGTCATTTACTTCTTGGTGCCATTCATTTGTGATTACCATCTTTGCTTCTTGCTATGAAATTCCTTCTTCTTTTTTTGGCAATGGAGTCATTATATAGCTTAAGACATGTATATGCGCGAGTGTGGTAGACAGAGAGACAGAAGGATACGTAAGTTGCTCTTGAGGATACGTTATTTTGTGCCAATTTATTTTCTTCTTATACTCATGGCAAAGGACAATAGAATGATTCTGGAGAATCTGAATTTTTGGTTCTTATAAGTATCAGTGAGTTATTTTATTTGACAGATATGGGGTAACATGCCATTGCCTTCAGGTTCCTTAACAAATATATCTTAAATGGGAGATCTCAGTTTGTGTTGTTGTTGATCATGGATGTGGCATTTTCTTAAGTGGGTGCTAATGTGGGGTGGAAAGCAAGTGAGGTGACACGCTGGTCCATTTAGTACTACCTAGGATCTTATCTGGTTCACAGGTTAAATAAAACTGATGCAGGACCTGACACTGGCTGCGAAGCCATAAGCAACGGTGAAACCTTTTTAGCATGTGTAGTTTTTAGGAACTTGCTACTAATTAGATTTATTCCGCAAACTTGTTTCTCTGATTGGCTCATCTGCTTCCTCAGTGGTAACTGCAAAATTTTCATATAAGGTTACTTTGTTGCATGCCAAACCACCTTGGACTGAGCTTAGTAAAAGAAAGATGCTTTTCTTTTTGAAGCCTTCCCCAGTTGGCATCTAACGGCTTTTTGCAATTCTTTAATATCATTGGATTTTCATACATGGTTAAAACATGCTTGCTCAATTCAAAGCTTCTGCTAACATAGCCCTTGTTTGTATTGTGTTGAGTATGGCTGGAATCTTCTGTTCTTT
Source organism: Fragaria vesca subsp. vesca (assembly GCF_000184155.1). Classification (NCBI taxonomy): domain Eukaryota; kingdom Viridiplantae; phylum Streptophyta; class Magnoliopsida; order Rosales; family Rosaceae; genus Fragaria; species Fragaria vesca. The sequence continues at coordinate 11,441,529 of NC_020493.1, read as the reverse complement.
AGATAGGTGTTTGAGGATTTTTGTGTTTGGTCAGGTGATGGGCCAGTGAGAATTAAAATCTATCCTAAATCTGAAGAACCATGTTATTGATTTCTTTCATTGATTTTGTTAAGGTTGTTCGCTGTTTTGAAGATAATGATGTTGTTCATGTGAATGGGAAAGTTGATCCGAAGGATGATATTGATGTTATCAACTTAGAGCTGATTTTCTCAGATCTGGACCAGGTTTGTTAATTAACGATGCAACCCTGATTCTTTATCGGCTTTGGAGCATTGATTGATTTCACCACCTAGATTAGTGCTGTCTGGATAAATGTTGGTGATAAAATCAAAATTTGATATTGATGTCTCAGGAGCACCTTTTTGTTTTAGCTCCTCTATTTGAAAGTTCCTTGCCCAGATAAACCCTTTACTCTCTGATTTGTTTTTAACATATAGTAATAGCTTAGTAAGATGAGATTAGCTGATTGAACTGAGTTGTCTTATACACAAGAAATGCAGATTGAGAAAAGAATGGAGAAGCTCAAGAAAAGCAAGACAAAAGATTCACAATCCAAACTTAAGGTATAGTTAGTACCATGCTCAGAACTTTCTGTACAGTGTACAATTATGGGATCATCTCCCCTGGTTCCTCCATTTTTTCTGCTTCATATGATACTTTTTAACCAAAAATATTGCTTTCATTTCAGGAGGAATCAGAAAGGTCTGGCTTGGAGAGAATTCAGCAGGCACTCATGGATGGGAAACCAGCACGATCAGTCACTTTAACAGATACAGAAAATGAATCTATAAAGCATCTGTGCTTGCTTACAATGAAACCTGTTATCTATGTTGCTAATGTTGCTGAATCTGATCTAGCTGAACCCGGAGAGAATCCTCATGTCAAAGCACTGATGAATCTTGCTTCTGAGTTGCAATGTGGAGTAGTAACAATTTCAGCACAGGTTTGTGCTACATCACTAGACGTGTTATTGTGCGAACTCGAGAATATTTATTTGTGGCTGTCTCTGTGGGCCTAATGTTTGATAGGACTTAATCTTGGCTGGATTTAGACTAGCTGTTTTAACCATACCATGTGACCTAGGAACTTTGCATTTGCAGGTCGAGTCTGAACTAACTGAATTACCATCTGAAGAAAGAACAGAATTTTTGGAATCTCTTGGTGTTGGTGAAAGTGGTCTTGGAAACCTAATCAGAACAACATACAGTGTTTTGGGGCTGCGTACTTACTTCACTTCAGGAGAGAAGGTGAAAAACTGGAGTGTGTCAAATCTATTGAATTGGGATGTATTTATTCTTTTTGTGCTAAAAAGATTGTCTGATGTTTGTACACAGGAAACAAAAGCATGGACCATACTTGCAGGTGAGCTTTGGTTATGCTAAATTTCAGAAGTTTTATACTTTGGATCTGAAAAATGCTTCAAACAGTGACGTAGTCTTTATATCACTTGACAACTTGTAATAATAAATTTGGCTGATGGTTGTGGGCAAAAGATGTTGTGTTCTCAATTTTCTTTGCCATCTGTGTTTTATTTTGGATGTAAAGAGTCCCCTTTCTGCAATCAAATAGACGTAGATAGGTTAAAAGTATGACAGGCAATCATATTGTATTCATCTCTGATTTTTTTTCTTTGTTGATTCAGGAATGACTGCACCTCAAGCAGCTGGGGTCATCCACTCTGACTTTGAGAAGGGTTTCATTCGAGCTGAGACCGTAAGTTTCACAGAAACTTCCCTATGTTGTTTAGAAAAATACAACAGGTTAACTATGCACCAGACTAATCTTTATATTATGATGAGCATCACAAAAGTGAATATATTTTGATTGAGCAATCCAAATCTGAGAATCAGGAAGCGTTGATTTCTCCAAAGCATGTCTTCAACTTTTCGGTTTTTAAAAAGTTTGGTGAAAAATAAAAGTTAATTAAGAGACAGAGAAGAAGAAAGATTTACACAGGAAACCAGCTAAACCTCAAACCTTGTGTAAAACTGAAAGCTCATTGACATTTAACATCAATTATGGTGTTCATTGGAATTTTTTATTTATTTATTTATGTATTTTTTTATTTCGTGTATATACTGCTATTACAACTTTTCGTCAATTAGTACAAACATGTTGTCCTTCCCATGCTCATCAATATTCAAGACGGCATAAATCAGGTAATATGGCAGACTCATTCGTTGAGCACCAAATGATGGGTAGCCAATTTTACTTTGTTTTCCCATAAGATGCAAAACAGTACATGCAATAGGATTGACCTGGCACATGAAAAGCTAATTACAATTTCTTGTTCCTTTCATTGTCAGGTGTCTTATGATGATTTTGTTGCTGCTGGTTCACTTGCTGCAGCAAGGGAAAGAGGAGTTGTAAGTCAGCTGGTCTAATATTCACTTTATTTACTCACACAATTTTGTCCAAGCTTTTATCAGCATTACTGAATTATTGATTTACTGTTGCACTACCACATGATCATTTAACATATTTGTGAATGTAGCTCTGCGGTACAAATGAGCAGAGACAGGCCTTTAATTTTAGAAGTTACTGAAAGTTACTAGTTGGAGAAGATATGCTTTGGCATAGAGCAAGTCATACTTTCAGGCCTCGTTATGGGCTGGTTCGGCAACGCTTAAGTTAGGTGAAAGACATGAGAGACTTTTTTTGGAGAAGGATCCAATGGTCATATGAGTGAACTTCTTAAATAAGAGCCCAAACCTTCTAAGATAAAAACTGGCTCTTGTTTCATGCACCAATTGCCTTTTTTTTTTCTTGGAAAACATACAACAAAATTCCTATTGGTAGATAAAAGTGCATTAGGGATATTGAGTTAGCATGTTGAGATTACTGCACTTCAAATTTTGGTGAGATGTTTTACTTGTTTGATCTATGCATTTGCATTCTCCATTAACTCTATGTAGTGATGGGAAGTAAGCATTCCTTTGAAGTTTCGGGGAAAGTATTGTGCACCACAGACATCCTGTTTTTTGAAGAGCACGCATAATTTATAGGTCAACCTCACTGATAATTTATCTCTCCCTAGCTTGGAGTGTTCTTTTCTTGATTCTGAAAGTTGAGATATACAAAGCAGGCCTGACACTGGTTTATGTTGGCGTTTCTTACTCCACAAAAAATAAATGCATAGACAACACTCAGCAACAGTATCACTCACCCCTTGGGTCACCTAATGTTACAGAACAGAAGGAATACACATAAAGTAGCATCTATCTGTTTTTCTATGATCAAAAGAGATGTGAACAAGTACTGTACGTTTTTCTTTTCCATATATATCTTTCTAGATCATGCTCATTCATCTAGGCTACTTTGGTTTTTGCAGTTAAGATCTGAGGGTAAAGATTACATCGTACAAGAAGGAGATGTAATGCTGTTCCGGTTTAACGTTTGACAACTCATGGGAAGCAGATTATTTCAAGTCGAGGAGATAAGTGGATGTAGGCCAGTTCATAAGATGGAAATTGATTAACATGGAAGTCCTGGATTCAGTAAGCTGAAGTTGGTTGAATATGATAGGGTAAAGTATCTGTAAGCTGAGAAGACCATAAATTTTGCTCGTAGAGTAAATAGCTCAGTTGAGTGTTCACATTATTTGATATCCAAAATACAGAAGACACCGGATTTTGAAAGGCTAAAAAGGAGGGTTAATCAAATACGACTCAAACTTAACGGCTATTTTATACTAACTACTGGTGTGTGTAACTGTTTAGTAGCTCCACGAAGAGAAACCTGGTAAAACTCTGTTGAGAGGAGTGCAGCCAATCACTACAGCAAGGGAGCATCCTTTGTGAGTCTCTCATTCAGGTTACAATACTTTTGGCCGTTTTTATGTCCTAGAGCGAGTGAATACCCTACTTTGTGCTTGAAAGACGCTAGATTTGAAAGTGCGGATCAATATTGGAGAAAAAGCCCAACTTATCATACAACCCTGAGAAACATTGAAAGAGATGTAGGTAATGGCGAACCACGTACTTTGACACTGAAATGCATTAGAGACTCGAGCACGAACCATGATGAAAATGATTTAAGATAATATGATTCAACCTCTGTCGAGATGAGGACTCTGTTAGTAATTACTGTAGAGTTGCTCGCGAGGTGACATTGATGTGGCGAGCTTCCCTCGTAAACTTGATTTAGCTAGGTGGATTTTTTTTTCTTCTTCAGTTTCATAAACATTGTGGGTTCTTAGCTTCCGTACAGTAAAGTTTTGGTACTTTCTAACCAAGCCTTCGTTTCCTTTTTTTTTTTTTTTTGGAAATGAAACATCGTCAGTCATATCGTTATAGGGTCCTTACGTATGCTTATAGATTCTGTCTAAAATAATGCACAAGAGTAGAGTCAAGGTTTTCTATTCCATTCATATAGTCTAGCTAAAAGCTGGATCTATTTGCTACCAAAAATAAAAGCTGAATCTATTTTTTTATCATAATTCCATAAAGTACTGATATGACTGAATCTGTTAAGCATATGTTCTATATATAAATATATATATTTAGATTTTAGATATATCTAGTTGGAATTAAAGCTGAATCCTTAGATAATGTACTGATATCTTTGATCTACCTGGCCGCGTTTAACATAATATGAAGTTCAGCTACGGTGAGGAAAAAAAGTTGTTTTTCTCAACACATTTTTCAATAGTTGTGTATTTATTTATTATTGGCCATGCTCACCTTGCAGGTACAAACAGGGACTGCAAGCATCAAATCTATATGCACTATGAGCAGCTGACACTTCGTTTGTGCTCACGGACACCAGCAGGGTTTTCTGAATTTTTTTTTTTAAGTTCTTAGGGATATATCATTTGACGAACTTTCCGATCACAAAATCACATGTCCTCCGTTCAATTTGTAGGTCTATATGAGTAGATCACTTCCACAAGTTTTTAGAAGATTTGGTGATCGTTAAGTCGTCCAAAACTTTGATTTACTTTTAATAAAGTTAAACGGTTCAGATTTGTTAGAAAGTAAATAGAAAATGACATCTCACTACCCTAAACAGTTGCATAAAACAGAAAAACCACATTTCAACAGATTTAAACAAATAAGGACATAAGCTCATGCCCAAAGTCAATGATACCAGATGTTGACTGCAATTTTCATCGTGAAATGACCAAAATATCCAGTTTATAAACAAAATTACATGATTTACCATAATTAATTCTCTCCTAAAACCCTCTCTCTCTCTC
>NC_020493.1:11435504-11436258 GCF_000184155.1 Fragaria vesca subsp. vesca | reverse complement strand
ACTCTACTACTCTCTCTCTCTCTCTCTCTCTCTCTCTCTCTCTCTCTCTCTCTCAATTTCAATTGATCGGATTGGTGCCACTACTCATCTCTGTCTCCAAAAAAACAACATGTGGCCGACGCCGACGTCATCACCTTGAAGGACACCTGATCCTGAAGCTCGACGATTGACGATGATGAAGTCCAACGCTCGGTGATGATCCCAATGCTCGACTATGACAGCCGATCTCGATGTTGGACGAAGAGGATTGATCGATGCAAGATGACGGTCGATCCAGGCGCTCAAGGCTTGATGACTGCGGACGCTCGATGCCTGAGATGCCGCTCCACGGTGACGACTAAAGATTGGCCAACGCTCAACGCTTGACTAAAGTTCTGCAGCCCTTAGATCTGGTTATGTTGTCGTTCAATAGAGATTAGACGGCGTCGTTTGGTGGTTATGGCGTCGCCGGAAATTTCACAGTAGCAGCTAGACGAGTTGCTGTCGCAGGTAATTGATTTTTTTTTTTTGTTATTTCAGTTTTGGCAGAATTTGAGAAATTGAAATGAATTTTCTGGAAAATAGATCTGGTGAACCAAGAAGATACGGGTGAAAGGTTGGTTCTTTGATCTCCGGTGAGTCTAAAATGAAAGATGGGGAATGGTTTAGCTTTGTCTTTGGTAGTGATGCCAGGAAGTGGAATGTTTTCTTTGTTGGAGGCATGGGTTTGGCAGGGAGCTTATGCTCGGTTTAGGTTTTAATGATTTGGGAATGT
>NC_020493.1:11433999-11435484 GCF_000184155.1 Fragaria vesca subsp. vesca | reverse complement strand
GTGATAGTATTTCAATGGCGAAGAGAAAGAAAAGGGTGGGATGATGGCATTGGATAGATGAATGCGTAGAACTGTAGAATTGGATGAGACTCAATCTTGAAAAGCATGAATGCAGCGGATCGTGAATGCAGTGGCAGAACTAAAACAAGAGTACAACAAGTGTAGTAGCAAAAAAATACGAGTATGAGTGCTCTGTAGTAGCCGAGACCATGACTGCTCTGCACTTCTTCTTTTTGCTGAAAGCATAATTAAAAAAAGAAAAAGAATGAATATGTTTATGAGACTTAAATAAACATCACGGAGACTATGCCGATATATTAAAATCCTCAAATAAGAGTAAAGTCTTTTTCTTGAGAAAAAAGACATCCAATTGCAGTTGTGGTACTCAAAACCTGCTACTGCACGTACTGAAAATAACTACTACTACTACATTTGCTGCTACTGCACTAATTGAAGCTGTTATTGAAGCTGCTACTACATTTGCTGAGCCACTGAAATCTGCTACTGCACTTACTGAAGCTGCTACTACATTAGCTGAACCATTAAAACCCTGCTATTACATCTGTTGGAAGTATAGCTTTTCAGCAAAATATGCTACTACATTAGCTGAGACACTGAAAACATGCTATTGCACTTACTGAAGCTGCTACTACACTAGCTAAACAACTAAAACCCTGCTACTACATCTGTTGAAAGTGTAGCTTTCCAGCAAAACATGCTACTACATTAGCTGAGCCACTGAAAACTTGCTACTGTACTTACTGAAGCTGCTACTGCACTTACTGAAGCTGCTACTACGTACACTAGCTGAACCACTAAAACTCTGCTACTACATCTGTTAGAAGTGTAGCTTTCCAACAAAACATGCTACTACATTAGCTGAGCTACTGAAAACCTGCAACTACTTCTACTGAGATGTTAACCTCTGCTACTACTTTTCTATTGGAATATTAACCCATGCTACTACTTCTACTAGAATTAACTGCTACTACTATTGGGATGTTAACCCCTGCTACTAAATCTACTAGGATGTTACCCCTGCTACTACTTCTACTGAAATTAACTGCTACTACACTAAATTATTGAAAATCTGCTACTGTATTCCATTTACTGAAAAATCTCAAAATAAGAGACTTTTCTCTTCTAAAAGTATATTTAATTAGTATAAGGTTAGTTTGGTAAATTAAATCATGACACATGAAATGTAGAGAAAAGATTGTCTTTAATTGTTAAAAACTGTCCTTATTTGTTTAACAACAACACAAGTGGATTTATTTGTGTTTCAAATCCTTTTGGAGGATGTATATGTGATTTGCTATTAAATTTATTATTTAATCTCAGCCATCCAAGATCATTAAAAAATAGATCTAATGGTGAGTTGCTATCCCTAGAAATGAACAAAAAAGGGGATCCCTCATTGGAAGGGCCCTGATATACATATATATATATATATATATAAAGGGAGGATGTGAAGCGGACGTCCGC
>NC_020493.1:11397492-11433892 GCF_000184155.1 Fragaria vesca subsp. vesca | reverse complement strand
TGGTCGGGGACGCTGCTGGAGTCTTCTGGGGTGAAGGCGCGCCGTCGCCGGCGCCGGAGGATGGAGAACGGACGGACGTCTGCACTTTAAGCCGAGTGCGGACGTCCACTTCACATCCGGCCTGTATATATATATACAGGGCCCTTCCAATGAGGGATCCCTATTTTTTGTCACTTTTAGGGATATGTTCACACCATTATATCTGTTTTTTAATGGGTTTGGATGACTGAGATTAAAACAAAAAACTTAACACTTATGTCAAAGGACTCCCTGTATTGAATGTAGACAAGCACTTCTTATTTCTTTTTGTTACATTTAGAGCAACAAATATATTTTTTTCATTTTGATGCTAATATATATGTTGGTTTAGGCGTCGCTTGTAGTACACCCTCACTTTTCATGTTAACTTTTAGTTGTTTCGCTTGGAATTAAAACTTACAGTGAATTGAAACTAAAGGACTGAATGTATTATCTCCTCACATAGTGAATGTATATACACTTTGCTCACATAGGACTAACACAATAGAAATCTAACAGAGTGAATGCACTATTTTCTCAGCAACTTTTTGCTCACATGGTATCAAGACAATAGGAATTCTTACGTAATGACATCACTATCTTCTCAGCACTTTGCTCTTGCTTACATTTAAACTTTCCATAGCTGATCAACATATTTGCTCCGAAGGATCGCTGTCCTACTTTAACTTTGCAAGCTGAATTCTTGATTGAGTCCGGGAAAGCTCAACTGAAGCTGAAACTGAATTGATTGGATTTTTCGGTTCCCTGTGCCAAATTGGTTCTGTCAAACAGCATTGTCCTTAGAATTAACGACTCAACTTCGCTGACCACTTCCTCTTGCTTTTGTGTGAGTAGTTGAATGACTTGAATCTCTTGCTTGGTTACTGGGTTGTAGACGAACTTGCTTGAACCAGCTTTTGAGTCCTTACTCCTCAGCATCTAGCAGGGCTGCAATGAATCGCTGAAAAAGAACAGAAGGACTGAAAGACGAATTTGAGAAGACCTCACTTAAAAACCGTTTAGTTTCCTCAAATATCTCAATGTAAATTTTTTTTTGGGATGTGAAATCAACGAGGCCCTATACCAAGAACAATTGAAGAACTTCAAAACCAATCTTATTGGTATGCTGTTGTTACGTAAGGGTTCAACTCCATTGAAGACTTCTGCTCTTAAACAATTATTTGATGATCTTTGGAAACCCTCGGCACCATGGCGTTTGGTTCCACTTGGGAACGGTTATTTTGACATTCACTTTGCCATCGTCGATGATTTACGACGAGTTTGTGGTAAAGGAACATGCTCTCTTGCCGATGGCCTCTTCAGATTAACATATACCATAAATTGAAATTCACACACTATTTTACTTTTTTTGGTTACTTAAATTTTGTCTTTTAGTGACTTAAAATTTGTCCTTTTATGAATGTGTTAACCAAAAAAAGAAAAAATGTGTGTGGATTTCAATTTGAGTCGTGTGGATTTCACTTTTTTTATTTTATTTTTTATCATGTGTTGCTCTAACGTTGTTTCGCTATTTATGTTTTATAATGCACTTTTTACCTCATTTCGTAATGTTTTAAAAATGTTTGATGCTCCTAAGACCCCAGGCACCGGAAAACAAAGACTCCACACCAACCAAACCCACTTAATCCCATCTTAAAATACACTATACATATTTATCTCCTTGATCTCTGAGTCTTTCTCAAGCTTCCCATAGATCTCAATTCTCAACCATCTTCGTTTCTCTACATTTCATATTCAAACCTATCCTTTCTCTCTTCCTTCTGCTTTCCCGTGTTTTGTTTTCTGTCTTTTGATCTCTAGCTCATAAATTAGAAACCTAAAATATGAAGAAGATCAGTTTGCTATTAAGGAAGTGCAAGAGCTTGTCAAGCCAGCTAGGGAGATCTTCATCGTACAGCAGTCTGCGGTCCAAATCGACTAGAGAAGATTTCTATGATGGCAACATCGTGCATGAGAATCATCAGCAAATTACTATATTTGTTGGAAGCACCAGAAAGCGTTACGTGATCAGCTCCAAGTACCTGAACCATCCTTTGTTGAATGCTTTAATCGACAAGTCATCGAATTCGAAAAAGAAAAATAACTATCGAGGAGATGATCAAGATCATGAGGATATCTTGGTGAAATGCGAGGTGGTTCTCTTTGATCACTTGTTATGGATGCTGGAGAATGGAGATCCAAGCTTTGGTGGTACTTCAGAGTCTTTGGAGGAACTGGCTGCACTCTATGTGTTCTAATGTTGATTGAATAGAGAATTGATCAAGTTAGGTTTGAAACTGCGTCAATTGAAACCTGTTTAATGGTTTGGTTTCTCTTTATGATGCTATTACTTCTGTTTAGTTAGGTATTCTTGTCTTTTCTTCGAAGTTCTAACGCATTGCATTTGATTTGATATTACATCATATGCTAATGTGATCATATATTGGTGATTAACTCCACTCATGGGGTTGCACTTTATATATGATATTTCTTGATGATTTTTAAATAAAATGTCCTAAAGGCTATCTCAAATTACATGTATACGACCTGTACGTATTGATTTTTTACACAAACAATACTGTATTTTCAATCTTATTGATCATACGTAGTTAGCAATTCAGAGAGGCTTGAGGTTCATATCGACCTTCTAGAAATACTCCCTGAATCTGGAGCTGTCACCACAGTTTAAGATCGTAATCATCGTATGGTAATCATGTTGAAGAATAGACATCACTTTACCTCTCAACGTCACTGCTAACCCTTCACAATTACTTGTTAGTGCAGTTAATTGCTTGAAAGCTAATCTTGCATGATATGCATTATATATATACCAAATCGATGAAAACCAGACCACATTTCGTCAACGAGTGTTGATTAACTAAACGGTCTAAACCTATCATAATTATTAACCTCATAATATAAGTCATCATCATTAGATTGATTGATAAATTTGGGTCGGTGCAACATAAATCGCTAAACATGAATTGGGTCAGTGTAACACAACTCGCTAAACATGAATTATACAAAACAAAATCATTAGAGTCGAAAATGATAACAAAATAAATGTTGAGTGTGAATTGAGATGTCGTTTTCAAAAATAATAAATTTGCCGTGTTTTGGGAAAAAAACTTATGAAACGGATTTCGGTTACAAGAAAATCAACCCAAATCTAAATTTTTAAAAACAAATATGCTAGCCCGTTATAAATTTAGAAATAACACATAATTTCCATTGAATGGTGGTTGAATGTCAAATTCTTGGACAAAAAACCTAGTTAACCTCAAATTTTATGCCACAGTGCATTCCGTGTGGGAGACTAGTTGGCATATATTCTTTTTCTTCTTCCACCGAAGGACCCAACACCCCTATTTCTTGACTTCGTTTCTGCTTCTCAAGTATTGCCAGTCTCGGTTCTGATAGAGGAAGAAGCATCTCTAAGCGAAACAGGGTAGGACAAGAAGTCAGATTGTGATTTGTAAGTGGGTTCTGAACCATCCTCGCATATATCATTCGATGCCTTCAAACTGTCACTCTTTGATGCCTTGTGTCCAAATTTGCTTATACTTGATGTGAAAACGGGTTGATCTCAGATTGGGTTTCTGTGCTTCTTCATTGATATTTATGTAAAGGTTTGTAATTTCTTGCAGAAAGTTACAGACCCATGAACAGTTTTTGACTTTGATATCTGTTTGTATTGTATTTCCACTGTTTGAATGTTATTATGATAGTGAATGCTAACTGATAAGCGATTGTGATCCTGGACTGATTGGTTGTGTGGTAAAAGCTGTGTCTTTGGCAACTGATAGTGTAGAAGAATTGGAACAGAGAAAAACCTGCAGTGTATGAGTTTTACATTTTAGAGATCAGTTTTCTATCTGATTTAGAGATCCTTTTGCTGTCTTTGGATTTTGGTTGACATTTAAATCTTACTTCATAGCCAATTGAGAAACTGGATTGATTGCTTTGGGATATAAACTCTTTCTTGGACAAATTTTTTTACTGAAAGGGATCAAATTGTTGGATTTTTATCTGGTTGGTAAAGTTTAATTTTTGATGTGTTTCTTCCTCCACACACATTATTATAGTGTTATTGGATGTATTTTCTCACACAATAATAAGTCTGCCTATCTTTGGGTTGTGGTGCAGACCAGATTTAGGTGGCCACAAATTGCTCTCTATCTGATATTTCAGTGTCAACTGGCAAGTGAAGTAAGCATGTCTAAAATTTCACATGATACCATCATAGACATACTCTCTCGACTTCCTGCCAAGTCTATCTGTCGATTTAGGTGTGTGTCAAAGACATGGCTCCTTCTTACCCATGAACCCCACTTCATTGCAACCCACCTCAGCAGACACCAGAAGCAAAAACTTATTCTCAGTTCCAATAAGGCTCTCTTCTCCTTGGACCAAGAAGCACCTATAGATGATGATATGTTACCCTCTGTGCTTGATTTTCCTCTGAAGGGCGATCTCAACAATCAGTGGATTCAAATGCTTGGTTCTTGTAATGGTTTGGTCTGCATTATGCCTCAACCAGAAGCATTCTTTGTGTTTAATCCTTCAACTCGGGAGTCCATGAGAGTACCCGATTGCCCCATGTCAAGCCATGCTGATCCCTGTGCTGAAGTGGGTTATGATGTACATGGTTTTGGTTATGCTCCTTCTGTCAAGGATTACATGTTAGTTAAAATTCATAAGGGCTGCAGTGTGCTCATCTTTTCACTGAAAAACAATTCATGGAAAACTGTTCAGGACTTTCCTTACAAACATCTTTTGAAAAATCCAGGGACTACTCTCAATGGAGCTGTCCACTGGTTGTGCATGGGCCCTGATCATCTCCCTGTAATTGCTGCTTTAGATTTAGCAGGGCAGAAGTTCTCAGGGTTGTCCCCACCTGAATCTGTTATAGATTCTAATGGCTATACAACTGGTGTCTTAAGGGACTGTCTTTGTTTGCTACACCACAATGATCATGACAGGCAGCGTGTATTTTGGATTATGAAAGAGTATGGTGTGAAGGAGTCATGGACCAGGATTTTGATTGCCGAGCCATTCTTTTCTTTGCAGCCATTATGTTACTGGAAGAATACCAAGATTTTGGTGGCAAGAAATCGGAGGGAAATGCTTCTGTTCAATCCGAGGGACGGAACTTGTAAATGTTTATTGGCAAATGGCCTCCAGGTTCCATTCTATGTGGATGTGTATGTGGAGAGTCTTGTTTCTCCAAACTTTCGGCTGAACTAAATTCTGGTGTTTAATTTAGTGTTTGTTATGCACTAGGTAATTGTTGTTTTGAACTAAGCAAAGTTTATGAAATTGGTGGTGCATTGAGTGAAACCTCCAGTTATTTTTGGTGCATACTCTCCTCATGTGCCCCAGACTTGAAGCTGGTTATATGTTATGACAGTATACATGAATTATACTATGCATGCTCCTCTGAAGTGTGCCTGTAAATTTGTAGTGTCTGTGTGAAATGATTTTTTTAGAAGTGTGAAATGATACTTTGATGATGTGAAAATTCACACAATCTTTTTGGCACACTGATTCAAGGTGGAAATGTGTTTCGAGGCCAAGCCCAAGATCACTTGGTGCCTAATGGGGACTCTGCAATCTTTATCCGTGCTTCAGGAATTACATAATCACTTCCATTGTGCAAACAAATATACGAGATATTTCTCTCTAACTGAATGTTGGTAGAGTTCTGAAATTCGAATCTCACTCAAAATGAGAAAAAAAGTGTAAACTTGTCTGTCAAACAAGTTGAAAACTTGAATGGTTATAATCCTGGTCAAATTGCTCAATGTTTCATGGTTTAACTTTATCGTTAAAAGATATTTTATAGTCATTAGCTAAGAAATCACAAACTTCAGTTGGAAAAGAGCAGTCATAAATTCCTAGTTAAGAAATAATCAGAAAAGAAATTCAGGAAAGAGTTAACATTCCAGATTCTTCATTGGGAAATTCTATGGTACATACCCGTATGTGATACCTACATTTACAAATATGACAACATATTTGTAGTCAAAACGATAATGCTTAGTAGTATTGTTTGTAATTTTGTTCTAATACTTGTAATTACAAAATGTACAACTATTTTACAACTTTTTGAACAAATTGTTTTCATAGTTGTAATTTTGTTTAACTTCATATAAATAGTGTAAATAAATTTAATAAATTTGTTTTCAATGTTTGTAATTTGATTCAAAATATTGTAATTTTTATTCAAATACATGTAAAATAAAAGTATGATATACGCGTAGCTTTCTCTCACTCTCATTATACTCGGATCATATTTTACATTTCCCAAAGTGATTAGTATTCTGACGTGACACAGACAAACACTCTGTTCATACTTCGTAGGCCTCAATATATGTCAGATGCTACATGGTACGCTCCTCCATCCTTGTACGCTCCTGAACTCAACTATAACCATATTAATCAATTCAACCTCTTTTTTCTTTTTCTTTTCTTGGTTCAAGTTCAAGGACCCAAAATAGTGAAGATACAAATCATTTTGGTAAGATTACAAATCACAGAGGCAGCTTTCAAAACCATATAGCACTTTTTCTTTTTGGGTCTTGTTATTTTAGCACACAGCCCCCTACACAATACAGTATTTCCCACCAGACTCTCTTCCCCATAAACTCATTAATATAAGCGCACAAAGCTGCTTGCTTAACTTTACTGAATTGTTAATTTTCCATGGGTTCACTCTTCAGTGGCAATCCCAGAAGCTTTTTCTTGGTCAAATTGAGCTGAATTGCTATCTGGGTTGGTTTTGCTTTGAGTTGCTCAGTAACTGTGAGGTTCTTGCAAAAGGACCCACATAACTTTATTGTGTCCTGCCTCGTCTCTGCCATTCTTGATCAGTGAGTTATCTTCTTAGAACTCATTTTATGAGTGTTTGGTTTTTGTTCAAGTTTTTGTATGAAAGAGATTGTGATTGTAGCTGGGTTTTTTTTTAGTTATTATATAGATGAGTTCATAGTTATATATTCCCTTTGGCCTTGTGATTGTGATTTTGATTGGAGTTTCTGGTATCTAAAACTGTATGAGTTTACAGAAAACTGATTGGAAATCAGAGCTTGTAGTCAATTTGAAGACTGAAACTTTGATTATAAAGCAAGTTCCTTTACCAATTTCCATTGCTTCTGGTGTGTTTGGTTAGTGAGACATAAAAGGAAAATGAGATGGAGATAATGTTTCTAGATTTCAACAGTGAATCTCACAGTGAATCTTGGTAAAAATTGTTTCTTTGAAGCTAGACAGCACTAGATTTTGATATTTGGATTGTTTTTCTCTCTTCATTTCTTCCACTTCTAGCGGCCAGACATTAGTGGGGAGGATAATCATTTCTTTTTGAAAAATGAGGACTCCATCGTAGAGATTTATGTTTTGATCATCACTCTGGAAGAGGTCAAAAAGTTGTTTTAAGTGCAGCATATCATGCCTTTGTTTTATGTATAGTGGAAAACATCATAAATACAAATTATGTTAATTTTAAGTGTATTGGCCCTGCTGTTACTGTAGGAAGATGTTTCTTAATTCTTTTTTTACTTTTCGGATTTCAGCTTTAAGGAAGTCATGGTATACCTTCATGTCTGATTCTGTGGAGCGTCTTTACTCTGTAAGATAACTCACTGATCATCATGTGTGGTATACATTCATAATCGGGATTGTGTGGTCTACCCTATTGATCATCATGTCGGATACCTGTCTTACACTGTCATTTGCATTTCTGACAATAGGTGTAATACGTTGTGTTCCCATTAGCTTACTTCTGTCAGTTTAACTGGAGATTTTATTTGCTGGAATGAGAAGTTTCCTACTCGTTTCTATAACTCCCTTTGAACTGTTAACTGCTTCGAACTACCTTAATTGTTACCAGTTTCATTACGCTCCTTGTTACGGGGAAATCAAGCGAATATTTCTATTTCTATTTGTTCCAAATTTTGCAACCTTTTGTTTTTGGTTTCGCTCTCATCTTTTTTCTTTAATATTCTTTATTTTCTCTTCTGTAAGCTATAATATTAATAGCTTAGTATCGGTAATTGATCTCCTTCAGTTTTTTCATTATGCTGTTTGTAGGTGAACTAAAAAGATGGACCGGGCTAGATTTAATATGAGGATGCGTTGTTCTGGTTCAACACCATCGGAGGAGTCAGCTTTAGATCTTGAGAGATCCTGTTGTAGCCATTCTAATTTGCCTTCCTTAAGTCCACCAACACTTCAACCCTTTGCATCAGCTGGACAGCACTGTGAGACTAGTGCTGCGTACTTCTCATGGCCTACTTCAAGTCGATTGAATGATGCAGCTGAAGAGAGGGCAAACTATTTTACTAATCTACAGAAAGGTGTCCTGCCTGAAACTCTTGGTCAATTGCCAAAGGGGCAGCAAGCAACCACATTGCTTGAACTGATGACTATTAGGGCATTTCATAGCAAGATTTTGCGATGTTACAGTCTTGGAACAGCAATTGGCTTTCGGATTCGAAGGGGTGTGTTAACAGACATACCAGCAATCCTTGTCTTTGTTTCAAGAAAAGTTCACAAGCAATGGCTAAGCCCAATACAATGTCTACCCACTGCTCTAGAGGTCAGGAAAGAATGATAGTACGATTAGATTCTTCTTTCTTGTTTAACTAAACTTTTTTTTTTTGTGGAAGACAAGGGTTCCACCTGATTTTTTTCCTTTTTCACTTAATCAGGGGCCTGGAGGTGTATGGTGTGATGTGGATGTGGTAGAATTCTCATATTTTGGTGCACCCGAGCCTGCTCCCAAAGAACAATTGTACACTGAAATCGTAGATGATTTACGTGGAGGTGATCCACGCATTGGTTCAGGTTCCCAGGTATTTTTACTTTAACTTCCAAGCTTAACTTGTTCTATGCACTAGATTATGGATGTGGAATCACTAGTTTGTGTTTTCTGTTGTTTTTGGTGGGGAATGGCTAATATTCCTAATAATTTGTACTATTAAATAAATATTTAAAGCTTTATAGCCTTGATTTATGTTTCATTCTTATATTATATGTACCAACTCATTTAGTTTCTTGAGTCCAGTAAACCAAAGTCAATGACTTAATGGGCTATGTCAAAGGCTGCTGCCGCAAGAGCCATTTGCATTTTCCTAGTAAGATAACTGTTGAAGTGCCTGCTTATGTTTACTACTTAAATCTAGTACCTTCTTTTGGTACTTGAGTAATTCCACGTATGATTCTGTTAACTGTCTGAGTAACTTTAAATGAGAATGATGGTAAGGACACTGTTTCTTTTGCTTGTCAGGTGGCAAGTCAGGAGACATACGGGACTTTGGGTGCTATAGTTAAAAGCCAAACTGGGAGCAGACAAGTTGGTTTTCTTACAAATCGTCATGTTGCAGTTGACTTGGATTACCCAAACCAAAAGATGTTCCATCCCCTGCCCCCTTCACTTGGACCTGGTGTGTACCTTGGTGCCGTGGAGAGAGCTACCTCATTCATCACAGATGAGCTCTGGTACGGGATTTTTGCTGGAATTAACCCAGGTAATGAGGATCTAATTGTTGGTTATGTAGCATACATTGCATTTGGAGCTCGACTTTGTATGTCCAACCATTTTGTTAATGGAACAAACTCTATCGTAAAAACAAAGAAACAGAAGGAAGAGCAGTACATATTCATCTTTCCCATTTATGTTAATTGCAGAGACATTTGTGAGAGCAGACGGGGCATTCATCCCATTTTCTGATGATTTTGACATGTCTACTGTTACTACATCTGTGAAAGGTGTAGGAGGGATTGGGGATGTGAAGATAATAGACTTGCAGTCTCCGATCAGTACCCTTATCGGAAAGCATGTGATGAAAGTTGGAAGAAGTTCTGGCTTGACAGCTGGAACTGTATTGGCCTATGCCCTTGAGTACAATGATGAGAAAGGCATATGCTTCTTGACTGATTTTCTTGTTGTTGGGGAGAACCAGCAGACGTTTGACCTTGAAGGAGACAGTGGGAGCCTCATAACACTAAAAGGTGAGAATGGTGAGAAGCCACGGCCCATTGGGATCATATGGGGTGGGACTGCAAACCGAGGCCGTCTTAAATTGAAAATTGGTCAACCTCCGGAGAATTGGACAAGTGGAGTTGATCTAGGGCGTCTTCTCCATCTCCTTGAACTTGACCTCATCACAACTGATGAAGGGCTGAAAGGTTGGTTTTACTTTTTCACCCTTATTTGTATTGTATCTGTGTATCTTCAAAGTTCTTGTTTGTAGCTGGTCTGCATTTGATCTTTCTTCACTCACGATCCTTGAATGAACTTACTAGGACAAGTGCATATATTGACTAAGACAAACCTAATATGAATTGATTTATAATATCATTTCTTATTAGTATTTTCATTTCACTCATTATTTCATGTAGAATCTGCACATACATGTGGATGTCTATGACTTCATTAATTTCTATCTAAATGCTTATGCAGTGGCTGTACAAGAACAGAGGAGCGTGTCAGCAACTGCAATTGGATCCACTGTTGGTGACTCGTCACCTCTTGATGGGTTACTTCCAAAGGAAGGGCCTGAGGATAAGTTCGAGTCTCTAGGTCTCCAAATCCAGCGTATCCCTTTAGATGTTGAACCTGGAAGCCTCCCTATGAGTCCATCATTAGTGGAAACGGAGTTCCATCTAGAAGATGGGACTAAGGCGGTTCCTAGCGTTGAACATCAGTTCATTCCAAGCTTCATAAGTGGTTCCCCGCTACATAAAATGAATCAGATGGGTAGAACAGTTTCTGAGAATCTCTCGTCATTGAGGAATGGCTGTGATGAAGATATTTGCTTTTCACTGCAGTTGGGTGACAATGAGGCTAAGAGAAGACGTTCGGATACTTCAACCAGTACTGTAGAACCAAAATGAACATGAGATATCTGGCTATAAGCTTGGGGAACTGACCCGAGTTAAGTTTAATTGGTTATAGAGCTACTTTGATGTCTGATGGAGGTTGCTCCAAGGATCGAAGTTGATATCTGTAATCTTGTTGTAGAGCAATTGTAATCCAGCTGCCGTGTTAAGTCTTTTGGATTTTAAGGCTGGGAATTTGAATTCAAGGGGAGACCCACAATCTGAAGTAGCTTCATATTTTCTACCAATTAACAACTTGTTCTTTGTGTCTCTCCTTTCTTGTAATCTCTTTTGATATAAGTTTCAAGGATAGTGTCTGACTGTCTGATGTCGGAAGCAAATCTGCGACACAGCATCCAAATGTTCTCCGTGAAGTTAACACAAGACAAAACTTAAGTAAACGTGAATCCCTGGGGTTAGGGTAGCACGTCTTTTTTAGGTATCGCACAATATCTTCAAGAGTAATTTTAAATACACCCCTAATCTCTTAATACACATCTCTTACTTAATACACCACTTATCTAGTTTTTCATTTCAATATTATACTAAATACACATCCCAAATTGCCTAAAATACCCTTAATATCTAAAACTAATAATAATCTGTTATTTAATATAATTATTATATATTTACTATTTTATAACTCTCTTTACGTATTATTTTTTATTTTCTGTTAGTATTTTTTTGATCGGGTTAGAAATTTTTCTTGTATATTTTTTCAATTTATAATCAAAAGAGTAATATTTATATTCGAAATCCAAATCTCCAATATCACATCAATCGGCTAGAATTTGAGAAAAAAAAATATTGAACATACATAATTTTTTCAAAGTTAAGAAACTAGTAAAAGTACAATAGCATAAAAACTAGTCTTTAGTCTGCAAGATAAAAACTAAAGTTGATAAAAAAAAAACCAAATGGATCGGTAAATAGTACATGTGATTACGACTGTAATCGAAATTCAGGTGATGAATTTTGGAGAAGAGGTTTTTATTTCTTTTCTCTTGATGCATAATAATAGTGGAAAAGAGTTAAGGTTTTAAGGAAGAGGAAGTTTTCTTTTTTTCCCCTAATAATTGATGGATGTTTTTGTAATTAAACATATCTATCAAATGTGATGTGAAATATAAAATAATAGGGGTGTGTATTAAGAAATTAGAGGTGTGTATTTAAAATTTCTCTATCTTCAAAAGTTTTTTCTCATGGACTAACTTGTCCTCTCTCGTCATGAAAAATATATTGAGATTTAACTCTAATCAAAGTCGACGGGATTTAAACTTTAATGTTGTAAATATTATATATTTATAGCTGTCCACGAATTACTCATTAGTTATGTCATTATGATGTAAATATGAGACACTTCTTCCTCTTTTCACGTATTGTCCTTCTATCATCTTTCTCATTTCTTAGTTCATTACACTTAAAAAAATATATTGTGATTTATAACTCTAATCAAAGTCGGCTAGATTCAAACCTATGTATCGAGAGTTTTACACCTAAGCTCATACCAACTTAATCCTATGAGGTGGTTTGCCCTAAGGTCTTATTTGAGTGTTTCTTTCTTCTAATCACTAAAATTATATTAAGATTTAACTCTAATCACCGATGTTAAATCATTTTCTTTTAGCTGGCAGGCCGGCAGAGAAAACACATGTTATCCTCGTAAAGCACGTCCTAAATAGTTGATGGCGTCTCCTCTCAATGTCTATAGACCATCCAACAAAACCAACGCCCGAAAGGTACGTTGTAGTAACCAGAGGACGTCGTCAATAACAACACTGGTTCTTCTACCTCTTACTCTGCCTGGCTCACAGTGCCTGAGGTCTCATTGTTTTGGCCGCCTTCGTTTCCCTTCCCTTGTGCAATATGGCCGAAACTGATTGACCTACCTGAAGATGTTATGATGAACATTTTGCGTTGGCTGCCCGTAAAATCCTTGATCCGATTCACCTCCGTTTCGAAACAATGGCGTTTCATCACCTTATCAGACCCCAAATTCGCCACCTCTCACTTCAAAGCAGCTCATCAGCGGCAAACCCTCAGTCACAGACTCATCTTCTCCACCGACGCCCCTCAACTCGAAATGCTAGACTTGGATCATGATACGCCACCGTATGGCAGAAAGCTCAGTTTCCCTTTCGAGCGAACGGAGGACACTGAAGTCCAGCTACTCGCCTCCTGCAATGGTTTGGTCTTTGTAGCCCTTGATGATACCTACTTCTACATCTGGAACCCATCAACCGGATTCTCCACGCAGTTCCCTGAGCCAGGCTTTATTTGTAAAGCCCTCTGGTTTTATGGTGCTGGATATTCGTCTGCCACAGACGACTACAAAGTTTTCACAGCCTCATGCGACGTGGATGGAGATGAAGATCCGGAACCGATGAAGATGTTCTCGTTGAGAGCTCATGTTTGGAAAGCAATCCAACACCCTGGTCATCAATCCAGTGTTACAGGGATTCTTTTGAATGAGGCCCTTCATTGGGTGAGCGGGAACGAAATATTCGCTTTTGATTTGGCACAAGAGGAGTTTAGGACAATGCGTCTGCCTCATAATGCCCAAACTCCCCAACGTCATTATAGTGTACATCGTTTTCCCTATCTTGGGGTCTGTGAGGGATGCCTGTGTGTATGTCTTCAAATGAAGGGTGTCAGTGGCTCTGTAACATGAAAGAATATGGCGTCTATGACTCGTGGACTAACTATTTCTATTCTCCCGCCGACCACCTAGGCCTGTACTTACATTTCTTGGTTACGGAAAGATGTACAGTTGCTGTAAAAGATTGTGGGAGTGGTACCACGTTGTTGTTGGTAAAGCTTGATCATGAACAAGAAACGGATCGAAGTTGGCATGTATATGCATCAAGGCTACTGGCATTACGGGTTTGACATGATTCCACATGAAGAGAGTCTACTTTGGATCAGTGATGGTTAGTTACTCCTCAGTTAAACTATGCTTTCATGCATTTCAAACTTTTTGCTTATGTACTTGTTACTTACATCCTGTTATTACCTATAGCTGAAACCTTTTGATTCCTTTGAAACTTGATTAAACAACATAGTGAGCCAGTGGAGTTCCTTGTACCATTTTCTCGTTACTTGCATGTATATGGTATCTGGTGTCGTCTGAGTCATTATGTCATGTTCTGCAATGAAGTAGGTTCGAACCAAATGTGCACGCAGACCAAATGTACAGCAAAAATGGCAATTTTCACTAACTTTGAATTCAAAGTTAGTGAAAATTTCCCCTTAGTTGCATTGTATTCATGTATCTTCAATGTTTTTGTTTGTAGTTGCCTAGTTGGTCTGCACATTTGCTTTGATTTCCTTTTTTTACTCACGATCATAGAATGAACTCACAATTAAGGACAAGTGAATATGGTGCATCGACCACTGAGGCAAACGTAATATATATATATATATATATATATATATATATATATATATGATCGAACGGATTATATCATTTCTTGTTAATCTTTCCACTTCACTTATTATTACATGAAGTAGAATCTGCACACACGCGTGGAGATAAAAAAATGTCCATACAATATTTCTGTGTAAATGCTTCATGTTTTCATACATTTCTATTTAAATGCTTCATGCAGTGGCTATACAATAACAAAGAAGCGTACCAGCAACTGCAATTGGATCCACTGCTGGTGACTCGTCACCTCCTGATAGGTTGCTTATCCCTTTAGAAGTTGAACCGGCTGGAAGACCTTTGTGTCCATCATTAGTGGAATCAGTGTTCCATCTAGAAGATGGGATTAAGGCGGTTCCTAGTGTTGAGCATCAATCCACTCCAAGCTTCATCAAAGGTTCTCCACCCATGGGTAGAACAGTTTCTGAGAATCTCTCGTCATTGAGGAATGGCTGCGACGAAGATATTTGTTTTACGCTGCAGTTGGGTGACAATGAGGCCAAGAGAAGACGTTCGGATACTTTAACCAGTATTGTTGAACCAAAATGTACATGCTTGAGATCTCCGGCTTTAAGCTTGGGGATCGAACCAACACAAGCTAATATTTGTAAGAGGTAGTTTGTTTTAGAGCTACTTTGATGTCTGATGGAGTTGACACCAAGAATTTAAGTTGATATCTGTAATCTTGTTATAGAACGTACAATATATTGTAACCCAGCTGCCGTACGTGTTAAGTCTTTTGGATTTTAAGGCTGGGAATTTGAATTTAAAGGGAAATCCACAATCTCGAGTAGCCTCGCATATTTTCTACCATTGAACAACTTGTTATTTGTGTCTCTCATTTCTTGTGGGTTGGTCTGTTATACACATATGTATACCACAGATCGAAAAAGTGGCCTACTCACTTCCATGTAAGGCATATAAAGAGTATTTTGAAAGGGTAAATAATCACTTAACTACATTCTTCAAACAATTATAGCCACATACTTGGTTTGTATGATATACAAATACGTTACATTTCTTGTAATTAATCTGTTTTGATAAAAGTTTTAGGGGTTGTCTCTAATGCCAGAAGCAGATATGCGACTCAGCATTCAAATACTCTCCTCGGAGTTTAACACAAAGACTTTGACATTGGAGATCGACCACTACGTAACAAAAATAAGTAAAGGTGAAGCCTTGGGGTAGCACCGTAGCACACATCATTGAATTAAAATGATATCATCACACGAAGTTACTGATATCACAGTATCTTCAAAAATGAAGCCTTGGGGTAGCACATTTTTGTTATGATATCACAGTATCTTCAAAAGTTACTTTCAGATCAGAAATTAACTTGTTCCGAAATATCTTGTTTGAGGGCGCTTCTTCTTTTGGCAATTAGGAACAGATTGAGAATGATTCAACCCTGAGTGTATGAGTTCGAAACGTATATGGTCTTCTTTTGACAATTACTAACTGCACCGCTTATTGAGTAGCAATCAATCTTCTTTTTTTAAGTACATTTAGAAAGACGTTTAAATCAACTTTAATTTTTTAGCGGGCAGGCCGGCAGAGTAATACAATTATCCTCGTGAAGTACGTCGTTTATAATAGCCTGTATCTGCTCTGTGTATTATAAAAAGGGTGTAGTAACCGAAGGACGTCGTCAGTAACAACACTGGTTGCTTGAGCGTGAGGTCTCATTGTTTTGGCCGTCTTCGTTTTCATTCCATTGTGCAATGGCCGAAACTGACCTACCTGAAGATGTTATGGTGAATATTCTGTGTTGGTTGCCCGTGAAATCCTTGATCAGGTTCACCTCCGTTTTGAAACGAAGGTGTTTCATCATCTTATCAGACCCCAAATTCGCCGCATCTCAATTCAAAGCAGCTCGTCAGCAGAAAACCCTAGGTCGCAGACTCATTTTCTCCACCGACGCCCCTCAACTCGAATCAGTAGACTTGGATGATACACCACCGTATGGCAGAAAGCTCAGCTTCCCTTTCGAGCAAACGGAGGACATTGATGTCAAGCTACTCGGCTCCTGCAATGGGTTGGTGTTTGTAGCCGTTGATGATACCAACTTCTACATCTGGAATCCATCAACCGGAGTCTCCATGCAGTTCCCTGAGCCAGGTTTTTATGACGCTAAAGGACTTCAATGTTATGGTGTTGGCTATGTGTCTGCCACCGATGACTACAAAGTTTTCGCAGCTGCATACCACATGGAGGAAGAGGAAGATGTGATGAAGATGTTCTCGTTGAGAACCAACGTTTGGAAAGCAATCCAACATCCTGGTCAGGAAGCCGGTTCTACGGCAACACTTTTGAATTTGACACTTCATTGGGTGAGCTGGAAAGTAATTCTTGCTTTTGATTTGGCACAGGAGGAGTTCACGACTATGCGTCTGCCTGTTAATGCCCAACCAGATTATGATGTAGATATTTTCCCCGATCTTATTGGGGTCTCTAAGGGATGCCTGTGTATAAGTGTTCATGCGAGGAGAGTTGGTGGCTCTGTCGATTTCTGGGTCATGAGAGAGTATGGAGTCTATGACTCGTGGACTAGCTATACATATACTCCCGCCGACGGCCTAGGCCTGTACCTACGTTTCTTGGTCTTTGAAAGTTGTACAGTTGCTGTAAAAAAAGGTGGGAGTCATACCAGGTTGTTGTTGGTAAAGATTGATCAGGAACAAGAAACGGAACTTGGCATGTATATGCATCAAGGCTACTGGCATTACGGGTTTGACATGATTCCACATGAAGATAATCTACTTTGGATTACTGATGGTTAGTTCCTCCTCAGTTAAACTATGCTTTCTTCATTTCAAAATTTTGCTTATTGATCTAATTAATATTCATATGGTGCATCGACTGAGACAAACCTAATCTTTTCACTTCACTTATTATTACATGAAGTAAAATCTGCACACACACACACACGCTTGTACAATGAAAATGTCCATGTTTGCATACAATAATTCTGTGTAAATGCTTCATGCAGTGGCTGTACAAGAACAACGGAGTGTGTCAGCAACTGCAACTGGATCCACTGTTGGTGACTCGTCACCTCTTGATGATGGATTGCTTCCAAAGGAAGGGCCTGATCATGAGGATAAGTTCGAGTCTCTGGGTCTCCAAATCCAGCGTATCCCTTTAGAAGTTGAACCTGGAAGCCTACCTATGAGTCCATCATTAGCAGAAACAGAGTTCCACCTTGAAGATGATATCATGGAGGTTCCTAGTACTGTTGAGCACCAATACATACCAAGCTTCATAAGAGGTTCCCCACAACCTAAAATGAATCAGATGGATGGAACAGTTTCTGAGAATCTGCCGTCATTAAGGAATGGCTGCGACGAAGTTGTTTGTTTTTCGCTGCAGTTGGATAACAATGAGGCCAAGAGACGACGTTCGGATACTTCAATATAAGTATGTATTTGGCTAAATTGATTCTTTACATTGATAGTTGGGAAATATATACAAGAGTTTGCTTCTTGTACAATCAAGAGTCTCCAACAAGTTAGGAGAGGATAAGGTAACTATAGCTAGCATATCTAACACAAATCTGTACAGAATATTCAGGAAATCAAATCCTAATCAAACTACAAGATACACTTTCAAACACTCCCCCTCAAGTTGGAGAGTGAATATCAAAAACTCCCAACTTGCACATGAGTGACTTGAACTTTTCTTTTCCCAAAGCTTTGGTGAAAACATCTGCCAATTGTTGAGAAGAAATAACATGTCGTGTAACAACCTCCCCTTGTAAAATCTTATCTCGAATAAAGTGACAATCCATTTCAATGTGACGTGTTCTTTCATGAAACATAGGATTTTTAGCAATATGCAAGGCTGCTAGATTATCACAATGTAAAACAACAGGACTAGAGACAGGCATATGTAAATCTGTCAATAAATATCGTAACCAAGTAAGCTCACAGCATGTACCTGCCATTGCTCTATACTCGGCTTCTGCACTTGATAAAGAAACAGTCTTCTGCCTTTTTGTCTTCCATGAAATTAAGGAATTTCCCAAGAACACACAATAACCAGTGGTGGAACGACGGGTGATAGGACAACCCGCCCAATCAGAATCACAGAAAGCTTTCAGGTTCAATGAATTATGAGATTGAAGAAGTAAACCTTGTCCTGGAGAAGACTTTAAATAACAAACAATTCGAAGTGCAGCTGCCATGTGAGGTTGGCGGGGATCATGCATAAAACGACTAAGAACATGCACAGAATATGTGATATCAGGTCTAGTAATCGTTAGGTAAATTAATCGACCAACTAAACGCCGATATGCAGCTGGATCTTTAAGCAATTCACCTTTGTTCAAAAGCTTGCATTCTTCCATAGGAAACTCTACTGGTTTGGCACCCAAAAAACCACTGTCTTTAATGATCTCCAATGCATATTTGCGTTGAGATATGTAAATCCCTTTCTTTGAACGAGCTATCTCAATGCCAAGAAAATACTTCAAGTCACCAAGGTCTTTAATACGAAAACGAGTATGAAGGAATTGTTTAAGAGCATTTATAAACTCCAAACTGTTTCCTGTGATAAGGATATCATCAACATATATAAGTAAGACAGTGAGAGAGGTACCATCTTTACGGACAAAGAGAGAATAGTCGGCTTTGGATTGAGAGAAACTAGCAGCAAGTATAGCTGCGGTGAACTTAGAGAACCATTGGCGAGAAGCCTGTTTCAATCCATACAACGACTTGTTGAGGCGGCACACTATATTCTCCCCCTGTCGCCGAAGACCAGAAGGAGGAGACATATACAACTCTTCATCCAAGTCACCATTAAGAAAAGCATTGTTAACGTCTAATTGATGCAGGGGCCAATTCTTGCTGGTAGCAATTGCAAGAAGACAACGAACAGTGATCATTTTCGTAGTAAGCGAGAAGGTATCATGATAATCAATGCCAGCAGTTTGAGTAAAACCTTTAGCGACGAGGCGAGCCTTATAGCGCTCGACAGAACCATCAGCATTGTACTTGATGCGATATACCCATTTACAACCAATTGGTCGTTTGCCAGGAGGTAAGGGAACGAGAGTCCAAGTATTTTGAGCAGTGAGCGTATTGAGCTCAGAATTCATAGCCTGCTGCCATTTGGGATCAGCGGCAGCAACATCATAGGAAGAGGGCTCAACATCTTGACTAATATTAGCAACAAAAGAAAGATGTGGTGACCTTTACTACCCTTGAAAAATCTGATTGTTTTGCCTCACTCTGGATGTGTTGTTATTTCTAACACGGACAACCATTGCTGTTGTGTCGGGGGGAATAACAACATTGGATGCCAATTCACGCTGCTTTTCCTCTTGCACAACAAAAGCATATGCCTGACGAACAAATGGTAATGGATTCATCAACAAAATCTGATCGCGTGTACCTGAATAAGGCTCGTTTAAGCCCATGAGAAATTGCATTAGTTTGGTGCGGTCATTCTGATTTCCACAGGTGCAGGTCACCGAAAGAGTGTAGGACGCAAGTTCATCCCATAATCCTTTGAGCTTTGTGTAGTATGCAGCAACAGACATCTGCCCTTGTTCAATCCTGTAAATATCTCGCTGGACTTGGAATATGCGTGGAGTGTTGCCTAACGAAAATCTCTCACGTAGATCCTCCCAAACAACATGAGGAGTCATGCATGAAAGGACTGAATTGGCCAAGTCTGGTTCAAGAGAATTAATTATCCAAGAAAGCACCATATCATTGCAGCGTTGCCAAAGAGCATGATCATCCGGGTTCGAGGTTTCAGATGGCTCCTTGATTTTTCCGGTGATGAATCCAGTTTTGTTTTTGGCACTAAGAGAAATTCTCATAACACGACACCAAGAAGTATAGGTGTCTCCATTTAATCGTTTGGAGACAAGAACAAGGCCAGGATGGTCTGAATGGTGGAGAAAGAAAGGATTGGCAGACTCATCATTGGAAGAGTTGCAAGAAGAAGAGGAAAAAATTTCGTCTTCAATTGCCATGGATGAGGACGAATATAAAACTGGTTGGCGGCAGAAAAAAAATAGAGCTAGGGATTTAGACCGACCTGCTCTGAAACCATATAATAATGTATTTGGCTAAATTGATTCTTGACATTGATAGTTGGGAAATATATACAGGAGTTTGCTTCTTGTACAATCAAGAGTCTCCAACAAGTTAGGAGACGATAAGGTAACTATAGCTAGCATATCTAACACAAATCTGTACAGAATATTCAGGAAATCAAATCCTAATCAAACTACAAGATACACTTTCTAACATTCAACAAGCAGTACTGTAGAACCAAATTAAATGAACATGAGCTATATATAAGCTTGGGGAACTGACCCAAGCTAATATTTGTATATTGGTTATAAAGCTTTTTTTTTTTGGTCAAAATGTAAAGTTGTATTAAATGATCCAATGAACCCACAACATTACAAGAGATACAAACAGAAAACAAAGACAGATAGGTCCAACAGTTAAGACACACATGCTCAGCAAAAGAAAAATAAAGTCTCTAAAAGACTTGGCCTAAACAAAGGTTAGGAGCAAGTAAGCCCAAACAAATGTTGGGAGAACATAAACCCAAACAAGAGTTGGGAGCCCATAATCAGAATTAGAAAACCCTAGAAAGCTATCTAGCAGCCACCAAGAGAAGCACACCCGCGCCTTCAAAAAACTACCGCCGTCGCCTCCTCCATGTCTTAGCCTGAAGAGGAGCAGTCCCTACATATAGCACCTTCTCATCTCCTTCTACATCGGTTGGAGCAAACATAGGGCTCAAGAACACCCAAGAAACACCAAGTAATTAACCTAGCTAAGTGTGTTTGCGAAAGCAATTGAGCCACTCGCTTTTGTAGGACTACAAATCCGCCAACGGGCGCAAGTTCGTTTATGGGTAGAACGAAGCAAATCCGGAACCATTTAGACCAATTCCATCCATGAGGAGAAAAACACTGCTGATGAGTACGGTAGTAGATCTGGAAAATAGGACAAGAACTTTGGTGATAAGAGAGCATGGAAGAAGTGGAGGAGAGTGAGATGTACTCTCAACAGTGAAGGAGAGATGAGAGCATTGATTGTGAAATGATAGAAGTGGAAGAGAGTTGATGTAGTTGAAGAAGAGAGAGGAAAGAGAAAATGGGTCTACAATTTTGGTTTTGGTGGAGAAAACTTATAGAGAGAAGGAAGAGTCTTTTCTCAAAATTTTATGTGGTTATAGAGCTACTTTGGTATCTGTAATCTTGTTGTAGAGCAATTGTAATCCAGCTATCGTGTTAAGTCGTAATTTGGCTTTTAAGACTGGGAATTTGAATTCAAGGGGGGATCGATCCACAATCTCAAATTCTCAAGGACGCTCATGATCATCTAGTTGTGGTGTGGATCTAATCTAAATACTTTGCTTTTCCGAGTTA
This sequence comes from Fragaria vesca subsp. vesca, assembly GCF_000184155.1. NCBI lineage: Eukaryota > Viridiplantae > Streptophyta > Magnoliopsida > Rosales > Rosaceae > Fragaria > Fragaria vesca. The sequence goes on along the minus strand of NC_020493.1, from coordinate 11,412,167 downwards.
AAAGCTAGTGGTTATTCATGTGTGAAGGTAACACACAACATTCAGACCAAAAAAGAAAAGAAAAGAGAAGGTAACACACGACAATAACAAAATTATCTATTTGTGTAAGTTTTTATCCTTATGAGTTGTAGTCCAAAAGTCATGTCTTTGTTTTCGTATTCGATACTTTCAAGGGTGTATTTGTAGTTCTGAGAATTCAAAAAAGTTCGTTATTTGCCGAATAATCTTTTTAAGAAAAAAAAACTTGAAAAATAAAATCTATCCAGTATATGGCCAAAACTGTAAAGCAATGGAGTTACTAATGTGGCACATTTTGCTAAATAGCGCTTGTTAGAATATATATGTTTAGTTAAAAGTCCTTATTATCTCCACATTTGAAAGACTGTTTTATCATCTGTACCTTCAAATGGTAGTTTAGTGTTATATTCCTTAATTTTTAAATTTTTTGAATAACGACGATAAGTCATTTTATTGATCAAGGAACAGTAGAAGAACAACATAAACATAACACACCCTCAAGGGCAACGATAGAAAAAAGCTATGCAACACAACCTATATGACATAAGTCATTTTAATGCTGTAAATCTTAAAATATGCACTATGATCAATAAATCGTAACTATCAGAATCATCTGATTTATTGGAGATCCATGAACCAGAGTTGATTACCACCCTATAACCATAAACTCAAGCCCAAAGAACCCTGGCCCAAAGAGCCCGGGCCCAAAGGACCCAATCCATCTGTTATGGGAAACCCAGGCGGGGCACCTAGATTCCAAACTACCCACAGTCGCTGCTGATTCCGGTGGTCGGCCATGACTCCACCAAACCATCATCAGCCTGACCTCCCGACGAGCCTCACCACCCGTTGTCACCTTGAACCGGGCCAATTGAGACAACCACGCTTCCAAATACAGCCACCCAAGTGCCCAGATCCGGCCGACCAAACCTATCACGATCTCTACCAGCTTCGAAAACCGAACCCTACCAAGCCTGATCTTTAACCGTTGACTGACGCCGCACCAAACACCACAAGCCTTTGGCCACACAAAGCCGTCATCGACCCTAAAGAAAAGCGATGCAAGCTCAACCTTCGTGCTTCCGAGACCGCACCAGAGACCTCCCCACTTCCTCCCAATCAAGAGCAAACAACCTCCAAAAGTGACCGCCGCCGCTTGTAAACCTAGGGTTTCGCCTCTCGTAATTGCTCCGCCCAATCGCTCCGAAGGAGAGGAGCGAAGCTCCTTAATTTTTATACTTATTTTACTAATGGGTTAGGCTTAATGTCTTTCCGACATGTATTATGAAATTTTAGTAAGGTCAATATTTGAGGGCAGCCATACTTAGACCCGTTTAGAGTAAGTCCACCCTTACCCCAAAAGCATGACCGAGGCCTTCGCCATGTCAAACGAAGACCCAACCAGAAAAAACCTCTCTCCACCCATGAAATTTCTTTAACATGGGCCTTCATTGGGTCTTCGCCTATGTCAGACCTATGACCTAGGTCTTCCTCCGCTAGCTCAGCCTGAGTCGTGGGGCCATGGCGTCGTCAACCACGTGAAGCACGCAAGGGGGCAGAGACAACGCCGGAACCAGTAAGTGGAGGCGATGCCAGAACCATGGCTTATGAGAAAACTCAACATCGAAACAACCCAAAAACCCAAAAATAAGGTTATTGAAATTACCTTACAAATCGGATTAGGTTCCTTTCCTTGGCTCTTATTGAAAACACAGAAGATTTGTTGAGGGTTACCATCGGAATCGAAATTGGTCTCCAGAAATGCCAAGAACTCGCTGGACAATGAGTGTTTCCTCCGTCGATCTCCTTTGTTGAGGGTTGCATGTGGTTATTGATTAAGGGGTTTTGAAGAGGGAGAGGAAAATAACGTTTTGGTGGAGTGTGGTGGCTGGAAAGGAAACGATTGGAATCGACTGGAGAAGAAGGTGGTAGACGTGTGTGTGTGTGTGTGAGAGAGAGAGAGAGAGAGAGAGAGAGAGGAAAGGCTCGTGTCAACGCCAGTTTTGGTGTTTTGACCGGGTCACAACTCTCTTCTTTTTAAAACAAAATGGGTGGCCCGGAATTGATATAGCAATTTGATCCAAGGGTCCATATTAAATTTTTTTCATTATCTACAATTAATTACCTAATATAAAATTTATTAAACAATCACTGCCACGTACCGACTCAAAAACATAAATCATAGGTGAAAACTACAACCTAAAATCACTGTCACGTTACGACCCAGGTCTCATCCCTGACCCAAGCTTTCCTAACAAAGGCCTACGAGTGGACTTGCTCTTAAAAGAAGAAAAAAAATCATCATAAATAAATAAAGAAAAAGGAAAAAATAATCTATGGAAATTAAATCTGTGATAAAAAGAGAATGCTTTTATTTACTAGTCTCTCCCATAAACCGTGCCCTCTCTTTCACTCCTTAACCACTCACCTTGTTTCTCTCCACAGCTGGGCGGGGTTTATCTAGGGTTTCGTCTTCCCCCCCTCTCCGTCGTCCATGGCGAAGAAGCCAATCCGCGGCCGTCGCTCGCCGCCTTCCGGCTCCGGCTCCGGTTCATCCTCGCTCTCCCGCTCATTCTCGGGCTCTTCCTCCCGCTCCTCCTCGCGCTCCCGATCTCGCTCCTCCGCCTCCTCCTCTTCCCGGAGCGGCAGCTCTCGTAGTCCTAGCCCCCGCTCCTCCAAAAGAAGGTTCGATTTTGAGTTATCGCACACTCTAGGGTTTCTCAAGTGCCGTTCGGCATGTGCATCACTGTCGAATCGAGTTTTGTTTGTTTAATTTTGATTTGTTCGGCTCGAGTTTGCTGTTTATAGCATTAAGTTTTTGTCAAGGATCGATTTTTGTTGGTTATTTTTGTCAAAGATTGATTCTTGTTGCTTTAATTGACAGGGTTTGGTGAATGTGTATTGTAATTGTATCAGTTTCTTTGGTTGCATTGGTCTTTTGTGCTTGGCAGTGAGAAATTCGACCTTAGCTAAGCACCATTGCATTAAAAAAAATATAGTTTTTATAGTCTGTAGGGTTAGATTCAAGAAGATTGAGAGTTGAACTATACAGAACTATAATTATGACCTGATTTTTGAAGAGAACTCAAGCTATTCCGATATCAATTAGAATTGAAAAACCCCATACCTTTCTTTCTTTGTTTAGTTTTTATCTTCTTTTTTTTTTTNTTTTTTACACTGTGGCTATTTGTTTGTTCTGATACCAAGTTATTTCTTTTTTGTTTTCACAGTCCTGGCGCTCGACGAGGTCGATCTCCTCCACCAGCTAAAAGGGCATCTCCACCTCCAAGGTAAAGATAAGCACAAACCTTAATTTGCAATTCCTTCTAGCTTATTGGCTGAACATGCTAGTTTTATACTCTTGAGGGCTCAAAGCTGAAAGCTCAGGAAGTTTCTAAGAAAAGATAGTTAACTAGGTATATGATGTTGATGAAGGTTAATATATCTTAGCTTTTAAAATTAGAAGAGGGGACTGATCCCTCTATAACTGAAGGCAGTTTTACATGATTTTGATAAATGTCTGCAATATTTTAGAAAAGAAAAAAAAAAAACCCTACTATTTTTAAACAAGTTGTCATCTAATCTCCCTTGTGCAATCTGCAGGCCTTTTCATTATACGCTATTCGAGTAATAAAACCCCATGTTTTGATTTACTAATCTGTTGTGACCAAGGCAATTGGCTATTGCACGTGTGATATGCATGCTTTTGTTATAGATGACATTAGATTTGGGTTCCTTACTATACATTTGCTCTCAACTTTATATTGAGTTCTGTATGTTAAACGTATTATGATATTAACTATGCCTGGACTAGCTGTGCCATATTTACCCTTCTAAATCCATTGTAAGTGTGTGCGAGTTCACTTATAGCATCTGCTAACTAGTCTCATTTCAGGAAAGCTTCTCCGGCTCATGAGTCACTTGTTCTTCACATTGATAAGCTTACAAGGAATGTGAATGAAGGCCATTTAAAAGAAATTTTCGGTATGTAATTTATTATGTATCTATTAATCTTGGACTTTGTTCTGGCTTCTTGACTTTGAGTGGTTTTAATATTAATTGATGATTCTGACATGTTACCATATATTTGTGTCACGTATTCCATGAAACTAAAGATAATGCTGGAGGGGCTGAATTTCGAGCCATGCCAGTTAGTATTTTCAGTATTTTGACAAGCGGTTAAATTATTAAGTGCCTCTCTATGAGAAATATTTTTATAGCAGCCACTGGCTAACCAGAAGTAGGATGCTATTATTTTTCAATTTTTAATCTTGTTTACATTTCTTATCTTTATGAAAAGTTTTCCAAAGTGTTTCAAGCAACTTTAAAGCATGTTAAGTCATTCAACCTGCTGTTGTGTTCTGGATGACTTAATGGTGTTCCTAGATCCATGCATTCTGTTGGGACTGATAGTTAGGTTTACTTTCTTTTCCGTTTTAGGCTTTTTAAAGGCTTCCTTATAACCAAATGAATAAAACTATCCTTCATTCTCAAAAAGAAAATTATGGCTTCTTATCTGTAGCACTGACCCTAAAATAAGTTTTGATTTATCGTAAAGGTCTTGCATCAGCAGTGTACAATGTTTAATATTAAAGTAAAAGGATCATGGAAATTGTTCCTCATTTTTTTCGTATCATTTTGCAGGAAACTATGGTGAAGTTGTAAACGTTGAGCTGGCAATGGATCGCAGCGTAAGTCATACTAAATTGAGTCTTTATCCTAGAAACTTATATTGGTAGAAGTATATAAAACTGGTTAAATATGCAGGTTAATCTTCCAAAAGGATTTGGATACGTGGAGTTCAAGATGAGAGCAGATGCTGAAAAAGCGCTATTACACATGGATGGTGTAAGTTTTCAGAACATGTTCTTGTAGAAGAAGTATATTATATGACCAAAATATATTTTGAGTATGATGTCTTTAAATTACCTCGTTGCAGGGTCAAATTGATGGTAATGTAGTTCAAGCAAAGTTTACATTATCTCAGCGTCAGAAGTCGCCACCACCTAAGGCTGTTGTGACTGCTCCAAAGAGAGATGCTGTGAAAGCTGATGGTATTAATGCTGATAAGGATGGACCAAAGCGTTTGAGGGAAGGTATAATCCTGATTTTCTTATATATTTCAGACTTTACTATACATGGCTCTTGGTTACTAATATAGTAATCATCTTCAATTAAATGATTTCAGCTTCTCCTCGTCGAAGACCACCTTCACCACCAAGGAGATCTCCAGTAGTTCGTCGAGGTGGATCTCCAAGAAGACGGCTAGATTCTCCACCACCGCGTCGTAGACCAGGTTCCCCTTACCGTCGCGTTGATACATCTCCAAGAAGGAGACCTATTTCTCCATCCCGAGGCCGTTCTGGGTCTCCGCCACCAAGGCGTCGATCCCCAGCTAGGTATCTATAATTCAGATAAATATTTATTGTATTTATGCTTTTGCAAAATGTTTGATTTCCGGTGGCATTGGATTAATTTATCTTGATAGGGTTTCTCCAAGAAGGATGCGTGGCAGCCCCCCTGCTCGCAGACGTGGCTCTCCTCCTAGGCGCCGGTAACTATTAGTGATAGAAATTACTTTATTTTTGTCAGACATGGTGTTTATAAATAACGTATGTCTTCTGGCAAACTTTAAACTTCAATGTTGTTAAAAAGTGGTGGTGCTTACTGATTTTTCATGTAAACATTGTTATTGAATGCATATTATGATAACATGAAAAGCATTACTTCTGACAAGTTTGATGAATTTTAATCAACCTGGAGATATTCATGTTTTATAATCATGTGTGTGTTGCTAGAAAATGAAGGCAGGCTAGTATGCTTCAGTTATAATTGTCATCTGTTATATATTTGTGAAAAGCCCCATAATAACAATCTATTGTTGAAGTTTAGTTGGGCATGAACCCATGTCTTTGAGCCTTCTAATTTTCTAAATGAATTTGATTTTTTTTCAGTTCACCTCCTCGACGGGCTCGTAGTCCTCCCAGAAGGTCTCCAATCATTCGTAGGCGTACCCGTTCTCCTATTCGTAGGCCTGCTCGGTCACGTTCAAGATCAATTTCACCTCGGAGGTAACATTTAAATGTTGCTTGAATTCAAGCCTTGAGACTTTTAGATTTGGTTGATGCTCTTCTGAGTGATTGAGCTGTAAAAAGTTCATTTAAGGTTGTTGCTTTTCTTTGCTGTGGTTTCTGTTTGATGTTTCTGCGAGGATCTTCTTTCCTTCTTTTTTTCTTTCTTCCATCAGTATTGTGTTTGATTGGTTGGATATGAATATGTGTTTTGTTCACTGCAATCAATAACTGTGGAAAGTTATGATGTGTATATAACCTTGATGGTAAAGTGGTATTTATGCTTGAAGAAGCAAATTTGTGGTTGAGATACTCAGTTGATGCTGCCCAACTTTGTCATGATGTATCTTGGGTCTTAGGTTTTGGAATTTCTCCCTCTTTTTCTTTGGGAAAAGGGAGTCGTACAGCTGGTGACAAGCTTGAAGCCATTTCGATTTGAATGACCTTGCTAAATAGCCCATGAATCCTCCCGTTGTTGATTGAACATGTATTGTTAAGTATGTTGAAGTACTGAAATTAAGTTATATTTTTTCTTCGCTTCAACAGAGGCAGAGGTCCTGCAACGAGACGTGGGAGGTCATCATCATCATCATCCTCTGGATCACCTGGTCCACGCAAGGTTTGTCCATTTGTCTATCTTAGTTAATTTGATTGAGGGATTGGATTGTTGGATGCCTTACATGGCTTTATTCTTCATTCTAACAGGTAGGCCGGAGGATACCATCTCGTAGTCCAAGAAGGTATGTTTGTTCACTGTTTCTTCTGTATTTACTTGAATTTAAATTGTCCTATTTTTGGGTACATGCTGTTGTTTGTGTGGTTCTGGTGGTGCATGTACCAGTGTACTTCTTTGGTTCTGGTTTATGCATCTTGTTACTATCTGTTTCTGCTTGGCATACTTTGTTTTTCGTGCTTGGACTCGGATTAATAGTGATTCCAAATAGCCAATAGGATACTACTGAATTTATCTGAGCTTTTTTTCATAGTTCTTTAGGGTGCATGCTTATCCAACTGTATTAAACACCTATATTTTGCGTTGTCTGATTTTTTATGAAGGCCTGCAAGGGGAAGAAGCAGTAGCAACAGCAGCAGAAGCAGTTCACCGCCTCCTCGTAAGACATAGGTAAGACAAGCGTGTTCTCGCTGAAAATTACCCATATATATGTCTAGGAATGGTATATCAATTTTAATAATAAAAAAATGTATTATAGCAGTTCAGTATCGTTCATATGATATTTGGTATTTTTCTGATGTGGGGTGCTTTTCGTAGGCCTTAACGAGGAAGCAGAAGCAGATCACAACCTCGTATCTCATAGGTAATACCTGCATCTCTCTTCCCCCCTCCCCTCTTTTCCCCTCTTGCTCTCCCTCCCTTTCTTCCCTGGAACCATTTAGTAATGAAAAATGTACTGCCGACATTGTCAAGAGACTGATATTCTGAGTTGATAGTTTTCTCGGTTGTTTGTCTATGAGTTAATGGATTGAGTTGAGGGGTTATTTGCTAAATTTTCTTTCTGTTTTACTTGTATGGGCTGGAGATTAAAGTGTTGCCTGATGGACTGTCTGGTGAAGCTATTGTAAACATATATGGTACTATCATTTCATGGTGGAACTTTAGAATTGCATCTTTCTATTGTTGTTTGTCTTGTTTCCTTTTAGTTTACACTCGGTTTCCCAATGGAGAACTGGTGACTCGAAAGAACTTAGTTGGATGATATGATCCCGTAAATGTTGTCTCGGTAAAATAAAAAAGACAATTGGTGATAATATTATTGAACAATGAGTTTCCGATTGCACAAGTGATCTTTATGTACAAGCAATTTCAGGGCATTTCATAAATCATCACTTGATCTTCAAAGTTGTAAATGTAAACTGCATGTTGAAACATTTTTGTTGCTGGAAGATGTCATACGAGATTGTCTATCCTCGTATCATCAAGCTATGACAAGTGGGTTGGAAACACAATGACTTCTCAAACATGAGGTCTTTCGTGGGGAAGAGTAGGGTTAAGAAAAACAAACTAGGGAATGGAGGATATCTTTTATCCAAATTCTGTCGCATGTACCCTACCTAAACCCTAATGCTGTGATAAGTACTTCTACTAGACTTGTGTTCTAGTATAAACTGGCAAAGCATACAAGAGACATAATTTTGCGACCGAAATACAAAAGGGAATACAAACTTTTTGTGTGAAAAACGATTGTGGACTTGTGGAATCCCTAGGCCCAAGTCCAAACTCAAATTCGAACCCGCCCAAACTCACATACGGATACTGGCTGCCTCATCTATCTATTACATTTTCTATCATCTTGAAAAAATCTGAACAACAACGATGGCGGTACCCGTCACTCTGTCTTTCCCGGCCGCTGTCTTCGGGAATCGATTCTCCGAAGACTTACGGAAGCTGGGTCGTCTTCAACCTCAAAGTAGACACCCAAAGCTTTTGCCTTGCAACTGTTTCTGGCGACTACCCAGAAGTAAAAGCACGTCGAGGGAGTTGCTCAAGTTGAGTTTGGCTCAGGGGAAAGAAGCTGAAGATAGTTTCATTCCGGTATGAAAGTTTGAAACTTTATCTTGTAGATGTTATACTAAATTAAAAGATAAAAATAAGAGGCCAGATTGATCAACTCAATATTGGTTTTCGTTTGTGTGATTTTCATTCTGCGGTTAAGATGAAACCTGTTGGAGAGTTATGGTTTTGTTTATTTGGTTTGCTCCAGTGTTGAGGGAGCCAACAGAGCAAGGTTAATACTTAATAAGTATCAGTCTGTTGTAATTATGTTCCAAATAGCTACTCCAAACATACTGAATTGAATTCTCCATTCATTCCAGTTAACTTTGTTATTTTGTCTGTGTGCTGGTTTTAAGTATGTTAAGAGGATTTGAGCTGGGAGCTTATACAATTGGATAGTGTATATTCAATTTGTTTTCATTTTTGTATGTCCACCGCTTCATTGTGAATATATAAATGGTGAATAATCTGATGTCAGCGACTTCATTGAACCCCTCAGCCTTTTACTTAGCGCTTGGTGGGTTTAGGGCTTCCTGCGTAAATGAGGCATGTAATTTTCACTTGAAAAGCCAAAGGACGAGATAAATGACGCAACTTTTTAATTAATTTATTTTTAATATCTTGTTTGTATTTTGTCATTCTGAACCTAGGGTACTATTTGTTGAATGTTGCAGAATGTGAGTGAAGATACAGACGATATGTTTGATGACTTGTTTGATAGATATGGAAAGGTGGTATACAGTAGAAAGGACAAGAAGCCTCCTAGTGAAGAGCTTGATGACGATGCTGAGAGCTTATCATGTAAGCTCCTATCATAATCAATGTGAAGATGATTCCTTGATGTGTGATGTTTCTCGATTTTGTTCTGGATATCCTCTCAATTTAGCCTTACCATTGCATATGTATAATAGATCTGTCTAGTCTTAATCAATTTAAACTCTTTCCGAGTTTTAGGCTTGGTTGCATACATGCTGGTGGATTAAGCCTGTAACTAGAATAATCTGTCTTAGTATACAAGATTAACTTGTACCTTGAGATCTACCTGTATTTGCCCTTTACTATCGACCACTTAAGAAAATTTGACTGCAGGAAGTTCTTATTGAAGGTTGCATTTGCAGTAATACGCACAATCTCTTGACTAATTCAATCTGCGATGTTGAATTCTTTTAGTTAATAGAAATGAAGAATGCATCATACTCACATTTGTTATAGATTGAAATCTAGATGTTGGATTATGCTAAGTTTGGTATGTGTTCAACTGTTCATTATGGTTCTTTTTTAATGTCCAATGAGCATGTCTGTTTTTCATATTTAAATGGACTTGGAACCAAAATCTACGGCTGTATGAGCCTGAAACTTCAAAATGCTTGGTATATTTTGTGTATGGAGTAAGTTTATCATTTCCTTTTATCTCTCTAGTTGCTGTAGAATTGGCTAAAGTTGCAAATGAGGTAAAGGCCGGAGATATAAAGGTTCTTTTTGTGAAGCCTCTTGTATACTGGACTCGGTTTTTTATTATCGTCACAGCATTTTCTCGTCCACAAATTAATGCAATTGGGTATGGCCTCCAAATCATCTCTGATTTTTTTTAAGTCTGAATTTCAAGCTGAACTATGAGGTGGGCTTGGTAGCATATTTGATCCACTTCTTATGCTGGAATTCAGGACCAAGATGAGAGATCTGGCAGAGAAAAAGTATGGAAAAGTTCCAACTGGAGACGCTAAACCCAACTCATGGACCCTGTTGGACTTTGGTAAGTGTGGTATTCCTTGCGTTCTGGATTTGTGTTCAATCAAACTTTTTGTTGAGTTGTACATATGTTCTAGCTTCTAAACCTTGTTACATTTATATCAATGGGGAATATGACCTGGCTTTCTGCTTCGTTTGTTTTGTTTTATATCCGTTGTCTAAAACTGTAATCAGTTTATAATGTAAATAAGGATAATGAGTGTAAGTTAATTAATTCCACATAAAAATATGCAAGCTGGCTGTAGCCTTCTTAGGCAACTTCCATAAGACGTATTCACATGGACCTCTGTTATAAAATACAGGATCATTGCATTCTTTACTTCACTAATTTAAGGGAACTGTAGGTAATTTTTCGAAAACTTTCCTTCTAAATGTCTAGTCTCATACTTTCATTTGGTAACAACTTAAGATTTTGAAAGCATGATGCTTGTAGTTTCGTTAAAGTACAGTTGTGAATAGCAGGAGTTTAATTATGTGTCTACACTTGCTATGTTTTAGTAAGTCGAAGTTCTGTCTTGTTAAAAAGAATAGTGAAGATTTGTAGTGCCTACAACACCAACTTATACGACACATGACTTTTATATTCTGTCTCGTAGATTTTTACCTTTTTTTCAACTTCCATTTCTCTTGCATCTTATAAATTTATAAATAGATTCCATCGTGATCATGTATATAATAATTTGTTATATGCTTCTTAATCTGGAGGAAACTAAATCATCATCTCTTTCTTTCTCACCCACACCTGCACAAACTTACAAGCATTTGGCTTTTCTGTGTTTCAATTTCTGAGAAATAATTCACCTGGTGTACTTTAGATACCATAATTGCTGTTTTCTGGTGAGATGTGGTATGCATCCTCATGGAACCAATCAGTGGCCTCTGGCAATTTGGGACCAGACACTAGTTTGGTTGGAGCATCTTTCTGGAAATTGTTGATCCTGCATGCTAAAATTTTGTTCTTGTGTCCTAATTCCAGGTGATGTCGTAATCCATATATTTCTTCCGCCACAGCGAGATTTCTACAACTTGGAAGAATTCTATGGTAACGCTACACCCGTTGAACTACCTTTCGAAAACCAGCCACCAATGCGAGGCTAAGAAATGCATATTTTCCCAACAAATAGAACTGGGTGCTGATGGATGCATTCATTGGATGGCCTATGCAGCTATTTCAACCTCCGCCAGTTTTGGAGTCTTGATCTGCTAACTTGCAGAATGACAGTGTTACTGAAAAGACTTTCTGGGCCTAGCACGGTTATTTGGGATGACACCATCAGCGCAGTAGGCATGGTGCAACAGTCTACATTTTAGTTAGTGTTCTAAGGAATACTTAGTTTAGAGGCTTGCACATGTAATATTCGTTAGCGGCTATACGAGGGATCTTGAACACTATTTAGTCTATAGCTTACTGTTTTTGTTTATTTATTGTGGAATATAAGTTGCATATTCATATTCTCTTGGAAGTGTTGGTACCCACTACCCAACAAAGGACTCTAGTCTCTAGAAACCAATATTGGAGGAGCACCATTATAGATTTCGGGTATTTTGTCTAGGACACATTCTATAGTTGATGATTTATCATCGGTGAGGTTGAGAAACATGACATGAGAATTCGAATAGAAGAGGAGCTTTGAATTGAACATATTGTAAAGTATAGAACATGTTCAAATTAACTGAACACCGAAACAAATAGTTTCTTTCAAAATCGTGAAAGGAACTTGTGGGCATCTTGTTTTGAGTTTCTTCAATTCAAAACGTGTTCAACAAATCATCAATTGAGGGTGACAAAGTTTTGGTGGTAAAGGTTTTTGAATTTTGACAATATGCAAGTAAAGGGGATTCTACTCGATAACATCAGACGTATTTAGCTTTGGGGTTTCGATGTTAGAGACAAATAAGTGACAAAGAGAAGCGCGGAGGATTCTATCATCCAGTAGTCCACAGCCTAAACCTTCATGGACATGCAAGTGTCAACTGTCAAGTGCCAATTTTAACTACTCTCGTTGCTTGTTTCTCCTTCTGTCTAGTGTGTGATGGTTTTCTTCTTTTCAAGCATGGAAGCTACACACAAGGCAGGTCCATTGAACTGCATGCTTATGTATGTGTGCAACATAATCCAGAAGATAGGCCAAGCATGTCAGCTGCTGTTCTAATGTTGAGTGGTGAAGGTGCATTTGCGAGATCCAAGCCGACACTTTATTTTTTGAAATGCAAGTCGACACTGCTTCTAAAACATCTTCAGCTAACGAACGAAGAATGAAAATGCGTTACAATCTTCGGTAGTCATTTTCCTTTTTGTATGATCAATTGATCAAAGCATGAAAACGACGAAGAAGGCACACACATAGAACAACCCGTGAAGGCAACATGGTTTAGCTAGACAGGTTTTTCTCTCTTAAAAGCTTGCATATATTTTTAGGCTCCAAAGTATTAAGAGAGAAAACCCTAAACCCACCAGCTAGCGAGTTGTTCTTGAGCCAAAGCATCTTTTCACCTCAAACCCTAAACCCATAAAAGTTGTTCTTAAGCTAAAGCATCTTTTCACCTCAAACCCTACACTCATAAAACTATCATCTACCGAGTAGTTCTTAAACGAACGCACATTTAAACGAACGCACAATTTTAGGCTACAAACTACCTCAAACCTTAACATACAACACCTTAAACCTCTAAAGAAACCTATCTGCACAAAACAATTACATCAAGCTAGCGCATGGATGAACAAATCAACACTACCATACATTAGATCTGTACATTACTCATTCGTGTTTTTTTTCTTTCAGTTAATAATAGTATCAAATGATGGAAAACTGGTAGAGACCTCTCAAGTCTTATCCCACAAAGTAAATGAGGCACATCACTATGGCTCCACCATGGTCTATAGATCGGTGGCCATCAATACTTGCGTGACCATGCCAACAGCTTTACACAAAGTAATGCCAAGTTGCCAACATCATTGTTTTCTTATTAACAGGAGCGAAAAAGACCTAAGCCTCTACAGAAAGCACCACTCCAAGTCTCTCAATAATAGAGATATCAATCACTTGTAGAAGTTACAACCTAGCCAACAACTCTAAAGATCCCGCAGCTCCAGTGTAGTCGTGCACGTCTTCATCTGAGACAGTTCAGATATCCCACTCTAAAGATCCCTGAAACCAAATACATAACAAAAGCAGCAATACAGTAGATACGTATATACATATATCTATATATTATAGAACAAACAACCCTCTCTTTCTCTGGATGAAGATTGATATGGTGAAGAACATGATCATCCTACCTCAAGAAAAAATAGTGATCATCCTCTCCAGACTACCCATCAAAAACAAGAAACCCGTTTCTCCTGCGTGCCGACAACGTGCGGCTCTATTAATCTTGACCCTCAATTCGCCAAATCCCACTTCAAACTCTTTACAGTCGACCATCCGACTACTCAGTTTGAATTGGAATCTGACGAATCGCTGATAGAAGACCCTAGATCTGCACGTACAGTTCCCGAACACGCAGCAGACTCGGATCCCCGAAATCTGATGGAGCGCTGGGGAAGATGTTAACTATCTTAACTTCAGGGAGGTGGTTCCTCAACTTCGTCGGCGGCCGCCGAGAACTGAACCAGAGAGAGACTATACATCAAACCCTAAACCTAAAATACGTGTGACATTGTGATGAGAGGAGCTCTTAATTTATAGGGAGGCCAGAGAAACGAGGACGCACCACGTGCACCCGAGAGTCACGTGACTGTGACGAGAGCATCGAGGACTTTGCGGAGCCGAGGACTGAGTGGCCACCTCTGTTAAGGTTCAAATTATTTTTTTTTGGTTGCAAGTCAAGGTTCAAATTTTTATTTACCTCTACAACAATTAATTGATTATTCAAAAAAGAAAATAAAAACAACAACAATTAAGCAAAGTTTTTGTATCACGAATCAGAGGGCGGATCCGTAGCCTATTTGGTGAAGCAAAATGAATCGTGTTAGTGTACGTATAGTAGATAAATATAAATAATCTTATCCGGTAAATCAGTCTGTAGCTCGATTCGGTGTGTGTGAGGAGAATCAAAGATTTGAAGTTTTTAGGGTTTAAAATTGGGGATTTTTATATTTTGATTCAATTGACCTGTTTAGGCTTAGAATTGGGCTTCGACTTCTTCTAGAAAGTTGTTCGAAATGTTGAGAGGAAGATTCTGTCAAATTTTGGTGGTGATTGGAGGTGACCGAAAGTTTCTGCAGTTTTTTTTAAAAACCAGCAACTTTAGCCGACGATATTTAAAGGTTTATTCGTCGGCTATAGTATGTTTAAATTTTTTATAAGGTTTAGCCGATGAAT
>NC_020493.1:11384452-11397441 GCF_000184155.1 Fragaria vesca subsp. vesca | reverse complement strand
TACGAGAAGGCATATCCTGACTCTCAGGAGGATATTGTAAGTCATCTTACGTTTTTAAATTTTTAAATTTACTTATATATATGTCAAAATGTTAATTAATAATTTTTTTCCTATCCATATAGGCGAAGGTGAGGGAGGCAAGTGACGAGGTGATGAGTGCTATAGTGAGGGAGACATGGCCGGACACGCAGGAGGAAGAGATGTCCGAAGCCATGTCCCAGATCGACACTTCGGATCCGACGATTGGGGCGAGGATCATGGGCACAGCCTTCCCACCGAGAGCAAACAACTTCTATTGCCGGGGTCTAGGAAAGAAAGGCGAGGGGGTCCTGAAGACCACTCTAGGATTTTAACGAAAGGCAGCCTCGACCAGCAGCAGGACCACGTCCACGATCACCAGGACGACTCAGCTAGAGTCGGAAGTTCAGAGACTACGAGAACAGCAAGCTGCTCAGGCTGCCTATAATGCCTCGCAGGCAGCCTATAATGCCGCGCAGGCAGCCTATGTTGCCGAGATACATGCCATCCAACAGGCCCAGCAGCAGCAGATGTTCCAGTACATGCAGGACTTTACAGCTGCCCAGCTTCAGGGACTTCCGCCTCCGCCCATGCCGCTACCCCAACCGCCGCAACCTTCGCAGCAACCTCCGCAGCAGCCCCCAGAAGCGGATATTAATTTAGACGATTTAGATTTTCTGTAGTTGATGAATAATTATATAGTTTTATGTGCTTGTTGTTGGTTATATGGAATTGTTTTGGTGTATTTTGCAGCTTGCTTGGAATGGTAATTCAGAAATTTCGGGGGTTTTTTTTTACTGGAATGGACTTATAGCCGACGAAAAAAGCCTTAATTCATCGGCTAAAGTTTTTATTTTTTTTAAAATAAGTTTTAGCCGACGAAATATGCTTTAATTCGTCGGCTAAATCCCTATAAAGCCGACGAAATATACTATATTTCGTCGGCCATAGATGTTTTTATTTTTTATTACAAACTTTAGCCGACGAATATCTTAATTGTTTCGTCGGCTAAAGTCTGGGAAAAAAACCGACGACATGTTTTTCGTTGGCTAAACGGCGGGACTATAGCCGACGAAATTTTTTTTTTCGTCGGCTAAAGTCATCACAGACGACCTTTTCCTGACGAAATATTAGTCGACGATGGCTCGTCGGCTAAGATCTTAGCCGACGAATTAAAGTGCTTGTCCTGGTAGTGCATGTAATCTTGATTTGTGTACGTATGCATATTTCTTTGACCATGACCTATACTAGAGATCTTCAAGAAAGAGCGAGGTACTACATTGGCTTTTACATCGAAAATTACAAAGGTATAAAATTGGAGAGAAAAATTTCTTTAGTACCATTTTGAGTTTATGATCATGTTTCACTTGCCATTTTGAACATTGAACATGATCGATCATGTTGGTTGCGGACTTGCCGGTATGAAAGCAAAAAACAAAAACCAAAACGATAAGCTGCTAGAGCCACAAGACACAAGACAATGAGAAGAGCATCTACTCTTCCCAAAGGACTGAAGCAAGCGGACTTTCCACAATTTGCCGACATCTTTATAAAGGCAACGACGCCTTTGGGATCTTTATCTCTCTTGATTATAACTAGTCATTCACAAGGTATCTCCCTTTGCATTGAATTTTTGTTGTTTGTAGATTCGTTGTGATCTGCCAATTTAGTTGCAAGTACTTGTTATGATGGAGAATGTAATCAACTAAGGAATGAAGCTGAGGTTACAAAGTATTGGCTTCAAGATTACATAAAGGCAACTTGATTGGTTACAATATACTTGTGAAAAGAAATTCAATATACTTTGAAGTTTGAAACAAAAACCAGGGTAACATAACATCATAGAAATCCTACATCTCCAGGTTACTGTGAAGACTTTGATGGATGCGATTCTCAAACGGTGGAGTTGAGTAGATGTAACATCAACCAAAATTCGCCAAATCTCAGTTCAAACTAGGATCTGAGCATCTCGATCAGAACTCTCAAGTTTCAATTCAATTTGTTGCAGAACGTCACCGTTCCAGAAACGCAGCCGCAACGGATAAAAAAAGTTTTGGCAAAGCAAGAGCTGGTTGCTCACATTCTGAAAGGCTGAAACCAAACCATTTCCGACCTGTATAATACAAACAAAACAAATGAAGCAATACATACATATATACGTAGAACACAATAGAGTAAACGTTTTCCATGAATATATCTATAGTAATTATGATAGCTCTCATTCTCTTCATCCTCCCGGACTACCCATCAAAACAAGGAACCCGCTTCTCCTGTGTCTCAAAACGATGGACATCTATTAATCGCGACCCTCAATTCGCCAAATCCCAATTCAGACTCTCTTCAGTACGTCGGCCATATCCGACTGCTGCTCAGTTTGAACTGGAATGTGACGAATTGCTGATCGAAGACCCTAGATCTTCACCGTTTTAAAAACGCAGCGGACTCGGATCCCCGACATCTGACGGAGTTACTATCTTAACTCTCCAGGGAGGTGGCCGCCGAGAACTGAACCAAAGAGAAACCTAAACCCTAAACAAGTGTGTGTGCTGGGATTGAGATGAGACAGCTTGTAGTTTTATAGCGAGGCCAGAGAAACGAGGATGCGCCACGTGTAGATTCACGTGACTTTGACGAGAGCATCGAGCACTCACGTGAGAGGCCACGTCTGTTATGGTTTCACCTTCATTTTACTTGAATTGGTAAAAGTTTGTTACGTATCTCCGTCACGAGTAATTATTCTATGGTCTCGGAATATTATCTCCATTACGAGTAATTGTTCTATGGTCTAGGAATGCCATGCTAGCTGCATACATGCATATAGATTTTTCATGCCCAAAGTTTGTCCGTCTTTCTTTTCATTAGCTGCACTCAGAAGAGAAAGACGTTTTGAAGCTCGCTCTTCCATGACCGTCACTGTAGAACTTTTAAATGAAGGGGTTCTACATTTCCTGTATACCAGTTTTAGAAGATTGAACTGTTCAATTTGGTTTAGTTGGCTGCCCACAAGACACAAGACTACAAGAGCATCTTCCTGTTTCCAAAGGCCTGAAGCAGACACAATTATTAGGGTTTCTTTTATCATTTCTGACTATAAAGTGGTAAGAAATAGAGCTCAGCTCAGCCATTGAAAAGTTAGTCAAACAGAGCAAAAACAACGGAAACAGCACTTCTATCCAAACTGGATTACAAAGAGCCATCTGCATTTCTGTTGTTGGTAGATTCAATGTGATATGTCATTTTACTTGCAAGTGTTTGTTGTGATGGAGGAAAACTGTAATCAATCAAGAATGAAGCTTAGGTTACTTTTGTTAGGCTTGTTGTGATGGAGGCTAGGAAGAACATAATCAATTAATTAAGAAGGAAGTTTAGGTTACAAAGTATTGGCTTCAAGACTACCTAAAGGCACAACTCGTTCGGTTAGCGTCTAACATTGTCAAAGATCTCAAAACAAATTATGAGGACGTGTGACCTCCGACTATGGAAGATTAGAATCGAACCCAGGTGATACTCGAATTTGATCTAGAAGTACATGAATTTGATTAATTTTCCACGAAGTATTAGCTTCAAGATTACATAAAGGCAACTTGATTGGTTACACTCGATTGACATTGCCATCAGACTCAAAACAACCTTACGAGAACCAAAGTGATGCAAACGAAGAACTAGTAGTGTGGGATACTCGAATTTGATCAAGGAAGTTCAGAAAACCTATTTCTACTAGCTAGGTGTTGCTACGCGTTAACAAAATTAGCTGATCGAGAGTGTTGACTGAGAGGTAATCCTAACGACCTGCTGTTAAGCTTCACAAAAGTAGCGAGACCGAGTGTCCAGTAGTGTAATTTAGCATCATCAGAATTCAAAATCATTCATATTAGTTCCCTAAACTTTGTTATGACTATCAAGTATTACAACTTAGAAGGTAAAGAAAACCATGTTCTCAGCTGTGTGAACCAGACACCATGTTTTCTACTGTGGACACTAACAGTTTCCGTACAATTTCCCTGTGAAAAGAAATCCAATATATTTTGAAAGAAAATGCAGGGCAACCATAACATTCTAGACATCCTAGATCTCAAGGTTAGGTTGGAGTTCAAACTACGATTTGAGCATCTCAGAACGTCATCGTTCCAGAAACGCAGCTGCACCAGATCAAAAAAAAGGTTTTGGCAAACAAGAGGTGGTTGGTCACATTCTTCAAGTTCTGAACGAGATCTCTGAAACCAAACCATTTCCGACCTGTATAATACAAACAAAAGCAGCAATATATATTTATATGGAATATAGAACATAATATTAGTAAACGTTTTGCATGAATAGCTCTCACCTTGTTGAATGGTGAAGAAAGTGATTCATCACAAAATAGCGAGCGGACTACCCGTGAAAACAAGAATCCGGTTCTCCTGCGTGTCGAAACGATGGAGATCTATTCATCTCGGCCCTCAATTCGACAAATCCCAATTCAAACGACTGCTCGATCAGTTTGAATTGGAATCCGAACGAATCGCTGATCGAAGACGCTAGATCTTCACTGTTCTGAAAACACAGCGGACTCGGATCCGCGACATCTTCGTCGGCGGCCGCGAGAGAAACCTAAACCCTAAACATGTGTGTGTTGGATTGTGACGAGAGTGATGAGAGAGCTCGTAGTAGTTTATAGCGAGGCAAGAGAAACGAGGACGCGCCACGTATACAAAGACTCACGTGACTTTGACGATAGCATCGAGCACTCACGTGCCTTGCCGATGACGACTGGGGGGCCACCTCTGTTAGGGGTTTACTTGAATTGGTAAAAGTTTGTTACTGTGGTCAAGATATTACAGGTGTGTCATATGTATGAAGATTTTTCATTAGCTGCACTCAGAAGAAACGTTTTGAATCGAAGCTCTTCCATGACCATCACTATGGAACTTTTAGATGAATTAGGGTCTCATCATCTTCCTGTTCCCGAAGGCCTGAGGCAACCGACTCACGCCAAATCCTTTGCCGACATCTTTATCTTTAGAATATAGAGCTCAGCCTGTCAGCCATTGGATGAAACAAAGGAAATTGCACTTCTACTTAACCTGTATTACCCAAGAGCATTTGCAGTTTTGTTGTTGGTAGATAGATTCAATGAGACTTGTCAAGTGCTTGTAATCAATTAGGTCAATTAACGAAGCCAAGTTTACAAAGTATTGGATTCAAGATCACCTCAAGGCACAACTCGATCGACTACAGATTTATGTAAATGAAAATCGAATTTGATCTAAAAATACAGAACTTGCATGTCTTCACTTCAGCTATATCTATATCTACTAGCTAGGAATTAATAGCTGATCCAAGTGTTGCTGCAACCAGATTTTCATTTCATCGAGTCCAACAATATGCTGTTAAAGCTTCACAATAATAGCAACCAAACTCCAGTAGGCATCATCAATATTCTAGATCATTCATTCATAAGATAGCATAAATTGCTAGACCATATGTAATATGAAATTACAGATCCATAGTGGTTACCAAATACTTGATAAACAGAACACAATTCCATGTTAGCAAACTAATAATAGCATAGTAGATCAATCTCGACCAAAATTCGCCCAATCCCAGTTCAAACTAGGATTTGAGCATCTCAAACTCTAAGTTTTAATTGGGAGGTGGCCAATTTTGATGCGGAAGACGTCACCGATTCCAAAACGCAGCCCAGTCGGATAAAAGAGGTTTTAGCAAAGCAAGAGGGATCCATATTTTTCTCTTTTACAAATATGTACGTTTATGACAGAATCACAAAATACGAAGAAACAGAGCACAAGGTACATCTAAGTTATTAAACGTCACAAAAAAATAGAACAATACTTGGAATGAAAGTAAGATCTAAGATACATGTACGTAGCCACTAAGATCAAGAAATATACTTGGAAAGAATACCGAGGCAATAACATACTGAACATCCCAGATCTCTGATGCGGCTGCAGCATGCGTTTTTCAAAGGTGAAACCGGGTAGGTGATCTCGACCACAATTCGCCAAATCCCATTTCAAACTAAGATTTGAGCATCTAAAACCCTAAGTTTCAATTGGGAGGTGGCCAATTGTGGTGCAGGACTTCACCCTTTCCAAAACGCAGCCGCATTCGGATCAGAGAAGTTTTGGCAAAGCAAGGAGGGTGGATGCTCAAATCTATTGATGGAGGCGAATATAAAGCAGCTAGGGTTTGTGTGGATCTGAGTCTCATGCGTTTGCTTAAATACGGTCAAAGCCCTTGTCAAGTGCGGATTCCAAAGACTAGACCCCCAAACTTCCTCCACTCGACTAGTAAATTTATTTTACTTTTCCTGAAAGGAACTCCATCCATCTTAGGTTACCTAAAATAGAAGTAAAAAACTGGTTGTGTCACTATGTACAGTAAGTTTTTACTGGTTGTGTCACTTACTTACAATAAGTAACATTTTTGATCCATCTCAATCTGATACAAGGGCTAGATGACACGTCAGATTCACTAATCATGTGATAAAAATGATGAATTTGAGAACATTTTACGATTTTCTGCACCATTATAGCATGGACGGCTAGACAATCCTAGCTGTCCTACCGACAGACTAAGACCCTCTCCTAAGAACTTTTCACCTGAAGTTAGACAATTTTTACAAGGCATACGATCTAACGGCTGGGTTCATTATACGTCAAACAGAAAAGTGTACAACCACCAAAAAAATCCGGGTGATTTCTCTTTTTATTGCCTCTATGACATGAACTCCAGATACAAAACTGGTACTAATACGGCTGCAACATCATTCCACAGCCTAAAGCATTTTGGTCCAAAATCCCCCTCCAATATAAATGAGATGAGACGATCCTCATTATTTCTTCAGCTCTTCCATGATCCTCCTGGACTGGTTTCCAACACACTTCAGATTTCAGTACATTATGCTAAACAAGTGAGCTCACCTTGACTATCACTTGTCTCAAGATTTGTGTATTTACAAACGGGAAACTGGATTATGTGTGTCAAGATGGTTTTTGTTTCCTACGAGAATCACACACCGAAGGGGGATCACATGTATCAGGTCGCTCTTAACAGATGTTAATTTACCACACCAAAAGGAGTTGATCTATCCAGATCAAGGAGACGCACTCCTGCAGAAGAAAGAAACAGAACTTTTAACTTCTATATATGGCTAGGTTTAGCTATATAATCTTACACAGAAACAAATCTTAACGCTAACACAACCTCTAGACATCATATTTCACTGACACATCATATAAGCAATATCATTATATGTGGGAGGTAGCGCATTCTATTTGTTGCAGAACACAGATATGATGCAAAAATATGCAGGTAATTCAGATACAAACTTGATACCTTGAATGTGACATGGGATTGCAATTAGCCAAGTGCCGACTGACTGGCCTGGCCAGGTTCGGTTAGACCTAACTCCATATCATTGGTAGCTGACCAACCAGGTTCATATGCTTCAAGGAAACCAATCTTTGCCTTATTGGGAAGATCATGTGGATGAACAAATGGCACTCCATGCGGCCACCCAATCTCCATTCTTATAGTGGCACATGGGCTATCAAGTGTTTGAATGTGAGTCTCACAATCCTTCAGGGGGCAGAACCTCAGCTTGATACCTTTCTTGTCTGCAATATCTTGAACCCTTTCCTTTAGAACTCTCTGGGCCTCCAGTCGTAATCTTTTGGAAGGTGGCAGAGGTTTGGATTTTGAATCATTCTTCCTCCTCCTCATCATAGGCTTCATAGACCCTGTACCAGGATTTCACCGATCCAAGGACCTGCTGTTAAAAGCTTCTCACTAAGAGCTACTCACACAATGAGTACAATGAAATTGAACAGAAAGAGCATTCATCAGATGGAACTATTTGCTAGAAAACTCTACTAGGTTGAAGAATTCTAACAACAAGACTTCCAAAACTAATGAATAAGCACATATTCGCCTTCTTTTTCTTTCACCGAAAATAAAGTGGCATCAAACATAACTGATAACAGCATATGTATACTTAATTTAGCAATTCAAAGTATCAATTACACAACACACCCCTCCTCAGAAATGAGCGGCCAAATTCAATGCTTAAACTATCTAAATTAGGCGCATGCATGGACTTCTTTTTTTTAAGTAAAAACATAGGATGTAACAATCCAGAACTAAGCAGACTAGACAATCAAGGTAAGTATAATTTAAAAAAGACACATTTATTATTAAATGACAGTACAATAGCTACGTTTGCAACCATGGTAAATGAGTTAAATGCAACATACCATCTGGGGTTGCATGGAAATTGAAACTCTGAACAGTCTGTCGGTTAAAAAATTGATCAATCGGGTGAGACCTTTGCATAAAGTCGTCAACTGGTACTGGAAGCTGGAACTGTGGGTCAACCCCATGACCAGCAGCTCTCATCTCTGAGCAACTGAGACTGGTCATAGATTTGGGCATTAGTTTAAACGCCAAAGAACATCGGCCAAACAAGTTGTTCTGTATATTAGTGATCTCTGTTCTTTGCAGGGCGGGGTTAACATATCCTGCAGTTGCCTGATACAGTGCAAGTCCAGGGTAAACAATAGCTTCTTGAGGACCAAGATCTTCATCTACAAGAACCCAACGACCCTGAAAGTCCTTTATGTGTAGGCCTGGCTTATCTGACTTGACAACAGATATCAAAGTTTTGTCTACTTGATGCTCATGGTCAGAAAACATAACCAATTGGCCATCCTCTTGGGTTGCAAAGTTATGGTGTTGTGATCCTTGATATGATGGCCTTGCATGACAGCAGACAGACAATACTGATGATGATATTTCCTGATTTCTTAATGGAACATTGTCAAGTATATCCGTAAATGGCGAGCTCCGTAAGTTCAAATAGAAGCTGATTGCATCCAATATGTCCCTACCAGCCTTTCCAAGCACTGAAAATATATCTGGCAAACCAGCTGGAGGAAATTCCATCATGTTGTTGGGTTCTAAAGGAGTTACTCCAGGTCTATAATCATAGGTTTCCAGCCACAATTGAGGATCTGCATTATACCCAGAAGTCTTGCACCAGTCACGAGGATCATTGGTATGAACAATGTCTGGAGCTGGGTATGATGCTCTTTGATGGAAGTAGAGGCGAGCAGAATCTAAACCGGACCTCAAAAGAGCTGCGTCACTCACTGAAAATTGAATAATGGCAGCGGAATATTGGGCCAACGATTGTGACAAAGTCGAAACAGATAGTTTGTATGAATCTGACGGAAGGCCTTCAGAAGGTATGAGATCAGCTAGCTTCACACGACCCAGAGATGGCAGGCCATTACTTGCCATAAAGTCCGTTGGAATACTCCCTAACCGATTTTGAAGACAGGTATTATCTAATCAACTGCATAGGTTACAAATTAACACAAGTCATATAACAAACACAAACACAAGAGAAACAACAAACAGAAGCATCATCAATCATCAGTTAACTCCCTTTCATTTTTCTCAATGGGAGAAATTCCTTGACAGTTAGTTTCCTGTAGAACATACTTAAATAGGAATATCAAAAGACACCAACAGTTAAAGGTTCACAATTGAGTTCACTTGGCATTGTAAGAACCTAAAACACCATTTTTCTTTTCTGTTCTATATCAAAGCAACAATCTTTATATATGAAAAAGATAAAACTGAGCTCAATAGTCAGAAAATTCTAGTGAAATCCATTATATGCCACAATGTCATCCAAACCGAACACAAACTTATCTAAAAAACTAAACACATCATCAATTGAAGCCTTCCAAGAGCTACAACAGCTTCATTTCTCAGACATAACATCCAAAAAAGTAGTCTTTCTTGATACATCAAAGTGAAAACCTTGAAAACTTCATGGGGCAACGTTGACCCTTAAGTTTTATCCAGTGACTGCAATGATGGGTTCAACAAGGCAATTGTAATTTACCAGGAAGAAACCCAATAAACGAATTCACAAGCATTACCAAACCAAATTTGGCTTCAATCAAAACTACCCACTAAGTATTCCAAATCCAAAGTGAAAAAACACTGGGTAAAGTTGTTTCCTTTATCTACTGTTATACACACACACAGAAATATGATTCAAGTGCATGAGAAACAGAGAGAGCTAACCTTGTTGAATGACCAGAGACTGCAATTGGAAGGAGATTAGGGTTTTGCAGAGAGAAGAGAGGTTGTGGTTTGAAATTTGATGGAATGGAAAATGGGGGAGATGGAAATTTTGGATTTTGAAGTGAAAGAGGCAAATGCCATCTCAGCAGCTGGCGGTGGTGCTTTGGTCAATGTGTCACTGCAACACATTTGTCATTTGTGTTCGAAAAGACTTGCAGGCCTTTTTTAATAAATTTCACCTAAAATGCGTAAAAACTTAAAGAAACTGTTTTAAATATTATAATCTATATAATTATCTATGTAATTACTCATTAATACTCTGATGTAAATTATATATTTATATAAGAGAATGAATGAGAACATCATAACAATGACCACCATCTAGATTGGTGACACGTACTTATTTTTTTATCAACAATAAAATAAAAGAAAATTTTAATAACAGTACACAACAATTGATCCATTCTAAATTCGGTACATGAAGTTATAATCTCATCCTAAAATTAGTGTATGTTATTACTTTCACCGTTAGTCAATGTCATTTTTGTCACATTTATAAGGGCAAATCAGTCTCTTAAATAATGATAAAAAAAAACAAAAGAAAATGAAAGAGGAAGAAAGGAAGCGAAGAAGAAATTAGATCTAGGGCCAATTATATATAAGTCCACTTGGAGATATTTTCTCCTATATAAGTCCACATAAATATTTTTACCCATATAAGTCTACCTAAGCCTAAATAGAATCTTATATTAGGTATTAAAGTTCAACAAAATTACAGACTGTCATCCAACCAAAAAATTCGATTTTCTCTCTTATATTTATAAAAATGCCACTAATGTAAAAAGTCAACAACCACAAATGGTCTCCGGTTGACCTCCGGCGAGGTCTCCGGTCGACCTCCGGCGAGGTCTCCGGTCGACCTCCGGCGAGGTCTCCGGCCGACCTCCGGTGAATTTTCTGGCCAACCTCCAGCAAACTTTCCGACCGACCATCTGTGAGGATTCTAACGACCATAAAAGCTACTACCACTGACAACAAAAGATACTACCACCGACAAAAAAAGCTACTACCACTGACAACAAAAGATACTACCGATAAAAAAAAAAAACTACTGCCACTAGCAAAGAAAACTACTACCGATAGCAACAAAAGCTACTACCGATAACAACAAAAGCTACTACCACTGACAACAAAATATACTACCGATACCAAAAGAGGTTACTGCCACCAGCAAAGAAAGCTATTACCACTGATAACAAAAGATTGCAAAAGATACTGTCACCAGCAACAAAAGCTACTACCACAGGCTATAAAAGCTACTACCACTGGTTATAAAAGCTACTATGATGAGATTTCAGGCAACCTCCGGCAAGGTCACAAAAGATACTATCGCTAGTAACAAAAAATACTACCGAACATAACAAAAGCTACTACCACCAACTACAAAAGCTACTATGCTGAGATTCGGACGACCTTCGGCGAGGTCACAAAAGATATTGTCACCAGCTATAAAAGATACTACCGAGTATATGAAAAGTTACTGTCACAAACAAAAAAAGACTACTATTTCTAGCTATAAAAGATAATACCGAGCAAATGAAAACTACTACAAGGTAAACAAAAGCTACTGCCACCACCTATAAAAGATACTACCGAATATATGAAAAACTACTACCAAGCAGAACAAAAGCTACTGTCACTAACAAAAAAAGCTACTATCACCAACTATAAAAGCTACTACCCTTAACTACAAAAGTTACTACAATGAGATTTCCAATGACCTCTGACGAAGTCATAAAAGATACTGTCGGCAGCAACAAAAACTACTACCACAAGTAACAAAAGCTACTACCACCATTAACAAAAACTACTACCACAGTCAACAAAAACTATTACCTCCAAACAAAATCAATAGCTAATGTTTTCGGCAACAAAATCTACTACCAAGCATAATGAAAGCTATTACCAATGTGTCAAAAATAGACAATCACAGTGGGGAAAATATACTATCACAATGATAAAAATGTACCATCGCATTGTTCAAAATATACTATCATACAATGAGGCCGAAACATACTTATGAATCTCATTTCATTCATCTCCTACATTATCAGAACATGATTTTGTGCATGATTTCTCACACTCACTATCAAATTAACACAAAACATCATCCTAATCTTTGTTTACATTTTCTCAAAACCAAAGAAACGAATTGTAGCAAATTTACACTCAGAATTTTACCAGAACAGTCACCTCCAGGCGACATCTTTGAAGCGGCGTCGTCCAGGACTTGTATCGAGTCAGCGACAGCGTCCAAGCTGTACGGATCTCGAATCGCCGGCGGAAGGACCAGACGAGCCACGAGATGAGCCGGCGAGCCATCTGGTTTCAGAGATCCCGTCGAGGTCAAATCAGAGGTTGTCATCGATGGAATTGGACGCAATAGACGTCGAGGTCAAGGAGCGACGTCGAGGTCGAGGCGTCGTCGACGAGTCGGCAGCGTCGAGGTCGAGGTCAAGGCGTCGTCGTCGATCTGGCTACATCGAGGTCGAGGCGTCGTCGATCTGGCAACGTCGAGGTCGAGGGGTCGTCGTCGAGCCGGCGGCGTCGAGGTCGAGGTCAAGGCTTCGTCGTCGATCTGGCGACGTCGAGGTTGAGCCTGCTTCCTCGTCATCTATCAAGCGGTGCCGAGCCATTGTCGTCGAGCTTGTGTTGGCCTGAGACGCCGCCATGGCCAGATATTCGAGACCGGAGAAGAGAGGGTGGAGGAACACGAAGAGAGAGAGAGAGAGAGAGAGAGAGAGAGAGAGAGAGAGAGAGAGAGAGAGAGAGAGAGAGAGAGAGAGAGAGAGAGAGAAGAGAGAGAGAGAGAG
>NC_020493.1:11381088-11384402 GCF_000184155.1 Fragaria vesca subsp. vesca | reverse complement strand
TTTTTTTTTTTTTAGGTAATGGTTTTTCATCATTATTTTGTTTCCATGGAAAAAGACAAGCCTCATTTCTTTATCGATAATTAGCATAACAAGTTTGACCATATAACCAAAACCATAGAGTCTACTTCTATCAAATGGGTTTTCACAATTCTCTTTGCTCTCATCTTTCGATTCTCTCTATCTCTTTCACAATTGGTTTTTCAAGGTTTTTTTTTTTAGGAATGGTTTTTCATTATTTTGTTTCCGTTGAAAAAGATAAGTCTTATTTCCTTATCGATAATTAGCATAACAAGTTTGGCCATATAACCAAAAGCATGCACTGGTTGTTCGCCATTTATTGTTTTGTTTCTATAGAAAAAGATAAGCTAATAACCCAACAGACACGCTCATTTTATGGCCAAACTCAACTAACAAAAGAAGTCGTTGCAACCATTATCATGATTTGTGGACGTTGACGCCAATATAAGAGGATGGAGTGTTATGTACCTGAATAAATTATTACGTCCCACTAAATATTCAAAGAGTTTATATGCATATGGAAAATTCGGTGCAAACAATACCCCACAAGAAACTTCCACGGGACCGAATGAGGAGAGCAAATGAAGTCGAGAACCATACAATGGCGGAGCCAGGATGAAAACTTCATCTGGGCTAATTGTAACACATGAAAAATTTTGCTCGACGGCGTGAGAAATTTCGCTAATTGTAACACGCGAAAAATGTCATCTTCTATTTATAAAAACATGTCAACATCCTAAACATATTAAACACAGTAGCTATTTTGAACATGAACATCAAAGTAGGTCAGTAGCTATTTTAAAAGTGATTACTTGAAACTAAATCATCCAATAACCACCAGTACCCTATATTTAAACCATATGAAAACAGCTCATCAACAAAACTAAAAACTAAAAGAGATCATCCTAAAGTAAATAATAGTGTAAAGCAAATGTTAGCCTGATAAATGAGCATAAGGACGACTCCAAAGATCACTCTAATGCTTTAAAATCTATGATCCATCACACTGAAAATCACTACAAAACACGAAGTCTAATATTCTACATTAACTTTGAAAATCAATCAATATGCTCCCTGGACTTTCAGTCTCCATTAACTAAACCCTCAAGATAAAAAAGACAAAAACTGAAGTTCTGCAAACTGAAGTTATGTGTTAAAACTAAAAACTCAATAAGCATCAATACATCTAGCTACAACAAATATGTTTTTGGCTCAGCTTTCGCGAAGAGCTCCAATAGCACTTTCAGATCCACAATACCTATGTAGACAATTCAAAAGAAACTAACGAATAATCCGCCTCATCACCGAACAATTTCCACTTTTGAGACTACAATCTTCTGGAAACAATGTTGCATAGACTACACAAAAACCTAATCAATTATTCCACCACTGTGCAGCTTATAGCTCAAGAATTGAAAACACTAAAGCATAGACAATGTTGTAGACTCCAGAGATTCACCTAGTCTGAGTAGCAGTACATATTTCAAAATTTATAGTACTATAAATCATAACCATAAAATAGTTAAGAAGCTTGCTAGAAGCAGAAGAAGACGAAGGTTTCCTTACTAGAGTCGGGACTGGAGAGACGGGATTCGGGCGACGGGCGACGAAAGGAGCCGAGAGGGATAATCTCTCGGTGACGGGTGACTATATTTGGGTGATACGTCTGAGAGATTGAGAATTTGAGAGCAACTACGAATTGAGAGGAACGAGTGATGAGAAATCTAGGGTAGACGCATTCAAAACGACGACGTCTCCTGTATTTATTTATTTATTTTTATATAGGAAGTGGTATTTTTTTTCTGGGCTTCAATCTCACCTGGGTTGGCTCCGCCCCTAGAACCATAGAGTCTACTTTTATCAAATGGGTTTTCACGATTCTCTTCGCTCTCATCTTTCGATTCTAGCTCTTTCACAATTGGTTTTTCAAGGTTTTTTTTTTTTTTTTAGGAATGGTTTTTCATTGTTTTGTTTCCATGGAAAAAGAGAAGCCTCATTTTCTTATTGATAATTAGCATAACAAGTTTGACCAACCAACCAAAAGCATGCACTAGTCGTTCGCCATTTATTGTTTTGTTTCCATAGAAAAAGAGAAGCCAACTAAAACGAAATTGGAAAATGCCTCGCCCTTGTATTAATGGTGACGATCCAATCATCGTAGTCACAGATGAGTTATAATGAATTAATTCAATAAATAATTGGGTGAATAGTTCTGCTATCAGCTAAGCACTTAATTTTGCCTTGATACCTTCCTTATTTATGTGTGAGTAATTATTCTCTGTACCCGAAACACCACGCGGCACTGTCAGGTGTTGTACCCGGCCAATCATATAACTCAGATTCATGTGGGGACCAGCACGGGGTGGGAAAAAAAAAAGGAAAAGTAATTAAATACACTAATCAGAAATAAGGATAAAACACGTGGACCAATGAGATTAAAGGGGAACATAAAACACATGGTGTTCCGGGTACAAATAATAATTTCCCTATGATCAACACAGGCAGAAGTTTTTTCTTGTGCATTCTTATATATATAAGATGGCAAAAATCAAAATAAAAGTGCTCATTGTAATGCCTATTTTATTCATAATAAAGGCGCAATAATAGGAATACAGGCAAACGAGCCTTTCATTTCTCTGTTCTTTCTTAAGTAACTGAAAAGAAAATAGTAATAACTATGGCTAGCTAAATTCAAAAGCACTGTAGACAACAACCATTTCAGTGCTACCATTACTAAATCAATGGACTAAATCTGTCAACCGTGAACCATTCAAGTTCATAATTTATATATCACACTTACAAACGCCTTAATGATTTTCAATTCGACTAAAAATTTACAGACATGATTTACTTAGATATATATGTAAACTGAACGGTTTAAATATTTGAATACGCAATCGGAAAGAGGTGAAACAAAGAAGTTCTCAACTAATCATCAACTAAAGTGTCCTCGTTAGAATGGATCTCTTATAGAAATGACCAAACAAAAATTCAACCTTGTCCTCCGGAAGGCGTAGGCGGTCTTATTACAGCTTTCCGGGATGCTGGCGGCGGTGTTTCTGCTAGTATTAATCGGCCTGTTAATCGATTTTTAACCTCGACAATCTCCCACTGATCCCCATGCGACATGCTCTTCACTTCTGCAATAAAAATGGCAATATATA
This sequence comes from Fragaria vesca subsp. vesca, assembly GCF_000184155.1. Classification (NCBI taxonomy): domain Eukaryota; kingdom Viridiplantae; phylum Streptophyta; class Magnoliopsida; order Rosales; family Rosaceae; genus Fragaria; species Fragaria vesca. The sequence goes on along the minus strand of NC_020493.1, from coordinate 11,381,220 downwards.
AATAACTTTGTAACTTTAGTAGTTGATTCGATCAGACAAATAATACAGCCATGCTGGCAATGGATATTCATACGATGAACATTCTCATTCATATGATTCAAAATACTTGATCAATGAACCAACCAACACTCG
>NC_020493.1:11376063-11381068 GCF_000184155.1 Fragaria vesca subsp. vesca | reverse complement strand
CTTGGTTCCAAGAGCTTGCAAGGACCTGTTTTGGAACATGTGCAAAATTGTGCACCTATTTTATGCAAAGCACGATGGATTTACTGGGCATGACTTGATGAAAACCGTGAATGGAGTAACTGAAGAACCCATCATTCTCAGTGAATTGCAAGCAGAAAGCAAATGAGTGGCAGGTCCATCAAAGATCAAGAATAGTGCTTCTGTTGGAACATTATTTTATTCCTTGGTTAAGTTTATAGTTCTTGAAAACACAGCGCAGGCCATGTGAACCTTTTATCAAAATGATCAACACAGGCAGAAGTTTTTTCTTGTGCATTCTTATATATATAAGATGGCAAAAATCAAAATAAAAGTGCTCATTGTAATGCCTATTTTATTCATAATAAAGGCGCAATAATAGGAATACAGGCAAACGAGCCTTTTATTTCTTTGTTCTTTCTTATGTTACTGAAAAGAATATAGTAATAACTATGGCTAGCTAAATTCAAAAGCACCGTAGACAACATCCATTTCAGTGCTACCATTACTAAATCAATGGACTAAATCTGTCAGTGCTACCATTACTTAAATCAATGGACTAAATCTGTCAAACATGAACCATTCAAGTTCATAATTTATAATTTGTATATCACACTTACAAACGTTTTAATGATTTTCAATTCGACTAAGAATTTGCAGACATGATCTACTTAGATATACATGTAAACTAAACGGTTTAGATATATGAATACGCAATCGGGAAGGGGTGAAACAAAGAAGTCCTCAACTAATTATCAACTAAAGAGTACTCATTGAAATGGATCTCTTATAGAAATGACCAAACCAAAATTCAACCTTGTCCTCCGGAAGGCGTAGGCGGTCTTATTACAGCTTTCCGGGGTGCTGGCGGCGGTGTTTCTGCTAGTATTAATCGGCCTGTTAATCGATTTTTAACCTCGACAATCTCCCACTGATCCCCATGCGACATGCTCTTCACTTCTGCAATAACAATGGCAATACATAAATAACTTTGTAACTTTAGTAGTTGATTCGATCAGACAAATAATACAGCCATGCTGGCAATGGATATTCGTACGATGAACATTCTCATTCATATGATTCAAAATACTTGATCAATGAACCAACCAACACTCGTTAATTCATAACAGAACCTGTATATAGTATATACAGAGAGAGAGAGAGAGAGAGAGAGAGAGAGAGAGAGAGAGAGAGAGAGAGAGAGATTAAGAGACTCACTGTTGACTGGAATTACAGGGATTCTGGCAGCCGAGACTATCTCCGACGAGACCAACAGCAACAATAGAATCAAGGGAAACTTGTAAACAGTGCAGGAGGCGTTGTGAAACGAACCATTTTGGATACGAATCATTATCGTTATATGGATACTCTACATGCTCAACTGAGGGAACTATATATAATAAGTATCGTTTGCTTCTCCTAACGCCTTTCCTAATCAAGAACAGGTCTTTGCGGAATCATATTCGACCAATTCCCAAATCAATGTCATTTTGGTCAGAGCCCGCTACCCTGAAGTAGTCTCAAAGTTTTCTTGTACATATATTTCTGTACGTATATCTATATTATATATCCAAGAACTAGAGAACTAGAGAGAATATCGAACTACTAACTAAACCACATTTGAATTATTATTTTTTGTTATAAATCTAATGTGAATGTTTTAAGAGAGGACTTTCAGGTTTATAAATCTAATCGCCGACGACCTTTTCTCGACGAAATCTTAGCCGACGATCTTAGCCAATGGATTAAGCTAACAGGCTGACGAAACTTTTTCGTCAGCTAAAGTGCTTGTCCTGGTAGTGTTAGTTACAACGACGAATGCAAAGGGGCTCGAGTTGCCCCCAATGAATTTCCTTTTTTGGCCAACAACTTCATATGTATGTCCAATGTTTAGTGGAATTTGCCCCGAGTCATGACATTGACACATAAATATACATCTATTGTGTGAGAATCTGCTACCCTATATTAACTAAACAAAGAAAAAATCTCAGAATTGTGTATTGTTGTTACTGGAATGGTTCAAATTCTATGGCTTATCCAGATCTGTCACTAAAACTTGGAGATTGGAGAGGAAGAGGAAATGGACGATGAGTTGTCTCTAGAGGTTCCTTACTTCCTCAGTTTTTTTTTCCTCCACTTACAGATCTCTCCGGTCTCCGCGTCCGCCACTAATTAGTTACGAAGGTTATTGAGGATAGTATTCAATGTTTCAGTAATCGATGCTAGCCAATAAATATATATGCATGTAAGCTATGCAACTTGCTCGTCGTCTGGCTCTGATTTGTTGTTAATACCTCTGACGAGGAATGCCTTTGCATGGATGAGGAAACGAGGTTCATGAGATTTCATAGGATATTTCTCTTCTCCATAGGCTTTAAGCTATTCGATCTTCCTCCAATCTTTTCATCTCTTTTGGTCGACAATCGTGCGGGTGTTGAAGGTCTGGCTCGGAAATTAGATCATGATCATGTACGTATGAGACAAAAAATACAATTTGCCAACTTTTAAAGTACGAGAAAGAGTGTCTTTCTCTAATTAATCTATACATGTACAAATATCATTATGATCAAATTCATTAATAATCCTCAATGCAATCATATTGAGCATGGGGCATTTGGAATACTAGTTTACACATGCATACAGAAACACCCGAATGCTAGCTCTCCAAAGTGAAGGCACACCCCAATTAACACTCTTAATTGGTCGGAGTTACAAGCAAACTTCAACCTTATCCCCCAGAAGGGCGTAGGTGGTCTTCTTACGGCTACCCAGTCCCTGCGTGGTGGTAATTGTAGTAGTGATCGGCTTATTACTTGATTCTTCACCTCAGCAATCGCTATGTTATCTACATGCTGCATGCTTTTGACTTCTGCAATGACGATAATTAAACTTGGAACTTTAACACAAGGGACCAACCAAGTGTAAATGATACAGGTAGTTGTCTTTAAAATGAGAAAATCATATTTAGACTTCGAAAATTTTTCTACGCACCAAGATGCAAATGAACCGATCGAACAACTAATATGCAATATTTTGATCCGGTCATCCACATCGCATTATCATGCATGTATTCTAATACCATTAACAAAATTGAAACGGAAAAAAAATAGTCTTAAGTGTTTCCAACATAGGAGGTGAGAATCAACCTGAGATCGAATAAGAGATACTCTTATTTTGGGCACTTAATTTGATTAGATGAAAAATGAAAATGAAAGAAAAGAATTTAGGGTCTCTATCTAGTCTTCATTCGATCTTCGCGTACAGCAATTTGAGGACTTGCACATTAATGGTGCAAATACACCTTGGTGCGTAGAATCCACTCCGTTTAGACTTGACCGAATCGAAGTTTATAATTAAATTATTCATATATTGACTTCCGCCAATCGCCTAATCCAAAGCTAATAAGGTCTCTGCGAACAATTTTTCTTGCACATATTGATCTTTTATCTTGGCCTATCAACGTACTTTTTCAAACCTGAATATTTATGCGAGTCCACTTTACATGAAAGTTTTGCCAATCACCACCAGCCACCGTAGAGTCACGGGGGCCCTGGGCGGCTCATCCTATGGATAAAATGGATCGAGGAATCCAAATTCCCATTAAACTAAAGTACGATGGAGTATTTTCATTTAATTATAATCTATAAAACCATTCATGCATTCTTGGTTTTCCAGTTAACCGCCATCTTCCTAGCTACTACGTTTCATATGGTTGACTGTGAAATAGGAGAGAGGGCTCCAGGAAGATGATGCAATTGATTCTATATATGATTTAACTTGATTGAAGAAAACAAAAACAGTGTTATAGACATATAGAGAGAAAAACATAAAAGACCGAGGGAGATATAATACTTACTACTGTTGATTGGGATTTGAATAGAACGTACTCAGTACTCTGGCAGAGGCAATTTCGGATGAGAGCAACAGCAAGAATAGAATCAAGGGAATCATGTAAACAGTGCTGGAGACCTTGTGAAACGAACCATTTTCGATATGAACCATTTTAATCATATATGATCGTGTGATTACTGATTAGTACTACATGAAGGGGGTAAAAGTAGTGCTTGTTATTCTGCTTTTCTTTGTGCATGCTACCTGAACCACGACCATGTCTTTCTGAAATTACGACCGCGCGCACACATATTCGATCGACTATGTCCAAAGTCGGAAAGTCAATCTCAATAGGTAGACTCAAATTATCTTTTATCAATTAATGTTACTGTGATGTCAAGCTTTACTGATCAAGCTTAACCTCCTAACTTTTAGTAAATCACTTTGCCTTTGGTGAAAGTGAATATGACAGGTTGCTTAGGGCAGTATTCATGTGAGTTGGTTGTGTTTGTGAACTTTACTTGCTTAAGAAACATGTTATATATGCCAAAGGGTGATAAGAGTAGACTGATGTCATCCCACACTACGTCCTTTTTGGCTTCAGACAACTGGGTTCAGACGACAGAAGACGTTAAGTCTGTCGTCTCGAATATTGTAACGACAGACATTTAAAAGAGTGTCGTCTGAAAATAGTAACTCAATACTAGTTAAAATTAACGTGTTTTTGAACGACATACGTTTGTCGTCTTAAAAAAAAGAAAAATAACCCTAATGTTACTCATCTAAGACGACAGAAAACTGTCGTGTGTTAAAGAAGCTTAAATTGTCTCAGACTGTAATTTTTTTGGCATAACTGAAGGAGGTTTTTTTGACACTTAAAACCAACTCTCTTTCTCTCAACTCCCCCGATACTTCTCCCAACTCATTTCTCTCAACAGCTCTCACTCGTTCCTTAGCTCTCAGCTCTCACTCGTTCCTCAGCTCTCTTTCTCTAATTACTTTCTCCGCTTGATTCTCACTTCCTCTGTCATTCCCCAACCTCGTTCCGCATCCTTCGAGATGAACAATCAATTTGTCGCCATCCATCCACCACCATAGATCTGCTTAATTAGGCCGGGTTTTAAGTTTTGTACTGGTAAGTTCGAAAGTTGAATTC
>NC_020493.1:11364793-11376013 GCF_000184155.1 Fragaria vesca subsp. vesca | reverse complement strand
CAACTGGAAGTCCTGCCCTCTGAAGTCCACACTAGAATTTATAAATCTCTCAGGTTGAAACTCCTCCGGTTCATCCCACAGAGAAGGGTCTCTTTCGATTGTCCAGGCATTGACTATGACCATGGTTCTTGCAGCTATGTGATATCCCTTTATTTTAGTGTCTTGGATGGACTCTCGCATGCTCCCCAACGGTAGCGGAGGATACAGCCTCAGTGTTTCTTTGATCACAGCTTTCAAGTATGGCATTTTGTCCAAGTCTGTTTCTGTTATGTCTTGTTTTCCATTAGCAATTCCCATAATCTCATTTTGCAGTCTTTTCATCACCATGGGATGCCTTATGAGTTCAGTCATCGCCCACTCTAGAACTGTGGAGGTTGTATCGGTTTCACCTACAAACATATCCTGCGAAAAGTCATGAAAGATAACCTAATCAAAACTCGATCAGGGTAAATATTTTAGGTCTAGTAGCATGTTAAAATTCAGCGATCTGAAAACAAAAAAAATAAAAAATAAAAAATAAAAAATAAAAAATAAATTGATACTACCATGTATGCTTACCAAGATGACAGCTTTGATGCCATCTCTATCAATGGAAGAGCCAGAGATGTTATTGTTTTGCACTTCAAGCAGGAGATCCACAAAATCCTTCCTAACTTCACCTTCTTCACCACAGACATTTCTCTCTGTGCTAAGATTAACCATATGCTCATCAACTATTGTATCAAGAAATTCATCAAATTCTTTAGAAACTTTCTCCACTCTTGCATCTAACCCACTAAAGTGATTGACCCAAGAAAGCCATGGAATGTTATCTCCAACAGAGAAACCACTCAACAACCCCATAAATTCCCCAAGCAACTTCTTGAACTTGATTGCACCTTCACTACCACCACTATACTTCTTCCCAAAAGCCAACCTACAAATCACATCATTAGTATGCAAAGAAAATAGTTCGCTTAGATTGACCGGTACGTAGTGACAACATAGATGACTGTTCGATATTCTGAATCAGCAAGGCTACTTCTTCTTCTCTAACCCCACGGAAAGACTGAACCCTTTTGTTACTTAAAAGCTGGAGAACACATATGCTTCTTATCTGCCTCCAATACTCACCGTACGGAGCGGTGGCCACATCCTTGCCTTGGTAGAGCAATTTATCAGCAACTGTTAATTTGGGTTTGGTACAGAAGATGCGATCATTTGTCTTCATGATCTCGCGAGCAGCATCTGCAGATGAAACTATGATCGATATCACTGGTCTGGAACCGAAACGAAGCATCATGAGTTCACCATGGTGCTGAGCTAGTTTCTGGAGGGATCGGTGAGGGCGTGTGCCAAGTTGGTGGAGGTTTCCTAGTATTGGAAGCCTTGGTGGTGATGGAGGCAAATGATTGTGGGCGTTTGCAGCGGAAAACCATTTGACGAGGAATATTGTGAAGAAGAGCAAAGGAAGAGCAAATACAAACAGGTTCAACATAGCTAGTAGTCGATGAAGTATGCCGAACGCTATATGGTGGTGCGCATTCTAATAATATAATATAAAGATCTATTTCATAATGGACCTATCAGTGAGCAGCGGATCAGTTCTCGATCAGCAATAATGTTATCAATGGAAACTGCAGGATCAGTTCTCGATCAGCAATAATGTTATCAATGGAAACTGCAGGATCAGTTCTCAGCAATGATAATGTTGTTTTTCAATGATCCAGTACTGTTGACTATGAGGGTAAAGTAGTATATTATCTTTGTGACTACATATATACTAATATTGAAGACTACGTATACTATTATTATTCAGCTAGAGCAAATCAGTGCATAAGATTGGCCGGCAACCACATATATATTCAGGTCCAGCTTGTCCCAGTTCAAGGAAGGATCCGTTCAGGGTGAGGTACAAGCTAGGTAATGCAATCTCTTCGAAGTGCATTTGTTTGTGCTCGAAATGCAATCTCGTCGAGATGGGATTTGATAGTGGTTTAGGGTTTTCGAAATACTTTTCAAACCCTTAAACCCTAAAGGTTTGTTCGAAATGAAACTTGTTACAAGTAGTGCCAACGTTAATTTCAAACTATATATGTGAAACATGGTCTTTCTCTAATCTCTACACAATTATCTTTATGAACAAATTGAATAATTCTCAATCAAAGTGAGCACTTAGAATACGAATTTATACATACAGAAACACCCTGCTAGATCTCCAAATTAAGTGAAGACACACGTAACAATTAACAATCTTAATTGGTTGGAGTTACATGCAGGTAATACGAAGGCGTAGGCAGTGGCGGAGGGAATTGAGGACCAGTGGGGGCATGTGTCCCCATTAGATTTTGAGAAATGGCAACTAAAGTGCAGTTGTGCCCCCAGTGAAAAGAAAAGGAGAAAGTCTGAGCATTCATTCATCAATATATATCTTTGTGTTTTGTTCAATAACTTTGCCCCCACAGATATATTTTTCTCCCTCCGTTACTGGGCGTAGGTGGTCTTCTTACGGCTGCCCGGTCCCTGCGTGGCTGTAATTGTAGTAGTGATCGGCTTATTACTTGATTCTTCACCTCATCAATCGCCATGTTATTCCCATGCTGCATGCTTTTGAGTTCTGCAATGACGATAATTAAGCTTGAAACTTTAACACAACCAAAGTGAATCCGATCATGTAGGTCGTAAATGATATAGGTAGTTGTCTTTAAAATGATAAAATCATATTTAGACTTGACCGAATCCAAGTTTATGAATAAGACTAACAAAAAGGGGACCCAATAGTCACTTCAGAAACCCTGAAAATTCCTCCAGTTTATTCAGAACGGACCTCACTTCCAATCAAAGCTATTAAGGTCACCGCCGAAGTTGCAATGGAAATTTTTTCTTGCACATATGATCTTTTATTTTGGGCAACCGTCAAAATAAGTTTTTATTTTTTATTTTTTTGGGTGAAATAAAAGAGCTAGTCAAAGAAAATGGCCTCAACGACGTAGTTCTTCAAACTTTAATATCTATGCGAATCCACTTTACAGGAAGGTTTTACCAATCACCACTAGCCACCGTAGAGTCGCGGAGGCCCTCGGCGGCTCAGCCTATGGATAAAATGGATCGAGGATTCTATATTCCCATTGAACTAAAGTACGATTGAGGATTTTCATTGATTATTATAAAACCATTCATGCATTCTTGGTTTCCCAGTTAAACGCCAGTTTCCTACTACGTTTCATGTTGCTGACTGAGAAAAAGGAGAGAGGCTACCTAGGGCGCCTCCAAGAAGATGATGCAATTGATTCTATACTCTCAGCTGGCACTTCATTCATATATATGATTTAACTTAATTGATTGAAGAAAATTAACAAAAACAAAAACATGCAGTCTATCTATATAGACATATAGTGAGAGAGGAATACATATACAAAAGACCGAGGGAGATACTTACTGAAGATTGGGATTTGTAGAACTCTGGCGGATGCTATTTCGGATGAGAGCAACAGCAAGAATAGAATCAAGGGAATCATGTGAACAGTGCTGGAGGTCTTGTGAAACGAACCATTTTGGATGTGAACCATTTTAATCATATATAATCGTGTAATTACTACATGAAGGGGGTATAAGTAGTGCTTGTTATTCTGTTTTTCTTATTATAACCTGATGATCATGCATGCTACCTAAATCACGACCATATCTTTCTGAAATTACGACCGCACACACACACACACACACACATATATATATATATATATATATATATATATATATATATATATATTCGACCATGTCCAAAGTCTGAAAGTCAATCTGATTAGGTAGACTCGTATTATCAATTAATGATTTAATGTTATTGTCAAATTAAGCTAGCTAGTTTTGTTCTGAAAATGAGGTTTCCTAAAATAGAAAAGGAAAAGAAAAGAAGTTTACCAAACTCACTATTATATATAGCTTGATCTCAACAATGGAGGCTGAGTCGCTAACTAGCATATTTTTCTGAGAATACTAACTAGCATATTTTGGATGGAGTAAGCTACACGGTTGCAGGTACTTAATACCATTCACCGAACAAATTAAGTACGTAAATTTCAACCTTGTTCATCGGTAGACGTACGTAGGTGGTCTTATTAATTACTTCTGCCGTCGACGGTGGACCTGGTGGTGGTGTTTCCATTAATTAAATTGTAAATCACTAGCTTTAAATTGAGACAAGATTGAAGACTTCTTCTATTAGTTATGGGACAATGCCCACTAGCCCTAATTTTAAGAATTTTATTTCCACTAACAAAATAAAATTTTAAAATTCCCAAGAGCGTTAATTTAAACAGCAGAAAGACAAATACACCTTTAATGAATTAAATAAGCTACAATAGACCATTATAAGAGCAGAAAGACAATTATACCCTTAATGAATTAAATAAACTATAATAGACCATTATAAGAGTCTATTATAAAATAAAATTTTTATAACCGGATTCCTACGACCAATGACGTTGACCAAACTCCGGCAACCTTTGAACGGGTTTCGGGGACAGTTGACCGAACTCCGGGGGCCGTTGACCAAACTCCGGGGACCATGACCGGGCTCCTGGGACCGTTGACCGGGCTCCAGCAACAGTTGACTGGATTCCTGGGACCATTGACCGGACTCCGGCGACCGTTGACCGGACTTCGGGGGCCGTTGTGCTTTAGTCACTTATAACAGGTCCCTATTGGCCCACCTATTGGGGTCAGTAGGACCTCCTACTGGGGGCAATATGACCTCCTATTAGAGTTAGTAGGACCTCCTACTAGGGACAGTAGGATCACCTAATAGGGGCAATAGGACCTCCTACTAGGGTCAATAGGGGCAGTAAGACCTCTTACTAGGGGCAGTAGGACCTCCTATTGGGGTCAGTATGGATAGTATGACCTCCTACTAGGACCAGTAGGGGCAGTAGGACCTCCTACTAGGGTCAGTATGGGCAGTATGACTTCCTACTGGGACCAGTAGGGGCAGTAAGACATCCTAATAGGGACAGCAAGACCACCTACTAGGGTTAGTAGGGGCAATAGGACATCCTACTAGGGTTAGTATGACCTCATATTAGGGTCAGTAGGACTGGCCTCCTATTAGGAGCAGTACGACCTCCTACTTCGGGGACCATTGACCGGGCTCCTAGGACCGTTGACCGGACTCCGGGGGCTGTTGTGCTTTAGTCACTTATAGCAGGTCTCTATTGGGGACAATATGCCCACCTATTAGGGTCAGTAAGACCTTAGGACCTCCTACTGGAGATAATATGACCTCCTATTAGGGTCAGTAATGGGCAGTAAGGGTCTATTGAGGGTATGTCGCAGTTCATCAACTATCATCAAATCCTTTTTTTTAGTCAAAGCTAATCATATTACCACAATTTGTATCTTACACTTGATTAACTACTAGCCCATATAGGAAGACAGACTTACATTGATAACAATCTGCATGGTGGCAAGAGTGACAGAGTGATCACTCCTAATTGACTGCATATCAATCTCAACATATCTACATTAACCAGAGACTCAAAATCATTGCACTAATTATGGGTATCATACATTCATACATGAATACTAATTATGGATATCATACATTCATACATTTATACACTAAGGCCTTGTTTGGTTCATGGAAGCGAAATCAATTCCATTGTCTTTTCCATGAGATGGGAAAGTAACATTCTTGTCAAGTTTCCTTTCCTGTGTTTGGTAAAGCATGGAAAGTATTCAGGAAAGGTCATTTGATTTCCTTTCCGGTGTTTGGTTGGTGTAGGAAAGGAAAGTAAAAATATATCAATGTTCCCATAATATCCTTGCCTTTCAAAATAAAAAGAAAATCATAAAAATTCAAACATACACCAATCTACCATGGGTTTTCAAGCATGTGAAGATCCAGAACACCAATCAGGCATGTGAAGATTGAAAACAACAATATGAATTCTGAGCAATGAAAAGTCTAATCAAGCAATCAAACCCAGTACTGTTTCTTCTGGAATTGAGAACCAAGTTCTAGAGCAGTGTAGTGGTCACATCCCTTTTTAAATTATCATCATCTGCTACTACAACTCACAGTCCTCTAAACTCTTTGGAATTTGGTTGCTCCAACAGATTTCCCACGACATACATAGCTATCCCTAGAGAATGCAGGATTTAAAACCTAAGAACAAGCATGTCATGCTTTCTACGATATTGATTGGGTTCATGGACATCCAGATATTCTCTACCATCATCTGCAGCAAAATTTATCACAAATGATTCATAAGTTGCCAATACTGAGATAACCTATTCTGTTCTTACATTGTATCTCAAATCAATTCAAATCCATAAATAAAGCACACATGAGATAGATGGGAACAATTTTTCTTTTTGACAAAGAGAATTGCATTAAAACACTCAGTACAAGAAGAGAACTTAAAGGGCAGAGAAGTCTGCCAAAACAAACAATAGGAAAAGAAACTAAATAGGAGAATCAAACAGAAGTAAATGATATAAGGAGACAGTAGGTTGATTTTTCCAATCAACCGTGCACATTCCCCTGCAAGCTAACCAAGCTCAAACTATATGCTGTGCCACCAGATTAGCCATCTTGCTGAGCCACATATGGGGACATACTTAACAAGTTGAATAAATAAATAAAAGAAAAGGGGAATTCATCTGACAAAGATATAAAAGCTGTACGGGCTAATGCTATATATTCGGAAACCTTTGAGACATGATGCATTATGCGTTCCAACAGCTTCAGATGCAAAGAGCATACTCATTTATAGAATGAAATGCTTATTACACATAATGAATAAGTAACATCATCAATATGAGCATATCAGCTATTACTAGCTCCTATATTTAAATAAAAATCAATCTAATCTCTTGCCTAACTATACATTTCAATTCTTCCAATCAACCTCGTATATCAGAAAACCCAAATTACAATTTGATCATCCAAATTTATGAACACGGAAAAGAAGCTACTAAAACCTAGTTTCCACTTCAGATTTCCCCCACATACCCACAAACCCCAATAACCTTAATAGGAATACTTCCCTATCTATTTTCATTTGAATTTTGGTTCTACAAGGATCCAACAGAATATGATTATCCCATATACTCAGTAATCTGGTCCTGTTCCAAATACAAAATAAATTCAAGAATCAAAAAGCACTATTCTTGTGTATACCTAGTAATTGCTTCCAAGAGTTTACATTCATCAAATATATCTCATCACATAAAGAGAGAAAACAAAAACCCCGATTTTTTTCTTTCTTTCAATCAATTCCAAAATTAATATAGAACAACATCATTAGCAATTGAGGCCAAGAGAGTGCAAGAACCTGAATATCACAAAATCTTCAAATACATAGATGCGATTCCAATTAATTCTCAATTCATACACGGATGAAAGCACACGAAGTAAACCAAGAGAGTGTAATTGTATTATGAACAAGATTAGAGAGTTGGGGCCTGACCTTTGATTAGTTGGGAGAGAGAAGGCTGATTGCCGATCGAAAGCTGAAGAAGAAGAAGAAGAAACAAATCATATACCAACAACCAAAAAAAAACATAGACAGAGGATTTATATATCATAAACCAGTTCGTCTCTCTTGAGTTTTGATACAGACCTTCGTCTCTTCGTGTCTTCGTGGGTGATGAAAGAGGCGCGAGATTGAGGGCGCGAACGACTCTGTGATTGATGAAACAATCTTATCAGAAGTAGGGATTCGATGGGTAAAATTGGCAATAACATATTTGGACTGGGGTAGTGTTGTCCAGAAAACTCGTAATGATGGTTGGTGTCATGGGAAAATGAATCCCATGAATTTTGAGTGGAACGGATTTCCCATCCATCTTCCCGTTGTCAGGAAAGTGCTTCCTGAGTTTGTGCTTCCCAAACAAAGGAAAGCAACGATTTTCCTTTCCTTTCTACTAAAATCCATGAAACAAACATGGCCTAAACTAAGTCGATACTGTATATGAAATGGACTACACTGATGTCCGTATTCCATAGAAGCAAACATAAGTAAAGAGCATCCTCAGCCTCATCATGTTATGCCTACCTAAAGCAATGTATAAACAAACTCCAAGATTGTCAATCTGGAATTTCAACCCATTTACAGGGACAACAAGTGTTCAGAAGAGGAGGATCAAGTGATTAACCAACATCTTCTCTGAAAATCTATGGCCGAGTGTTCACACTAAATTGAACACAACAAGTTAATTTGATAAAAAAATTAAAAAAAAAACTCTCTAACCTTATAAACAACAAGAACCCAGCAAGTTAATTTGATAAAAAACTCTCTAACCTTATAAACAACAAGAACCCAGCTTTCCTTCAGATCGATCAAGATTCATTCACCGGTGTCGGCGGGGAGTGGATCTCCAACCACCAATCGGCCGAGAGCTTCTGCAATGCAAGAGCCTTCTCGTCGGTCAAATCGAGAGTCTCCACTCCCAAGTCTTAAGAAGAATTCGAATTTAGGGTGTCGGCGATTCGAAGAGGGAGAACCGTAAGGGTGCCGGAGAGGGAGAGGAGCTTGGCGAGGAGGACAACGAGGGAGGCTCTGAATTCTTCGACGGACGGGAGAGAGAGGAGCCGGTGAGGCTTGAGATTGGCAGCGGCGACGGAGGAGGAGGAGGAGAGCTTGTCGAGCGCGGACAAGTCGATGGTGACGTGAGCAAGGGCGTTGGCGACGGCGGAGGATGAGAGAGATGAGCCTTTGCCTCCTATTCTCATGACTGAGAGGCCTACCATTCAAGCTGAGAGAAAAAGAGAGAGAGAGAGAGAGAGAGAGAGAGAGAGAGAGTGAGTGAGTGAGTATTTCGTGAGAGGAGGAGACAGAGAGAGAGAGAGAGAGAGCGTTGACGAATGAGTGAAGATAAGAGGTAAGGTAATCTAGTCAAGAAAAAAACACTAAAAGTCAAAAGTGTTCTAGGATATTCTCTATGGAGGCGTTTGGTGACTTGGACTAGATTGGATTTCTAATCAAGTCTTGTTCCAACTTGACTAGATTGGATTTGGAGATGTCTGCCTCCTATCCAATAGGATGTTTGTTACACTAGAAAAGAATTGGATTGGGATTGAGACTCTACTGAAGAAAAATCGTAAAGGCCTCCACCGTTGCCTCCGCTTCTCTCTCGACTTCCTCCCCCCACCCTGTCGCCTCCTCCTCCAGCCTCCTCTACCTCTGGGCCGACTCCCCCTCCGACTCCTCCAAGTCCCTCCTCCTCTGCAACCCCCTCACGCGCCGCTTCCGCACGTTGCCCCAGCTCGGCTCCGCCTGGTCAAGACACGGCTCCGTCTTTGTTGACTCCGCCGGTAGAGTCATGGTCCTCACTGAGCTTGCCGCGCTCTACTTCTCCGCCGGAGAGGACGACCGCTGGCTCAAATTCTCCTCCAATCTCTCGTCCAAGCCAGCCCGATCCTGGCGGCGGAGGAGTCGGTCTTCGCTCTCTGCGACGTAGGCTCAGCCGTGGCGGAGCCAGTGGAAGCTCTTCGCCTGCACCATTTCGAAGCTGCGGAGCTCCCAGGCGTGGACGAGGCTGGAGAAGCCGGAGTGGGGGAACGTGTTTGATATTTTTGGCTGAAACTAGTTTGATATATATCCTGTGTTTTGATCGAGAAGGTCAGCGGCTGACGAACGAGAGAAATCAGAAGATGGATAAAATTAATAACACCGTTCTAACAAGATTTGTTATCCACTTCTGATAGGACACATAATTTCCTGTCCATACAAATCTGGGCCTCCAAACAATGCAAGTTGTTTGACAGGATATATATTTGCCTATCTGGTTGCTATATCAAGGCAAACAAACACGGCCTATATGTGTCTTGGCCTTATGCCAATAGGATATGTAGTTAGACTAGATCTATGTATTCATATCCTTACCATATTGGTATTGTGTAATTCCCTATATAAAGGGCTCCTATTAATGGATAAGATGATGATTCTCTTGCAATCTCTTTGTCTCTACACTTTATCCTTCATCACGTTATCATGCACTCTGTTCTAACCCTAGAGCCAATAGCCCAGCATTTTTTTTTTCCAAACCCTAAAAACCAAAACCCTAAAATCGGGCAGCCTTGTTTTTCCTGATTTCCGACCAAAATTCCGACTGCCCTCCGCTAGAATTTTATATCCCCAGAAAGCTCTTTCCGTCACGGATCCAACGCCGTCGGCCTCACCCTGAGAACCGGCCGGAAAGTCTCCGAACCGGCCGCCGGAAAATTCCAGACCGCCGCCGCTACCGACCACCGGTTCACCACCTTCCCTTGCTCCGATCAACCTGAAATTTTGACAGAAGCTTCCCCATCCAGAGCTGCTCCTCCTGTCAAATTTTTAGCCCCAAATTCGAAGTATAAGTAGGCGAAACGTTATTTCTCCTCTTGGCAGCCTTTAGAAAGGTATGTTTTGAAACCTTAAACTCTTCCAAGTTCAATAACTCGGGGAGGATAAAATCCTTTCCTCCCTTCCCCATCTCCATTCTATGCTTGGGATTTTATGTGTGCAGGTACCAAAAATCCCGGAATTTTTATTCGCGGGTCAAGAGTATGTTGGATCACTCTTGTTTCTTTGTCCGGGTTGTGTTTGATCAACCCCGACCTTTCACCGGATTGTGTTTGATCAATCCGAGGCCTTTTTCGAATTGTGTTTGATCAATTCGCGGCTTTTCCGGATTGTGTATGATCAATCCGAAGGACAAACCATTAAAAGCATCGTTTGTGACCTCTATCGAGTCTCAGAACAGCTTGGTTTGTATGCAAGAGCAATGTAACATTCTGCTCCTCTGAGTTTTGACGTACTAGATGCCTAAGGCGGATCTTCGCTTGGTATCTGTGGAACCTTTCATTGGAAAGGATTAAACCACATGTTTTGACCCCCAAGCTAACAAGCCTAGATGCCGAGATTTCACATCTCATGACGCTCAAAGTTTTGAAGCGCCACATCGACAAAAGCCTTCAATGGCAACCTGTGCAAAAAAGTAATGACCACAAAATACTGTGGAATGCACTCATGGAGCATTTCTCGAAACGTTCATATAACTCTACTTGTTGAGTTATTAGTCATGTGGATTGCTTACCACCTTAATTGACTACATATTGTCGATGATCTTTTGTGGCATCATGATCCATAATCTTTAGCGGATTCGATCATCATCAAGTTCTCTAGGTCCTCCAAGTTGGTGTGGAATTACCAACAAGACTTGATTTTAATCATACAAACGAGAATTGTATATACGCTAATG